>NC_083109.1:77020530-77346780 GCF_949774975.1 Lagenorhynchus albirostris
ACAATTAGAATAAATTAGGCAAAGAGAATTGCATTACTCTTCTGATTAAAAGCTTGGTACCCAAGGGATGAAGTCCAAACTCTTTAGTGTGGCTTTGCATCTGGCCCCAAACTCCCCTGCCAGGCCCTGCCAGGCCAGGGAGAGCTCTGCAGAGCCATCCCCAATTGTACATGCCAGCTGAGCTACTCAGGCACCTGAACTTGCCTTGCATCTGCAAGTCTGCACACAGCATGTGTTCAGTCTTTCCCTTCAGCACCTGTGAGTGAGCTGGAGACCTTCTATACAAGCTTCCATGCCCAACCCAAATGCCACTTCCCCTATGTAGGTTTCCTTTCACTGCCCCAAATGCACTGGAAGTTTCTCTCCCCTCTGGGCTCACACCGTGTTTTACAACAGTGCTTTTTATAGTGTGGTCCCTGGACCTGCAGCATCAGTATCAGCAGGGAACTTACTAGAAATGCAAATTGTTAGGCTCTGCCCCAGGCCTACTGAATCAGACACTCTTGGGGTGGGGCCCATCAACCTGTGCTTTAACAAGCCCTCCAGGCGTTTCCGATGCAAACTCAGATTATAATAGAAAACCATCACTTTATGCAAACTTCTACTCTAACATGTCTCACAGTGTATTAAAGTCACTTGCCTAAAAACAGGACTGTCCTCCTTGCCTCTTAGCCAAGTTGTTTTTCTTGTCTGTGTCCTAATATTTCATTGAGTTACAGCTGATAGACAGTATTACACAAGTTACAGGTGTACAATACAGTGATTCCCAATTTTTAAACGTTAAACTCCATTTATAGTTATTATCAAATATTGGCTATATTTCCTGTGTTCTACAATATACCCTTGCAGCTTATTTTGTACTGAATAGTTTGTACCTCTCAATCCCCGACCCCTCTATTGCCCCTCCCCACTTCCCTGTCCCCACTGGTAACCACTAGTTTGCTCTCTATATCTGTGAGTCTGCTTCTTTTTTGTTCTATTTCCTAGTTTGTTGTGTTTTTTGGATTCCACATGTAAGTGATATCATACAATGTTTGTTTATGTCTGTCTGGCTTATTTCACTTTAGCAGAATAGCCTCCAGATCCACCCATGTTTTGCAAATGGCAGAATTTCATTCTTTTTCATGGCTGAGCCGTATTCCATTGTGTGTGTGTGCGCGTGCGCGCGCGTGCGTGCATGCACGCACGCGTGCACCACATTCTCTTTATCCATTTATCTGTTGATGGACACTTAGGTTGCTTCCATGTCTTAGCAACTATAGATAATGCTGCTATGAACATTGGAGTTCATGTATCTTTTCAAATTAGTGTTTTTGTTTTTTTTTTCAGATATATATCCAGGAGTGGAATTGCTGCGTCATATGGTAGTTCTAATTTTAGTTTTTTGAGAACTCTACATTGTGTCCTAAGTTTCCTCATCTATAAAAATGGGCATAATCATATTACCTTGCAGGAATGCTTAAGAATTAGAAATAATACATATAAAATATAAGATACAGTATCCCAAACACTAATCCCCCCCGACCCCTTCACCCCTGACTCCCAACTGTTTATTCATGTTGCCTAGCCTATCGGTCATTATATAAAACTTTCCACTGCCTTGAAAAACAGACGCAACTGACAGGTCTGTCCCCAGGTGGAGGGAGTCTGTTAGGCTTTTGGGAATTGAAGGAGGTGTCCCAGCATCGGCAAGGAGAGCTCAAATCATTATAAGTGAGTTAAATATAAGTTAACAGGACATAACTTTTCAGCAAGAGGCTGAGACTGGGAGGAGAGAGAGATCATTCATGACTATACACAGGCAGGGATGAGTCAAGCTGAGGTCAGGTAAGGACGAGTTAGGGGGATGGGTAGGGGGCTATGCAGTCATCTGGGCTGGGCTGCCTCGCATGGAGTTTTCTCTCTAACGGTTAGCTAGTGTGCAGAAGATCCCAGAAATCGCACTGTTTGCCCATGAGCCTGGTTCTGAAACTGTGGAAGCACCTGGATGATGGGATCTCTCTGCAGTCCTGCAACAGGTAAAGTCTCATTGCAGCTTTGCTGGCAGAAGTGTCGGTTGTGCTGGTTTGGTTACGCGTGTGATAAATGCCAGGGGGGCAGGCAGGGCCTGCAGTGATCTGGGAAGACTTCCCAGAAGTGAACCATGGGGATAAATGAGATGAAAGAGATGTGGGATTCAGGTGGGCAGAGAGGGCTCAGTCAATGTCCCAGGGAGGGGAGCAGCCTGGGCAACCTCTATTATGTTCCCTTATAGCGATGTTTGCTTCTTTCATAGTGCCTTTCACAATTCGTAATTATTATTTGCTTAATCCTGGCTTCCTTCTCATTCTATACATTCCAGTAGGGCAGGAACCACGTCTAATTTTCTCATCATTTTATCTAGAGCTGGGTCTGGCATGCGGTAGGTTCTCAACATACATTTTCAGTATTCACCCTGATGAACTCCATTGACGTAAACAAATGAACTGACATATTTCAAGTGTGATGAAGGACCAGGCTGGCTGACACCGAGGGTCTGTGCTGGTGAAGCAGCAGCAGGTGATCAGGTAAGGTGGGGTCTGATTTTAGAAGGCTTTGACATTTTTGCCAGAAATGTTGGACTCGACTCCATAGTGAATAGAGAATTGTGAGCTCCTGGAAAACAAGAACTATTTCTCACCAATTTAGCACATTTGTTGGGTACCCAGACCATGCCAGACATCACACAAAACTAAATCAGAGAGCATCTCAGTGTTAAAGGAGATCAGAGTCTGGGCCGCGACAGGCATTTGTGGTGTACGTAAGCAAAGACGGCATAAGGAGAAGCAGGCAGACGGTGCAAAAGGAGCTCAAAGGGGAGACTTTGACGTTCCACTGGGAAAAACAGAAAACCTTTCAAGGAGCACGACATGTTTGAGCTGGGCATGGAAGGAGCAGTATTCAAACTTGGAGAGCTGAGTGTTTAGGGAAGAGACAGTGGCTGTGGAGTTGGGGATGTAGGGAGAAAGCAGGTGGTTGGGCTTGTTGACTCATCTTTGCCTCCCCCCACGATGTCAAGCATGATGCATTGCACGCTGCTGGCATTTAATGAGCCTGATGTCTGTTGGTTTATCACTGTACGTCCTTGAGCAGGGGAGTGACGGGGGAAACTGCAAATAGTTAATACGCAACTTCATCAGAACTGTAACTAATTTTTCACCAACCCCAAATACCACTCAACTTATAGTGGGTGCTATAGGTTGGTCCATCGAGTGGCAAAAGAGAGGATGGTTTATGTGTGTGGAATATGAGTCATTTCATACAGCCAGAGAATTCATACAGGAACTATAAAGGCAGGCCAAGACAGCCATGCATGAGTTTACACCATATCAAGGATATCATCCTAAAAGCAGCAGGGAGCTTCTGGAGAGTTTTAAGCCAGGGGCATAGGATCAGACCTGAATTTTAAGAAGATCACGTGCCTGGCTTACGAAGGATGGGCTGTAGTATCGGGTACTCTTCCCCTCTGCTGCCATAGTAACTACACTTTTTCTCTCTCTGCATATCTGTCTTTCCCTCCCACCAGAGAAGAGGAAGTTCCTTGAGGTCATGGAGTGGATCTTATCCACCCTTGTGTCCAAGTGGTTGTCAAATAGAAAGCACTCCTTATTAAATTAGCAAGATTGTAGGGAAGGAGAACCATCGAGCAACAATTTGAATAATTCAGGGCAGGAGTGACAATAGCTTGAGCTAGGGTAGCATTTGGAAAGGATGCAACATGGGAGACAGATGTCAAATACACGAATGGTAAAATATAGGGGACTTTGTGACAGATGGGGAAAGGGGTGACAGAGAGGGGAAGTTAGGAATGATTTAGGCAAACTAGTGGATGGCAGGTGGCCCTTTGGGACAAGAAACAGGAGAAGAATCAGGTTTAGAGAAGCACAGTACAAGTTCTGTCTTGGACATGCGGTCTTGGGTAAACCAATGGAACTTTGAAGGACAGAGGTCTGAAAATGGGTTGGATTTGCAGATATGGGGCTCAGAGACAAACCTCAGCTAAGGAACGTAGTGACTCCCCAATCAATAGAGTGATGGATGAAGACATGGAAAGACCTGAAATCACTCACACCCTAACAACTGGGGTTACCTACCCTTCTCATTTTTGCCATCTGGTCCATTACAAAGTGGCGTCTCAACGTTGTTCTAATTTCCGTCTCTTTGACTCAGTGAGTTTGAGCCTTTATTCATCTACTCATTGCCTACCTGGGCTTCCCCTTCTGGGTATTGCCTTGGGATATCTCCAGCCCATTTTTCTATTGGTTTTCCTTGTCCTTCTGGGTTGGTTTGAAGGATCTCTTTGTATATTCTAGAAATTATTCCCTTGACTGTTGTAGGCATTGGAAATATCTTCCCCCCGTCTGCCATGTATTAAATTTTTATTTGAGATTCCTAGCTCCTGCAAGGGGAAGGCATACATTAAAAGAGCCCCAGAAATACAGAAAAAGAAGCATATTTTGAGTAAGATAATGAGTTGGATACTGGACAGGTTGATTGGAGAGGGGGGGATTTTGATAGGCAGAGCTGGAAGGGGGAGGGAGACGTGCCCCGAGGCCTGCTCCAGGGGGCCCCCTGTCAGAAAAGCCCGGGTGGGGGGGTTGGGTGGGCTGAAGATCAGTAGGGGGTGGGACTGAACTTGAATAGGATGTTTATGTTGACAAAGAGATTGGGGTGTGGGTGAGAGGCACTTGGGCTCTAACGGGCAGCTAGTGCAAATCCAAGAACTTGGTCTTCATCAGTGGTGACGGATGTCCAGCAGAGACACCTGCCCAGAAACATCCTTTAGTGAGCTGAGTCTGCAAATGGCACGGAGGGGGCTTGGGGCAGGGACAGACTGAAGCCAGATCATCAGTTAGGAAACTTGGCAATAGGATGGTACGATGGTGAGTTTTATGCATCAACTTGGCTAGGCTGTATAGTACCCAATTTTATAATCAAACACTAATCTAGGAGTTGTGACAGTATCTTGTTGATGTGATTAACAACTATAATTGGTTGACTTAAAGAAGATTACCCTCGATATGGTGGGTGGGCCTCATCCAATCAGTTGACGATCTTAAGAGCGAAACAGAGGTTTCCCGGAGAAGAAGAAGAAATTCTGTTTCAAGGCTGTTAACATAGAAATACTGCCCGAGTTGTCAGCCTGTCCTACAGATTTTCAACTTGCCACCTCCCACAATTGCATGAGACAATTTCTTAAAATATAATAGAAAATAAATATCTGTGTGTGTGTGTGTGTGTGTGTGTGTGTGTGTGTGTGTGTGTGTGTGTGTATTTCCTATTGATTCTATCTCTCTGGAGAACCCAGACTGATACTGGAAGTAGTTTATTGGCCTTTGAAACTTTTTGTTCCTGCCTGTCATTAATTTAAAAACAAAAGAAAAAAAAAAGAGGGGGGAAGAAACATGCACTCCAATACATATGTATTTATTTATGTATAAATTTAGTTACCTGTACCCACGTACTAATATGTTGTATCTATTACAAAACACGAAATGGAAGGATTTAAAGAATGAACTATAAAAAGACCTGGCAATCCAAGATGTAGATTTTCTTCTTTCATCTGGGAAGGCATCAGTCTTGGCAATCAGCTGACCGAGGTAAGAGATGAGAAAGATTCAAGTACAACGTACTAAGGACTGAATTAAGAAACTCTAAGATGAGAAGCTAAGCCAGTTAATAACTTTATACTCAACATTCATGTATCTGTATTTATGTGAAAAGATGTCCCCCCAATATACCCTTTCAATGAGTTTTTCCAGTTCCCCTGAAAATTGTTAGGGTACATATGCGATCAGAATTCTGGACATCCCCCAAATAACCAGACTCTTAAGACTTTTTAAGCCAACTGTCAGTTTACATCAAGATTATCCTCACCCACCTCAAGGAAGTTGGCTCTGGTGTGAAATAATTCCTGGCCTTTGAAGAGTGACTTAGGGTCTCAACATAGCCCCACAACAAGGATGGGAGGTGGGAAAAATTAGAATGACGTTTCCCTTTTTTGTAGATGGGTGTTGTTAATAATGAAAAAGAAATCACCAAATTCTTAGAAACTGAAAGAAGAATGGTGGTGGCCAGGGGCAGTGGAGGAGGGGAATAGAGAGCTGTTCAGTGGGTATAGTTTCAGTTTTGTAAGATGGCGAAGTTCTAGAGAGCTGTTACACGATGAGGCACGTGTAATGAACACTTCTGTACTATAACACTTAAAGAATGGTTACAAACATTTTTTTTTAATGGTTAAGATGGTAAGTTTTCTGTTATGTGCTTTTTACCACAATAAAAAATATAAGCAAACTGGGGTTTGGTGAGGTTAAATAACTTGATAGAGGTCATAGCGTCCATCAGTGGATAGATTCAGGTTAAGATCAATGTCTTTGGGGGGCCAGCGTCCTTCCCGTTGTATAGACCATGCAATATATACATAGGAGTTTCCCACCCCTTTCTGCCTGTGGCCGTTATCAATTTGGAGGAGTCAAGACTGCCCTTGAGATAACAGATACTTAAGTAGATTCCAAATATTTCTTTTTTTAATCCTTTGTGTACAACATTGACTTTTCTAATCAATCGTTAAAATAAATCTCAAGGATTTGCTGGATTATTTGGGAAATGCAGCAAGGAGCACTTCAGTTTATCAGTAAATAAACAGGTATAAATCGGAAGTTAGAAGCAGGCAGGGTGCGGGGGGGGGGGGGGGTTGGGGGGAGTCCCAACACCTGGCCGCCATCCAGGTCTGTGATTTAACTTTCAAATGACAAACCAATGACACGTGGGAATTAAACAGCTGGGGAAGCTCCGACATCACTCCATCAGAGCAGAAGGCAAAAGGCAAACCCGCCAGTGCAAAGAACGCTTAGTCTTGCTTGGTACGCCGGGCACACAGGTGAGATCTACAGACTGAAAAGCTCCAGGTGGCCTCAACATGGGAGGCCAGGGTTCAGAGGACGCTGCTTCTGAGCTGTTCTGCTTGCCAGCCTCAGCCGAGTCAGCAAGGCCTGACCATCCTTTCAAATAGGTCTCTTATTTGGTCCCTTTAAAAATTGTTATTATTTCAATGAACTTCTCCCAGGATCAGATAAGAAAAGATTTATTAAGCACATATGACCAACAGAGTAAGATAAAACCTTAAAATACTCATTGTGTTAGGCTGCTAGGGCTGCCATAACCAAATACCATAGACAGGATGGTTTAAACAATAGACATGTACTTGCTCACAGTTCCAGAGGCTGGAAGGCCAAGATCAAGGTGCCAGCAGGTTTGGTTTCTCTGGGGGCCTCTCCCCTTGGCTTGCAGACACCCATCTTCTCACTCTGTCCTCACCTGGCCTGAGCTCTGGTATCTCTTACTCTTTTTATCAGGACACCAGTCCTGGTGGATTAGGGCTCCACCCTTATGACTTCATTTAACCCTAATTACCCCTTTAAAGGCCTTATCTCCAAATAGTCACATTGCATTTGGGTTAGGGCTTCAACATCTGATTTTGGGGGGAGAACATAATTCAGTTCCCAACACTCATTTTTGTGCCTTTCTTTTCTACCCTTAGTTGCATATGCCTTACAGTAGCCAATCAAAGTCATCTACGTTGCCTTGAGGCAAATTAGATTGTTTTAACGAAAATGTAAATAGAATCCAAGATCAAAACTATAATTTTATAAAACAAAACTTTTGTGTGATGGAAAGGAGAGAGTGAGGGTGTGTGTGTGTGTGTGTATGTGTGTGTGTGTGTTCGTAAAGGGGACTGTTGGGAGCAGAAGACCCTCCTAAGAATAAAAAGTGGGAAATTACTTTCCAGGCTTCTGAGTACCTTTCTCTAGAATTTTCTATGTGACATGATTTGCCAAAATGAGGGAGTATATTATGAAAGAGGAAGGTCTGGGATCCAAAATCAGGGAGTCTAACATGAAAGAGGTAAATGCCTTCTCTGGAGTTGTGGTTGGGGGAGACCTCAGAAGGCATCTGTGCCGCAGGCCCAGAGCGCAGCTGATTAAAGCGGGAGCAGTTCCGCAGGGCTGAGTCTAGGGTAAAACTCACACATAGAAGCTTGCGTTGGGAAATATTTCATTAAAATACTTTGGCAGGGAAATTCCCTGGTGGTCCGGTGGTTAGGACTCCGCACTTCCACTACAAGGGGCCCCAGGTTCAATCCCTGGTTGGGGAACTAAGACCCTGCAAGCCGCGCAGAGCGGCCAAAAAAAAAAAGAAAGAAAGTGTGCTCATGTGCCAGGTTAGGTTGCCTGGGTTCAAATGCTGGCTAGTCAAATCTTAAATTATTAAAAAAAAATACTTCGGCGGGAGACAAAAGAGCCCCGCAGCTATACCTGAAAAAGATACTTTGGTTCCAAAACGTGAGAAGAAAACTAGAAAGGCAAACATTAATGTGCCTAATTAAACGTTTACAAAGCTTAAAATGACAAGCTAATCAACTGCAACCCACTCAATCTTTTTTTTTTTTTTTTTTTTTTTTTTTTTTTTGCGGTACGCGGGCCTCTCACTGTCGTGGCCTCTCCCGTTGCAGAGCACAGGCTCCGGACGCGCAGGCTCAGCGGCCATGGCTCACGGGCCCAGCCGCTCCGCGGCATGTGGGATCTTCCCGGACCAGGACATGAACCCGCATCCCCCGCATCGGCAGGCGGACTCTCAACCACTGCGCCACCAGGGAAGCTCCCACTCAATCTTAAATGACATGCCTATGTACACGTGTGTGTTTATTGTGGGATACGGGTACATTTTTATATATTGTAGGATGGAGCCTCCAAAAATAAGTTTGTGCACAGCCTACAAAGATCTGAAAACAGTGTGGCCTATTAAAGTAACGATCTCCCTGTCCCCTGGGTTAATGACAAGTTGGGATTACATCCCGAGGTCTACATCTTCTGGATGTGGGGCTGGAGCTGCCCCCATCACCTGTGCCTGGCACACTGAGAACAGCCTGGTGAGCCGGAAGATTCTGGACTCCATCTTCATCCTAAAATCCATCTACTCAACATTGTCTGGCAAACATTCCTGATCAGAGTCCACCCAGGCCCAGATCAGTCCAGCCAGCAAGAGCAGAACAGCTACAACCCCAAGAGAACTTGGAGGCGCTCTGAACCCCAAGAAAGGGGTGTTGTCTCCAACCACTCCGGGGGGTGCTGGGCTGAGAAGGGGCCAGTTCATTCAGAACACTTGCCTACAGCTGTCACCTCCAAGGAAAAGTACAAAGAAGCTTTTTGTTCTATTTGGTGACCCCTAGTCCTTAATGTTTCAATAACAAGAGGAGATAGGATGTAGGCATAAAGGTCAATAGAGATAGCCCCCCAGTATTTTGCAAGAATAGAATTATAGTTAATGAGTCATGGGTAGGGCATTCAAAACCTTCATGGTCACCAGAAGATTCAGACCATCTGATGCAGCATTTCTTGTCTCCGTTCCGGCCAGCTTTGGGTTCGATTGACTAGAATATGCAATGGCTTCATGGAGGCACTAAACTCTGTATAGAAAACGGATCGTGGTATAAACACAGTGCTTCTTCTTAAGAGCCCTGTAGGAAGCTTTGGTTGCTTGTCTGCCAGCCGCTCCCCCGCAACACACACACACACATACACACACACACACACTCAAGCATGCACGTCCTCCCCTGGGAGCAATGACACACTGGGACCCAAGGCAGTCAGATCACCGACCAGAATTTATCTAAAATGACACCCCTTTGTCCTTGAAAGCGTTTTGTTGCTGTCTTTCAGAATCCTGCCTGAGATAAAACCTCAAGACTTTTGTCTGAAACTTCACAGTTTGGGGCTTTAAGAAGAGAAGACAAGGAATTTCAAAGTATTGTAATTCTGCTGTGGGAAGAAATAGTTCCTGGCCTTTCTCCTCAGATGTCCACATGCCGCACAGATTCACCTATTGACCTGTTCGTCCGTTCCACCAGCATTTACTGGATGCCAGCGCTGGGGATGCAAAGATGAACAAGGCAGAGTCCCCACCTCTGGCTCAAAGTCAGGTAAACAGACACTAGAAAGTGCTGAGCGACCTGGAAGCTGAGGGCGAAGAGGGAGGAGCTGGCTCTTGTGTGAGGAACAGGATTCTTCTCGGTTTGGGGAGAGAACAGAGCATTAAGCCAGGGAAAGCAGGATGTGCACAGAGGCACTGAGCCGCGGGGAAGGAGGGTGCAGTGTGAGGCCTGAGTGCCCAGGTCTACAGAGGGGAAGTCGGGGAGCAGAGCTGGAGGTGTAAGGAGGGTTTGGAACAGAAAGGCCCCCCCGTGGCATCCAGGCCGTGTCTCATAGGTGGTGGCACAGCAATGGAAGCCACCGAACAGTAACTAAGGCAGTCGGGGATCTATCCAGATCTACACCTAGATTCTGTACGTTACCTCTGCTTATGATAGGAGGCCCAGGTCGTGGAAATAACTCAGGGGCTGTTAGGAGAGCCCAGGCATAATAGGATGAGGGTCTGAACCGAGGCAATACCGGGAAGGTAGAGAAAACAAATTCAATTCTAGAGATTTCAGAGGTAGACACTACAAGACTTGGGGACTGATGAGGGACACAGGGATGGTGGAAGAAGCTTGAGGCCACAGTAAGACCATGGACACAAGCAGGAGAGCACCAGAGATGCTGAGTGACTCACCCAGCATCCCACAGCTACCATGTTAAACCATACAAAATTGCCGATATCGACCTATACACAATATCAATTTCACATGGTTCAACCTAATCATAAAGAGTCAGACGACTCTAACTAGATGACTTCCTGGAAAAAGCAAAACTATGGAGACAGTAAGAAGATCAGTGGTTGAGGGATGGAGCACAGGATTTTTAGGGCAGTGAAACTATTCTGTATGATACTATAATGACTGATACATGTCACTGTACATTTGTCCAAACCCATAGAACGTACAACACCAAGAGTGAATCCTAATGTAAACATGATAATACATCAATGTAGGTTCATCAGTTACAACAAATGTACCATTGTGGTGTGGGATGTCGTTAAGGAAGCTGCATATGTGTGTGGACAGAGGGTACAGGGAAACTTCTATACTTTCTGCCCAATTTTGCTGTGAAACTAAAACCGCCCTAAAATTAGTCTATTCATTTAAAAAAAAGTAGGGCCAAGACTTGAATCCAGCTCTACTAAATCCAAATCTTTTCCTTTCTGCCATGTTACCTGAAAATGAAGTTTCCGGAGCACTTCCAAACTCAGGAAGCCAATCGGCCAGCTTTTTAAAATAATCACCCAGGACTTTAGCCCTTAAGGGGTGCATCTTGGAAAGAACAATCTATTCAAGGTGGGGAAGTTTGCTGAGAGAAAGAAAAAAAAAAGTGAAAAGTCAAACTCAGCTTGCAGACTTTGCAAAGTCGTGAATGTAAATTACAGGTTTACTGGACCTTCCTCATGCCTGCACCCAAATGTTCCCCACTGCTTCCCTGAGACCCACGGGGCTACAATTCCCTCCCAGACTTTGGCTCCAATCTCACCTTCCCTTTCCTAGAGTCATTCCTGCTTCATGAACCCACCATCCCAATGCATCACCTCACACACAACATTCAGGGTGTAAACTTTACAGAAGACAACCAAACCCATAATCATAAAAGGAGGAGAGAATGGTGCCCACAAAGACAGAACGACACAAACCCGAAACAGGGATGGGAGAGAGAGTACTGAGCCAGGGGCAGCACCTGCTTCCTTTCCTCCTCCTCTCCCGCCTCCTGGAAGTAATAACCATGGGCACACTCGGCCTCTGTCCGGCACGTGACTCCCTGTGGTCTCCCACCCATGCTGGGATTCTGTCTCCAAAGCTCCCTCCCCCTGCGCCTCCCACCAGGGGTAGGGTGCCCCCCGCCCATACAGCAGTTCCACCTGTGGCCTTGTCTCCCATCCCCCATCCCACCCCTTGAACCTACAGACCGCACCCGACGTGGCTGGCTGTGTCCCCAGCCTGAGCATCCCCCCTCTGTGACGCAGATGGCCTAGGAGGCTGGGTGGCGTTTGTGTCTCTTCTTTCCCTCTGGTAATTGCAGGCCAGGCCAGGCCTGAGCAGGAGTCCTTAAGTGGACTGACAGGCTTAGGACGACCAGCTGCAACCTCAGTGTCTGCCGGTGAGCAGAAGGCAGCAGGAAGGGAGCCCACACATGTGGCCGGGTCTCTCGACCTCCGCTTGACAGAGAAATGCTCAGCCTGGACTTGGACCCGGGCCACCGCCACCATCCCGCCTGCCCCGGAGGCCCCGAGTGCACGTGCCAGGGCTTTGCACCGCTCAGCAGGTGCACACAGGTGTGATGGTGGTGCCTAGACCTTGGCCTTGACCGAAGGACATAATGACTCAGCTCAGTGAAAGCAGTGGTCCTGGCTGCACACAAGTTTCGTGTACTGTTTGCTAGTTTTAGCCTAACATCCCAGAAGCGGGGGAAACACGTCACGTGTTCAGGAGAGGTGTGAGAGGAAACATGTGCAGGGCCAGGGGGCAGGTCAGGTGTGAAGGGGCCACGCTCTCAGTCTGAGGCCCGGATGGGTCAGTGCTCTGTGGGATCTGTGCCAGGCTGTGCCCTCTCTGTTCCTTGGCTTCTTTCTCTGATAATTCCTGCCCTTTCTCTCTCCCGAGGCTGGTGAGGAACAGCCAGTGAGATAACGGGCATGGAAGTGCTTTGGAAAGGGCAATGTGCTCCCCAAGTGTGAGGCACTAGCGTTTCCGCAGTAAATCACCCCGCACGGGGCGTTGGGAGGGCCGAATGAGGTGATGGATGTGGAAGCCCCTTGTACATGATAAACTATGAAGTAGATGGAGAATGATTAGCAGCGAGGCATGATTATCTATGTGGTTCTGATAACAACACCATTTTGCCACCTGCTGCCCAGACATTTCTGTAACTGCGTGACTTTGCAAAGACGTGAACTTTGCCTGCTGTGGTTTGCCCAGCTGTAAAATGAGATACCTCCGGGGATGGCAAACACAGCTGGCTCTCGCGGATCCACGGGGGCAGGGTCCCAGGCTCCAGAGAGGATGTGCTAAGTGGAAGAGGGTTGGCTCAGAGGACAGACCCAGCATCTGGATTCAGCGCAAGTCCTAGGGAGGCCGATTCGACTCAAGGCGACGCTTGCTAACACGGAATTACTTCCTCCGGCCCCTTTTGCCTTTGAACGCATTGCTTCCTTTCACCCTCGCAGGTGCCCTGCGAGATAGGTTTTCTTATTGTTTCCGTTTTACAGATGAAGAAACCGAGGCTTATGTCCGAGGTCACACAGCTTTGAATGTGAAGCAAACCGGATTTCTGGGGACATCGCCATGACAGCAAAGCCCACGCTTTTAAGATGTCAGGCCCATTCGTAACGACGGTTAAGCACATGGTTGCTGAAGTGTTGCTTTCCGCGTGGTGTCATAAGTGGGGCAGTTTTCCATCGTGCAGAGTGTAAGGCTGGGCCAGACCACCCCTTAAGGAACTACTGCAGAAGTGGGTAAGGGTAAGCCACATTACAACCCTCGTTGAGAGGGCCAAGAATGCAGAGTCCCAGGTCCCATTCTCCACACCACTAGCAGCAACATTTCTGAACCACAGTTCTGATCACGTAACCATCTGGCTTGACGTCTTCTCTAATCGCTCCCTTGGATGGATGCAGTCACCTCTAGATCGTATGGTAGAATTCACAGTCCTTGGAGGCAAAGAATGAGCCTGCTTATTCAGTTACTCATGGCCCCTAGAACATAATACATGATAGATGCTCGAAAAATACTTGTAGAAAGGGTGAATACCAGTCTCACCATGATGTGAAACCCATCCCATGCTAGCTTTATCTCCCACGACGCCTTTAGACCCCAAGATTCAATCATCTTTAACGTCAATACAGCATGTTCTAGATTTTATCACAGCTCTCCACCTGTGTTCAGGCCATTCCCACATGGTGGGATAATCCTCCCATAGCTTCCACTTTGCATACTGCCTCCTTCACACTCCAAACTCAGTTCTGACTTTCCCTGTTTCCCTGATGCCCTCAGGACTGGTGACAATAAACTAATCCTTCCTCTATGGAACCATCCTTTTGTTTTTTGTTTTAATTAATTTCTTTATTTTCAATTTTATTTTTTTTATACAGCAGGTTCTTATTAGTCATCAATTTTATACACATCAGTGTATACATGTCAATCCCAATCGCCCAATTCATCACACGACCACCCCCACCCCCCACTGCTTTCCCCCCTTGGTGTCCATACGTTTTTTCTCTGCTTCTGTGTCTCAATTTCTGCCCTGCAAACTGGTTCATCTGTACGATTTTCTAGGATCCACATATATGCATTAATATACGATATTTGTTTTTCTCTTTCTGACTTACTTCACTCTGTATGACGGTCTCTAAATGCATCCACGTCTCTACAAATGACCCAATTTCGTTCCTTTTTATGGCTGAGTAATATTCCATTGTATATATGTACCACAACTTCTTTATCCATTCGTCTGTCGATGGGCATTTAGGTTGCTTCCATGACCTGGGTATTGTAAATAGTGCTGCAATGAACATTGGGGTGCATGTGTCTTTCTGAATTATGTTTTTTTCTGGGTATATGCCCAGTAGTGGGATTGCTGGGTCATATGGTAGTTCTATTTTTAGTTTTTTAAGGAACATCCATACTGTTCTCCACAGTGGCTGTATCAATTTACATTCCCACCAACAGTGCAAGAGGGTTCCCTTTTCTCCACACCCTCTCCAGCATTTGTTGTTTGTAGATTTTCTGATGATGCCCATTCTAACTGGTGTGAGGTGATACCTCATTGTAGTTTTGATTTGCATTTCTCTAATAATTAGTGATGTTGAGCAGCTTTTCATGTGCTTCTCGGCCATCTGTATGTCTTCTTTGGAGAAATGTCTATTTAGGTCTTCTGCCCATTTTTGGATTGGGTTGTTTGTGTTTTTAATATTGAGCTGCATGAGCTGTTTATATATTTTGGAGATTAATCCTTTGTCCGATGAATCGTTTGCAAATATTTTCTCCCATTCTGAGGGTTGTCTTTTCGTTTTGTTTATGGTTTCCTTTGCTGTGCAAAAGCTTTGAAGTTTCATTAGGTCCCATTTGTTTATTTTTGTTTTTATTTCCATTACTCTAGGAGGTGGATAAAAAAGATCTTGCTATGACTTATGTCAAAGAGTGTTCTTCCTATGTTTTCCTCTAAGAGTTTTACAGTGTCCAGTCTTACATTTAGGTCTCGAATCCATTTTGAGTTTATTTTTGTGTGTGGTGTTAGAAAGTGTTCTAATTTCATTCTTTTACATGTAGCTGTCCAGTTTTCCCAGCACCACTTATAGAAGAGACTGTCTTTTCTCCATTGTATATCCTTGGCTCCTTTGTCATAGATTAGTTGACCATAGGTGTGTGGGTTTATCTCTGGGCTTTCTGTCCTGTTCATTGATCTATATTTCTGTTTTTGTGCCAGTACCATATGTCTTGATTACTGTAGCTTTGTAGTATAGTCTGAAGTCAGGGAGTCTCATTCCTCCAGCTCCGTTTTTTCCCTCAAGACTGCTTTGGCTATTTGGAGTGTTTTGTGTCTCCATACAAATTTTAAGATTTTTTGTTCTAGTTCTGTAAAAAATGCCATTGGTAATTTGATAGGAATTGCATTGAATCTGTAGATTGCTTTGGGTAGTATAGTCATTTTCACAATATCTATTCTTCCAATCCAAGAACATGGTATATCTCTCCATCTGTTGGTATCATCTTTAATTTCTTTCATCAGTGTCATAGTTTTCTGCATACAGGTGTTTTGTCTCCCTAGGTAGGTTTATTCCTAGGTATTTTATTCTCTTTGTTGCAATGGTAAATGGGAGTGTTTCCTTAATCTCTCTTTCAGATTTATCATCATTAGTGTATAGGAATGCAAGAGATTTCTATGCATTAATTTTGTATCCTGCTACTTTACCAAATTCATTGATTAGCTCTAGTAGTTTTCTGGTAGCATCTTTAGGATTGTCTATGTATAGTATCATGTCATCTGCAAACAGTGACAGCTTTATTTCTTCTTTTCCAGTTTGTATTCCTTTTATTTCTTTTTCTTCTCTGATTGCCATCGCTAGGACTTCCAAAACTATGTTGAATAATAGTGGTGAGAGTGGGCATCCTTGTCTTGTTCCTGATCTTAGAGGAAATGCTTTCAGTTTTTCACCATTGAGAATGATGTTTGCTGTGGGTTTGTCGTATATGGCCTTTATTATGTTGAAGTAGGTTCCTTTTATTCCCATTTTCTGGAGAGTTTTTATCATAAATGGGTGTTGAATTTTGTCAAAAGCTTTTTCTGCATCAATTGAGATGATTATATGGTTTTTATTCTTCAATTTGTTAATATGCTGTATCACATTGATTGATTTGCGTATATTGAAGAATCCTTGCATCCCTGGGATAAATCCCACTTGATCGTGGTGTATGATCCTTTTAATGTGTTGTTGGATTCTGTTTGCTAGTATTTTGTTGAGGATTTTTGCATCTATATTCATCAGTGATATTGTTCTGTAATTTTCTTTTTTTGTAGTATCGTTGTCTGCTTTTGGTATCAGGGTGATGGTGGCCTCACAGAATGAGTTTGGGAATTTTCCTTCCTCTGCAATTTCTTGGAAGAGTTTGAGAAGGATGGGTATTAGCTCTTCTCTAAATGTTTGATAGAATTCACCTGTGAAGTCATCTGGTCCTGGACTTTTGTTTGTTGGAAGATTTTTAACCACAGTTTCTATTTCATTACTTATGATTGGTCTGTTCATATCTTCTATTTCTTCCTGGTTCAGTCTTGGAAGTTTATACCTTTCTATGAATTTGTCCATTTCTTCCAGGTTGTCCATTTTATTGGCATAGGGTTGCTTGTAGTAGTCTCTTAGGATGCTTTGTATTTCTGTGGTGTCCGTTATAACGTCTCCTTTTTCATTTCTAATTTTATTGATTTGAGCCCTCTCCCTCTTTTTCTTGATGAGTCTGGCTAGTGGTTTATCAATTTTGTTTATCTTCTCAAAGAACCAGCTTTTAGTTTTATTGATCTTTGCTACTGTTTTCTTTGTTTGTATTTCATTTATTTCTGCTCTGATCTTTATGATTTCTTTCCTGCTGCTAACTTTGGGTTTTGTTTTTTTTGTTTGTTCGTCTTGTTCATTTTGTTTTTTTTTGTTTGTTCATCTTTCTCTAGTTCCTTTAGGTGTAACGTTAGATTGTTTATTTGAGATTTTTCTTGTTTCTTGAGGTAGGCTTGTATAGCTATAAACTTCCCTCTTAGAACTGCTTTTGCTGCATCCCACAGGTTTTGGATCATCGTGTTTTCATTGTCATTTGTCTCTAGGTATTTCTTGAGTTCCTCTTTGATTTATTCAGTGATCTCTTGGTTATTTAGTAACATATTGTTTAGCCTCCATGTGTTTGTGCTTTTTACGTTTTTTCCCCTGTAATTGATTTCTAATCTCATAGCGTTGTGGTCAGAAAAGATGCTTGATATGATTTCAATTTTCTTAAATTTACTGAGGTTTGATTTGTGATCCAAGATGTGATCTATTCTGGAGAATGTTCCATGCACACTTGAGAAGAAAGGGTAATCTGCTGTTTTAGGATGGAATGTCCTATAAATATCAATTAAATCTATCTGGTCTATTGTGTCATTTAACACTTGTCTTCCCTTATTAATTTTCTGTTTGGATGATCTATCTGTCCATTGGTGTAAGTGAGGAGTTAAAGTCCCCCACTATTATTGTGTTACTGTCGATTTTCTCTTTTATAGCTGTTAGCAGTTGCCTTATGTATTGAGTGCTCCTATGTTGGGTGCATATATATTTATAATTGTTATATCTTCTTCTTGGATTGCTCCCTTGATCATTATGTAGTGTCCTTCCTTGTCTCTTGTAACATTCTTTATTTTAAAGTCTATTTTATGTGATATGAGTATTGCTACTCCAGCTTTCTTTTGATTTCCATTTGCATGGAATATCTTTTTCCATCCCCTCACTTTCAGTCTGTATGTGTCCCTAGGTCTGAAGTGGGTCTCTTGTAGACAGCATATATATGGGTCTTGTTTTTGTATCCATTCAGCAAGCCTGTGTCTTTTGGTTGGAGCACTTAATCCATTCACGTTTAAGGTAATTATCGATATGTATGTTTCTATTACCATTTTCTTAATTGTTTTGGGTTTGTTTTTGTAGGTTCTTTTCTTCTCTTGTGTTGCCCACTTAGAGAAGTTCCTTTAGCATTTGTTGTAGAGCTGGTTTGGTGGTGCTGAATTCTCTTAGCTTTTGCTTGTCTGTAAAGCTTTTGATCTCTCCATTGAATCTGAATGAGATCCTTGTTGGGTAGAGTAAACTTGGTTGTAGATTTTTCCCTTTCATCACTTTAAGTATATCATGCCACTCCCTTCTGGCTTGTAGAGTTTCTGCTGAGAAATCAGCTGTTAAACTTATGGGAGTTCCCTTGTATGTTATTTGTCGTTTTTCCCTTGCTGCTTTCAATAATTTTTCTTTGTCTTTAATTTTTGCCAATTTGATTACTAAGTGTCTCGGCGTGTTTCTCCTTGGGTTTATCCTGTATGGGACTCTCTGCGCTTCCTGGACTTGGGGGGCTATTTCCTTTCCCATGTTAGGGAAGTTTTCGACTATAATCTCTTCAAATATTTTCTCGGGTCCTTTCTCTCTCTCTTCACCTTCTGGGGACCCCTATAATGCGAATGTTGTTGCATTTAATGTTGTCCCAGAGGTCTCTTAGGCTGTCTTCATTTCTTTTCACTCTTTTTTCTTTAGTCTGTTCTGCAGCAATGAAGTCCACCATTCTGTCTTCTAGGTCACTTATCCATTCTTCTGCCTCAGTTATTCTGCTATTGATTCCTTCTAGTGTATTTTTCATTTCAGTTATTGTATTGTTCATCTCTAGTTATTTGTTCTTTAATTCTTCCAGATCTTTGTTAAACATCTCTTGCATCTTCTCAGTCTTTGCCTCCATTCTTTTTCCGAGGTCCTGGCTCATCTTCACTATCATTATTCTGAATTCTTTTTCTGGAAGGTTGACTATCTCCACTTCACTTAATTGTTTTTCTGGGGTTTTATCTTGTTCCTTCATCTGGTACATAGCCCTCTCCCTTTTCATCTTGTCTATATTTCTATGAATGTGGATTTTGTTCTGCAGGCTGCAGGATTCTAGTTCTTCTTGCTTCTGCTCCAATCCTTTTGTTTGCTTCCAAGATAGGGAGACAGAACAAAAAATATGACGGAGCTAAGAATCGGAACTCAAAGTCCTTGACCAACCCATGACTTAAGTCATCCTCAGGAGGCAGAGGCAATTTCAGGCTATAAACACTTTATTTCTACTTGGAACTTATGTTCCCAAATACCAGCGTAGCCATCAGATAAATTGGATGCGACAGTTTCTGTGTTACATGGCGTTTTCACCCAAATTGAACAAGGATCTGAGGCTCAGTGGCTAACTTGGTCTCTTTCTTGTAAGATTCCAATTCTGGATCTCAAGACCTCCCATGCTGAGGATGATCTGAGATGAAGAAAATGAAGGTAAATGTTTCCAGGCTGGGAATGCTTCTGCACTGGTTCTGGAATAGCTGGCCTGAGCACCCACACCTACCAGGCTGTTCTTTGCCTTTGGTTCCCACTTTCGTTGGTGCCTATCTTTCTAATGAGGGATGGGGGGAAGGATAAAGGGTGGATTTGCTTCCATCCAAGTTGAGGAACACTTTCAAATTAGGGCCCTCAGAGCCAAACATGAAGCAAAGAAGAGAGAATCCCCAAAATGTAAAATTTTAACTGAGAGAAAGCCTTCAGAAGCCAAGCTTTACCCTCGTCTCTGATATCCATCCTCCCATGCATCTCTCCTTTCATTCAGCAAATAATTACCGAGTATCTGTTAGTTGACTCCAGCTCTGTACTCTGCCTTTGACCCAGGCCAGCAAGAATGATGAAGTCTTGAGCTCCCCCTAGAGGCCAATAGTAATTGGGAAGAAGGGAAAGGGGTGAGATTGCAGGTCAATATAAATGACAGTTTCTAGATGATTCCCCGAGAGAAGGAACAGTGAGACACACGAGCACACGGAGAAGTGGAGGGAGTACTCCCAGCAGCATCAGCCCAAGAGCCCGTTCACAATTCATTCCATAGGCAGAAGGGTGTTGTAAAGATAATTGAACAAAGCAAGCGATTAGAAGGCAGACTGGAAGAAGAAGAAAGAAACTGCGCTCTTCTGAGCATCTGCTTCCTGCTGCCGTGTGCAGTAGGCTTTTCATCCATAAATCACAATTCAAATCCTTGCTGCTTTGAATCCCCACGATAAACCTGAAGGCTGGGTATTAGTTTCCTCATTTGGCAGATGAGAAAATCGGAGTTTCCAAGTTCACATTAAAAATAGGTGTGATGGAGAATCTGGACCCTAATTTTTTACATGCCTCGCTGCCTTCGAGGCAAGAGAAGTCTGGGCTGTAGTCACTGCTTGGGATCGTGCTGTGTCTGTTTTAGAAGCTAAAACAGATGACCTTGTTGCCTTAACAGCCATCCTGGCAACTGTGTGTCAAGGGCTTTATAGGTATTAGCTCAGTCTTCACAATAAAGCTGGAAAGTGGTAACAATAATAATCATAATCAAAGCTATAAATTATCATCATCCTTATCCACTTTCAGAAATGTTGACTTACCCAAAATCATAGCTAGGAAGTAGCAAAGATGGATTTGAATGTAAGAGATGGCCTGGAGCAGGGGTCGGCAAATGTTTTCTTTAAAGAGCTTTGAATTGTAGTGGCAAAGCAGCCACAGACAATACATAAACAATAGGCATGGTTGTGTCCCAATAAAACTTTATAAACACAGGCAGAGGGCCAGACTGGCCCACTGGCCGTGGTTGACCAACCCGTCCTAGACTCTTCTTTGTTTGACTAGGAGATGGCCTAGAGGATGGTGGACCCAGAAGGGCCTCACAAGTAGTGGACTCGGACATTCCAGGCACAGACACTGGATGTGTGAAAGTGCAAATGTGGTTGAAAATGGTGAACGTTGGGTAGAGGTGGCCTGGACAGGTGGACTGCATGGCTGAATGGGGGCCAGAACTGCAAGGCAAAGGGGCCAGGTGGTGACAAAAGCATAAGTCACACTAAGGAGTGACAACCGTCCAGGGATCAACAGATTTTAAACAGGGGAGTGGCCTGGTTATCCAAGAAAAGGCCCACTGTGGGCTGATGTGAGTCTAAAGAATCCTGAGACTGAGGCTGGGTGCAGACTGACAGTCATAATAACCGCGCAGAGAAAACAGGGCTATCAAACGTCCATCAAAGGATGAATGGATAGCGACTTCCCTGGGGGTCCAGTGCTTAAGACTCCACTCTTCCAATGCAGGGGGCACGGGTCTGATCTCTGTTCGGGGAACTAAGATCCCGCAGGCCTCCGTGGGGTGTGGCCAAAAAAAAAAGGATGAATGGATAAAGAAAATGTGGCATGTACATACAATGAATATCATTCAGCCTTAAAAGAGAAGGAAATCCTGTCACATGCTACAACATGGGTGAAGCTTGAGGACATGATGCTGAGTGAAATAAACCAGTCACACCAAAAAAAGACAAATCCTGAATAATTTCACTTAGGTGAGTCACCTAGAGTGGTCAGTTCATAGACACAGAAAGTCACATGGTGGGTGCCAGGGGCTGGGGGGCTGGGTGAATGAGGGTTTGTTGTTTAATGGGTATAGGGTTTCAGTTTTGCAAGATGAAAAAAATTCAGATCTGTGGTGCAACAACGTGAATATACTTAACACTACCAACTGTAAACTTTAAAATGGTTGAGATGGTGGGTTCTATGTTATGTGGGTTTTTTTTTTTTTTTAACCATATTGAAAAATAAAAGAGCTAATGGATTTGTAAACTCAGGCAGCAGCGCAGGAGAAGGTGAGGAAGGGCAGAAGTGAGAGAGGCTGGAGAGGCAGTATCGTTAGGCTCCCATCACCGTGAATGTCGTCCCGATGCTCTGACCTGGGCCTTCAGCCATGGGCTGGGCTCCTCTCACCCGACTTCACTCGGTGTGGTGTCTCCCGCCATATGCTGGGCCACCCTGTTCATTCATCATGCCTCCTGAAAAGTCTCTTAATTACATTATGTTCACAATCCATAAAACATAATTAAAATATGTAAATCCATTATATTCTTTAATGAGCACATTGAGACCTCAAATTTTTAAATTAGATATAAAATTGATGTGGACCTACTACTATTGATTACTCATGGAAATAAATCATCCTCAATTTGGATTGAGGCGGTTTCCCTCCTCCCCTTAGATGCTTTTCTTTCTTTTCCTTTTAGCATCTCCTGTGACCATTTGAAATGATGCACACGCAGTCTTTTAAGGATGGCAAGGCCCGGCTTGCTGTAACTTGACAACACGGGTAGCAAAAGCAATAACTAATGTTTGGACGGGTGCCCTGGAGCTTGCAGAGGATTTGCACAAAACACTTTCTCACTTATGCTTCAGCAATATTTTTGTTTTCATTTCCATATAAGTACGCTGATGTTTCATTCTTCAGGAAAATATCAGAAGCATCCCTGGGCCTTGTCTCTCTCTCTGCTTGTCTTCTGCTCATCCCCAAGCCACATCTCACACTCCCACTCAAGCAAGTCAATTACTATTTGCCAGACACACCGTGTTGCTATATGCCTCCACGGTTCTGCACAAGTTAGCCTCTCTCTGCAGCGATTGTCCTTTTCTCATCTGTCTGTGGAATTTGTACAAATTTTCAAGCCCAACTCAGGGATCTCCTTTTCCAATCCACCCTGACAATGTCCATGGCTTTGTGTTAAGGTCTATAACAAAGCTCTACTTTCTAAGAACGACTTCCATGGGTACCATTTTTATATGTGCTGTTTTTTTTTCACCGGACCCTCATAATGGCCATGCAAGACAGTCATTAAAGGTATCACCATCCTTTCATAGGCCACATGCTTGTAAAGCTCATGAGGGTTAATTGATTTGTCCAAAGGCTTGCAGTCTGTAGGTGGGACCTCTGCCAGGACCCAGGCATGTAAACGCCCGGGACTTGCTCTGTCTGATTATAGAAGCTCTTTCCTTCTTGCGAATCTTTCGCAAAGGGCCTCTCTCTCACTCCCCCGCGCATCTGCTATCAATATGCTACAGAAGCTTTAAGTACTTTCTTTCCCCTCTAATCCAGTTCCTTCCCAGCCACAGCCTAAGGGTTTACTTCTATTGTCATAAGCTTAAAGTTGGTTTCACAGTTTCAGCTAGAAGTTAAGCACCCAGGCTTTAGAAACACACAAAGCCTGAGCTGGAATCCCCATCTTCCCACTTACTAAAAGTGTGACTTTGGTCAATTTGTTGAACTTCTCAATCTTGGTATCTTTATCTCTACTATGGATAAATGATAGCAACTACCTCAAAGGTTGTGAGGATTCTGTAAAATAACGTGTGTAAAATGCCTGCCTCTTAGGCAGTGACCACTAATTGTTAACTTTGGTTATTATTACCATAATCGTTATCATTATTACCCTAACCTAAGAAATCCCCTCTCTATTTGTGGATTGGGGCTTTGATCCAGAATATTCTTTTAAACATTTTCTGTGACCATAGGCAGCAGAAAGAGCCAAGAAGGCTACCCACCAGGGAGGTTTCCCTCCAAATATTAGAGCTGTATTTTACTAAAGTACATCTGGAAGGGGCCCAAGGGATTAATTTGGAAGTCCAATTCCTTCTTTTCCAGGGTTAGAAATCAGGATCCCAAGAGGACAAAATGATTCACTCATCATTCGTTTTCTTTTGATAAACATCTATTAATTGCCTGACCATCTATTAATTGGGTACCAATCTAATAAGCCAATAGATAAGCCAATAGAAGCATACTTGATCCAAAGTATCTGAAGTAGAGTAGTAACAGATCACCATCTTGATCATCAGTGTATCTACAGTGCCTACCACGGGGTGTGGCACACAATTAGAACTCAAAAAAAATTTATTGAATAGTGGTACAATTACCATTCCTACTGTATCTAATTTCTCATAGCAACATTATCTCTTTGGAACAAATTCCAATTCAAGTTACCAAAATTACACCGCCCTCCTTTAGCAATATGGTTCTAAATTGTTAATGTTTATAAAGCTCTCCTGGAGGACTTGTTAACACACAGATGGCTGGGCCCCATCCCCAGAGTTTCTGATTCAGGACCCAGGAATTAGCATTTCTTACATGTTCCCCGTGATGTTGATGCCGCTGGACGGGGAACTATATATAAACAACGACTGCTCTCAAGGATGGCAGAGCATAGATAGAAAGAGCTTGGATCCCTGAATCACTGCATAGAAGACACCCACCGAACACCCACCCTGGACCAGGAGTGAGTGAAAATCCAACTTAATAGTGTTAAAACTCTGCAATTCAGGGCTTATCTGTTAGAGAAGCTAGAATTACTGAACACAGGATAAAAGGTAGTTGTTTCTGTGAAGAACAGGAAGGTACAATAAACTTAGGCCTCTGATTATCATTCCTTGGCTTGAAATACAAGACTCTGTAGACCCTAACCTTCTCCCCTGAAGTCTTCCATCAGCTCCCCCTGCCATATTCTCTAAATTCTAGGTCCACCAGGTTGTAGGAGGTACATGGAGGAAAGAGGCCAAGAGTGACCGAAAGATAGCATTCTGAAAGTTTAGGTATAAAATTGGAATAAAGTGAACCCAATAACTTGTTCATTTGTTAAGCAATATTTGCTGAGTGCTAATGCAGACGGATGCTCTTCCAGGAAGTGTAGGTACAGTGATGAACAAGCTAGCTGAAGGCTTAGAGCAAAGACACACAGGGTCATCTGCAGGGTACTGTCTTCCAGATGGAAGCAAGACATAACCATGATCTAAATGAATGGGTTGACAATCTCAAGAAATTTGGATTCTCTTTTCAACCATAAGGGGCAGTCATTTGTCAGCATGGCAAAGATTCAGGGAGGCATCTTTTGGCCTTGGTGACGTCCTTATCCAGGAGAGAGAGAACACTAGTGCCCCGTGGACTGCTTATTAGGGAGAAGTGTGCCCCAGGCTGTCTTAGCTGAGAAGCCACCTTCTGTGCTCTGTGTGCTGATGTGCTGATGTAAGCACCCAATCCTTACTATTAGATTTCTCAATGGAAAGATACACAGGCTTTCTGGTTATATATCAGTCTATCAGAAGTTGGACTAATGTGAGTCTCTCTGAAGATCTAAACCTATCACAGTACACTGATAAAAAGCAAGTTCCTAGGCTTGCTCAGCCTAAAGGGCTATTTCATGGACCATGACCCTATGTGAAACCTCATGACAACTAATCTGCCACACTCCCCTGCTGACATCCCACCTTTACCACGTGCCTTCTTTCGAATATTGACCCAAAATGGTTGTGATTTCATGCTGCTCAGATATTATGTGTGCTCATCTCTCTGTCTGCAACTGCCTCTCTGCCTTATCTACTTAGCAAACTCCTACATTTCCCTCAAATTCCAGTTCAAATATCTTTGGGATGACTTTTCTTGTTGAGCAGCTTTTCTGAATTATCATTTTACTTTGGACATACCTTTGTTTTTAATCACCTATTAAATGCCTCTTGAATATAGTCCCTGAAGTTGTTATTATGTGTTTAACCCTGATAGAAACAGCTTAGTGATATTGTTATCCATATATTACAAATGATGGATTAAAGCCTCAGAAAATTTAAGCCCAAGGTTACACAGTTAGTGAGTTTCCCAGGCTAGGATTCTAGTCAAGCTATGTCACTTGCAAAGGTCATCATTACAGTTATAGTGGACCATTATTTATTTACTTGTCTGGTCTCCTCCGTTAAACTGTGAGCTTTCATAGGAACCATGACTTGGATCCACTCCTGCACATACCTGCCACTGCCTGCACTGGACATGCTGTGTGTGCATGTTGAATGAATAAATGAATGAATAAGTGGGTGGCTTTTTCACCTGGCAAGGATATGGCCATGTAAAACAGATTTTCTACAAATATTTTATGTCACTGTCTTTACCTTTCTGACTTGCTTAATGGTATGATCTGCTCTTCCTCTCTGGAGATTCCATATAAAAGATTCCACTGAGATATTCATGGACAGATGCTTGTCCTGGTCCCTTGGAGGAATTCTTCAACCACGCAATGCTAATTGTATGTACATTAAATGGCCCGGACACTGAGCTTACCTCTCTTGTTCATATTGCAGTTCGAATCCAAGTTGTGCTTGTTTAAGAGACAGAAGGAGACAGCCTCTAATCTACACAGGATTTCTTTTCAGCTCCTCTCTCTCTAATGGCAGATGGTTCACAGGCCCGTCCCGTGACTTACTGCGTAAGAAGAGTCTAGAGGGGGAGGAGAGAGAGATGAAGATGGGATCAAAGGCGATTACCATGTGTTTATACTTCAAATCCCACTTACAGGAGGAGCTGCAGCTCAAAGATGGAGGGTATGGATGGGGTGGGGAGAAAGCCAGAGACATACAAGATAAAATCTGGAAAATTAGGCAGAGAGAGTAAACGGACAGCAGAGATGTTTATTTCAGGCAGGTACAGACTTTGTTTCTTCTAACCTGCTATTTCAATATCAAGGCTTCTCTAAAGCAATCTCCATTTCTTACATGAAAGTTTTAGTTAAATAAATTTATTCTTAATTTTTTTTTTTTTTTTTTTTTTTTTTTGCGGTAGCGGGCCTCCCACCGCTGTGTGGCCTCTCCCGTTGCGGAGCACAGGCTCTGGACGCGCAGGCCCAGCAGCCATGGCTCATGGGCCCAGCCGCTCTGCAGCATGTGGGATCTTCCCAGACCGGGGCACGAACCTGTGTCCCCTGCATCGGCAGGCGGACCCCCCCAACCACTGCACCACCAGGGAATCCCTATTCTTAATATTTTTACAACAAATATGACAATGTCCTTGCTATGTAATTATCTTCTACAGATCAGATTAAAAAAAACTTTTTTAAAACACTTAGATTCTCCCATAAAACAAAAAATATACATAAATCCCTAATATCATTTTAAAACAATGTACAGCCATGCCAGAAATGGGGGAAAAAAATGTACCACAAAGTAGGAGGCCATTTTTTTTGCAAATTGGCAAAATCAGCAGAGACAAAAATGATGATCCAAATGTTAGTAAACATTTAATGCCATCTGCATCCTCATATACACTGGCGAGGATATTGATTGGTTCCAACTTTTCAGAAATATCTGTAAAGAATATTAAGGTTACACATAAACATTATTCCTAAATTCTGGTTCTGAAAATTCTATCTTAAAGAAAACATTCAAGATGGGAGAGGGAGGGACAGTTTATATAAATATATATTTATCACAGTATAATAACAGTATTAATGAGGTAAAATGAGGAGCAAAGTAAATGCCTAAGTCCGCAAGTCTGCTTTGGCTCTGGTACAGTCCTACAACCAAACAGTCTGTCTTTTACTCATTACCTTTGTTTACCTCTAGAGGTAAAATAAATAGCCATGTATATTTTCTTCTAGTTTTTTATTTTCTCATTTTTTCCATCTAACCCTTTATTCTTTTTTTTTCTTTTTTGGTACGCGGGCCTCTCACTGTTGTGGCCTCTCCTGTTGCGGAGCACAGGCTCCGGACGCGCAGGCTCAGCGGCCATGGCTCACGGGCCCAGCCGCTCCGTGGCACGTGGGATCTTCCCAGACCGGGGGACGAACCCGTGTCCCCTGCATCGGCAGGCGGACTCTCAACCACTGCGCCACCAGAGAAGCCCTGACCCTTTATTCTTTATGGAATTTATTTCAATATGGGTCATGAAAAGTCAAAGGATGTGGGTCTGAGTTCTGTCTTTACCACTGCTCTGTTACCATGGGCAAATAATTTAAGCCCTCTGGGTCTTAGTTAACTGACCATAAAAAGCACAATGATCACACTTGTCTTACAGACTGGTTGTGACTTGGAGGTGAGTTTGTGCATCTAGAAATAAAGAAGATTATTTCAATTGGCAACTGGACTCAGGGGTGGGGATCTCATAAGTAATCACCCAGAAGTCAGAGAATCAACATGAATCTCTGGGGGAATCTTTCTGGAAAAGGCAACTCTGAATCAAGTTTTAAAAATAAGAGGAGGGAGACTCCTACTTCCAGCCATGAGGGAAAAAGAGAGATCAGAGCTCTGATCCAGCTGAGGAAGGCAGATAAAATGCATGAACCCAGAGTTTTCAGAAACTGAACAAGAGACAGCACAGGACGGTGATTCCCACAAGAAGGGAAACAAATGAAGTGAACCCTAGGAATACCCCACCTCACTGCCTGGAGAGGTTCACTGGTTGTAAATCTATGGAGGGGAGCAAAGACAACTCTGGTGGCCTTGTGGAATTGAGTATGCCGAGTGTGGAGTCTGGGCTGGAGGGCCGGAGACTAGGATTTGCATGGAAGTTTCCTGGAAAGGAGAAAACAAAGAGAGAGAGAGCCAGAGATCAGCAGAGGGCTGTTCTTGTGTCTCTGGCTGAACACTGCTCTGTTCACGTGTGTAAGAAAACGAACCAGGCTGGGAAAGAACCTCTGGAAGCAGTCGGAATAACTCCCAGGACTCACAAGGGCTGGGTGTCATGCATATTCTCACCCCGCCGCATGGAGTGAAAAGATCTAACATATGGAGCAAAGGGTAGTCCCCAGGATGGTTACCTCCCTCGTGGGGTGCTAGCCTGAAGGTACATGACCCCCCAGAATTCATATGCTGAAATCTAATCCTCGATGTGATGGTATTTGGAGGTGGGGCCTTTGGGAGGTGACTAGGGATCAGTCTCCTATAAAAGAGAGACCCCAGAGAACTCCCTTGCCCCTTCCACTATGTGAGAAGACGGCCGTCTGTGAACCAGGAAGCGGGTCCTCACCAGACACTGAATCTACAGGCACCTTGATCTTGGATTTCCCAGCCTCCGAACAGTGAGAAATAAATGTTTGTTGTTTAAGCCAACCAGTACATAGTATTTTTTAAAAAATTATTCCCAAAGTGTTCACTCAAAAGCTTTTTAAACATCTTTATTGGAGTATAATTGCTTTACAATGGTGTGTTAGTTCCTGCTTTATAACAAAGTGAATCAGCTATACATATATATATACATATATCCCCAAATCTCCTCCCTCTTGCGTCTCCCTCCCACCCTCCTATCCCACCCCTTTAGGTGGACACAAAGCACCGAGCTGATCTCCCTGTGCTATGTGGCTGCTTCCCACTAGCTATTTTACATATGGTAGTGTATATATGTCCGTGCTACTCTCTCACTTCATCCCAGCTTGCCCTTTCCCCTCCCCGTGTCCTCAAGTCCATTCTTTATGTCTGCGTCCTTATTCCTGTCCTGCCCCTAGGTTCTTCAGAACCTTTTTTTTTAGATTCCATATACATGTGTTAGCATACAGTATTTGCTTTTCTCTTTCTGACTTACTTCACTCTGTATGACAGACTCTAAGGCCCATCCACCTCACTACAAATTACTCAATTTTGTTTCTTTTTATGGCTGAGTAATATTCCATTGTATATATGTGCCACATCTTCTTTATCCATTCATCTGTGGATGGACACTTAGGTTGCTTCCATGTCCTGGCTACTGTAAATAGAGCTGCAGTGAACATTGTGGTACATGACTCTTTTTGAATTATGGTTTTCTCAGGGTATATGCCCAGTAGTGGGATTGCTGGGTTGTATGGTAGTTAAGGAACCTCCATACTGTTCTCCATAGTGGCTGCATCAATTTACATTCCCACCCACAGTGTAAGAGGGTTCCCTTTTCTCCACACCCTCTCCAGCATTTATTGTTTGTAGATTTTTTTGATGATGGCTATTCTGACTGGTGTGAGGTGATACCTCATTGTAGTTTTGATTTGCATTTCTCTAATCATTGGTGATGTTGAGCATCCTTTCATGTGTTTGTTGGCAATCTGTATATCTTCTTTGCAGAAATGTCTATTTAGGTCTTCTGCCCATTTTTGCATTGGGTTGTTTGTTTTTTGATATTGAGCTGCATGAGCTGCTTGTAAATTTTGGAGATTAATCCTTTGTCAGTTGCTTCATTGGCAAATATTTTCTCCCATTCTGAGGGTTGTCTCTTCGTCTTGTTTATGGTTTCCTTTGCTGTGCAAAAGCTTTTAAGTTTCATTAGGTCCCATTCGTTTATTTTTGTTTTTACTTCCATTTCTCTAGGAGGTGGGTCAAAAAGAATCTTGCTGTGATTGATGTCATAGAGCATTCTGCCTGTGTTTTCCTCTAAGAGTTTTATAGTGTCTGGCCTTACATTTAGGTCTTTAATTCATTTTGAGTTTATTTTTGTGTATGGTGTAAGGGAGTGTTCTAATTTCATTCTTTTACATGTAGCTGTCCAGTTTTCCCAGCACCACTTATTGAAGAGGCTGTCTTTTCTCCATTGTATGTTCTTGCTGCCTTTATCAGAAATAAGGTGACCATATGTGCATGGGTTTATCTCTGGGCTTTCTACACTGTTCCATTGATCTACATTTCTGTTTTTGTACCAGTACCATACTGTCTTGATTACTGTAGCTTTGTAGTATAATCTGAAGTCAGGGAGCCTGATTCCTCCAGCTCTGTTTTTCTTTCTCAAGATTGCTTTGACTATTTGGGGTCTTTTGTGTTTCCATACAAAATGTGAAATGTTTTGCTCTAGTTCTGTGAAAAATGCCACTGGTAGTTTGATAGGAATTGCATTGAATCTGTAGATTGCTTTGGGTAGTAGTCATTTTCAAAATGTTGATTCTTCCAATCCAAGAACATGGTATATCTCTCTGTTTGTAACATCTTTAGTTTCTTTCATCAGTGTCTTATAGTTTTCTGCATACAGGCATTTTGTGTCCTTAGGTAGGTTTATTCCTAGGTATTTTATTCTTTTTGTTGCAATGGTAAACGGGAGTGTTTCCTTAATTTCTCTTTCAGATTTATCATCATTAGTGTATAGGAATGCCAGAGATTTCTGTGCATTAATTCTGTATCCTGCTACTTTAACAAGTTCATTGATTAGCTCTAGCAGTTTTCTGGTAGCATCCTTAGGATTCTCTATGTATAGTATCATGTCATCTGCAAACAGTGACAGTTTTACTTCTTCTTTTCCGATTTGGATTCCTTTTATTTCTTTTTCTTCTCTGATTGCTGTGGCTAAAACTTCCAAAACTATGTTGAATAATAGTGGTGAGAGTGGGCAACCTTGTCTTGTTCCTGATCTTAGTGGAAATGGTTTCAGTTTTTCACCATTGAGGAAGATGTTGGCTGTGGGTATGTCATAAATAGTCTTTATTATATTGAGGTAAGTTCTCGCTATGCTTACTTTCTGGAAGGTTTTTATCATAAATCAGTGTTGAATTTTGTCAGAAGTTTTTCTTCATGTATTGAGATGATCACATGGTTTTTCTCCTTCAATTTGTTAATATGGTGTATCACATTGACTGATCTGCATATCTTGAAGAATCCCTGCAACCCTGGGAAAAACCCCACTTGATCATGGTGTATGATCCTTCTAATGTGTTATTGGATTCTGTTTGCTAGTATTTTGTTGAGATTTTTTGCACCTATGTTCATCAGTGATATTGGCCTGTAGTTGTATTTTTTTGTGACATCTTTGTCTGGTTTTGGTAACAGGGTGATGGTGGCCTCGTAGGATGAGGTTGGGAGTGTTCCTCCCTCTGCTATACTTCGGAGGAGTTTGAGAAGGATAAGTGTTAGCTCTTCCCTAAATGTTTGATAGAATTCACCTGTGAAGCCATCTGGTCCTGGACTTTTGTTTGTTGGAAGATTTTTAATCACATTTTCAATTTCAGTGCTTGTAATTGGTCTGTTTATATTTTCTCTTACCTCCTGGTTCAGTCTCGGAAGGTTGTGCTTTTCTAAGAATTTGTCCATTTCTTCCAGGTTGTCCATTTTATTGGCATATATTACTTGTAGTAATCTCTCATGATCCTTTGTATTTCTGCAGTGTCAGCTGTTGCTTCTCCATTTTCATTTCTAATTCTATTGATTGGAGTCTTCTCTTTTTTCTTGATGAGTCTGGCTAATGGTTTATTAATTTTGTTTATCTTCTCAAAGAAACAGCTTTTAACTTTATTGATCTTTGCTATCGTTTCCTTCATTTCTTTTTCATTTATTTCTGATCTGATCTTTATGATTTATTTCCCTGTGCTAACTTTGGGGTTTTTTTGTTCTTCTTTCTCTAATTGCTTTAGGTGTAAGGTTAGGTTGTTTATTTGAGATGTTTCTTGTTTCTTGATGTAGGATTTTATTGCTATAATCTTCCCTCTTAGAACTGCTTTTGCTGCATTCCATAGGTTTCAGGTCATTGTGTTTTATTGTCACTTGTTTCTAGGAATTTCTTGATTTCCTCTTTGATTTCTTCAGTGATCTCTTGGTTATTTAGTAGTGTATTGTTTAGCCTCCATGTGTTTGTGTTTTTTACAGACTTTTTCCTGTAACTGATAACTAGTCTCATAGCGTAGTGGTCAGAAAAGATACTTGATATGATTTCAATTTTCTTAAATTTACCAAGGCTTGATTTGTGACCCAAGATATGATATATCCTGGAGAATGTTCCATGAGCACTTGAGAAGAAAGTGTATTCTGTTGTTTTTGGATGGAATGTCCTTTAAATATCAATTAAGTCCATCTTGTTTAATGTATCATTTAAAGCTTGTGTTTCCTTATTTATTTTTATTTTGGATGATCTGTCCATTGGTGAAAGTGGGGTGTTAATGTCCCCTACTATTATTGTGTTACTGTTGATTTCCCCTTTTATGGCTGTTAGCATTTGCCTTATGTACTGAGGTGCTCGTATGTTGGGTGCATAAATATTTACAATTGTTATATCTTCTTCTTGGGTAGATCCCTTGATCATTATGTAGTGTCCTTCTTTGTCTCTTGTAATAGTCTTCATTTTAAAGTCTATTTTGTCTGATATGAGAATTGCTACTCCAACTTTCTTTTTTTTTTTTTTTTTCGCGGTATGTGGGCCTCTCACTGCTGTGGCCTCTCCCATTGCGGAGCACAGCCTCTGGACCTGCAGGCTCAGCAGCCATGGCTCAGAGGCCTAGCCGTTCCACAGCATGCGGAATCTTCCCGGACCGAGGCACGAACCTGTGTCCCCTGCATCAGCAGGCAGACTCTCAACCACTGCACCACCAGGGAAGCCCTCCAACTTTCTTTTGATTTCCATTTGCATGGCATACCTTTTTCCATCCCATCACTTTCACTCTGTACGTGTCCCTAGGTCTGAAGTGGGTCTCTTGTAGACAACATATATATGGGTCTTGTTTTTGTATTCATTCAGCAAGCCTGTGTCTTTTGGTTTGAGCACATAATCCATTCACGTTTAAGGTAATTATCAATATGTATGGTCCTATTACCATTTTCTTAATTGTTTTGGGTTTGTTATTGTAGGTCTTTTCCTTCTCTTGTGTCTCCTGCCTAGAGAAGTTCTTTTAGCATTTGCTGTAAAGCTGGTTTGGTGGTGCTGAATTCTCTTAGCTTTTGCTTGTCTGTAAAGGTTTTAATTTCTCAGTCAAATCTAAATGAGATCCTTGTTGGGTAGAGTAAACTTGGTTGTAGATTTTTCCCTTTCATCACTTTAAATATGTCCTGCCACTCCCTTCTGGCTTGCAGAGTTTCTGCTGAAAGATCTGCTGTTAACCTTATGGGGATTCCCTTGTATGTTATTTGTTGCTTTTTCCTTGCTGCTTTTAATATTTTTTCTTTGTATTTAATTTTTGACAGTTTGATTAATATGTGTCTTGGCATGTTTCTCCTTGGATTTATCCTGTATGGGACTCTCTGCACTTCCTGGACTTGATTGACTATTTCCTTTCCCATATTTGGGAAGTTTTCAACTATAATCTCCTGAAATATTTTCTCAGTCCCTTTCTTTTTCTCTTCTTCTTCTGGGACACCTATAATTTGAATGTTGGTGCAGTTAATGTTGTCCCAGAGGTCTCTAAGACTGTCCTCAATTCTTTTCATTCTTCCTTCTTTACTCTGCTCTGCAGTAGTTATTTCCACTATTTTATCTTCCAGGTCACTTATCTGTTCCTCTGCCTCAGTTATTCTGCTATTGATTCCTTCTAGAGAATTTTTAATTTCATTTATTGTGTTGTTCATCATTGTTTTTTTTCTCTTTAGTTCTTCTACGTCCCTAAACGTTTCTTGTATTTTCTCCATTCTATTTCCAAGATTTTGGATCATCTTTGCTATCATTACTCTGAATTGTTTTTCAGGTAGACTGCCTATTTCCTCTTCATTTGTTTGGTCTGGTGGGTTTTTACCTTGCTCCTTCATCTCTGTCTTCTCATTTCGCTTAACTTACTGTGTTTGGGTTCTCCTTTATGCAGGCTGCAGGTTCGTAGTTCCAGTTGTTTTTGGTGTCTGCCCCCAGTGGGTAAGGTTGGTTCAGTGGGTTCTGTAGGCTTCCTGGTGGAGGGGAGTGGTGCGTGTGTTCTGGTGGAAGAGGCTGGATCTTGTCTTTCTGGTGGGCAGGACTGCGCCCAGTGGTGTGTTTGGGGTGTCTGTGACCTTATGATTTTAGGCAGTCTCTCTGCTAATGGGTGGTGTTGTGTTCCTGTCTTGCTAGTTGTTTGGCATAGGGTGTCCAGCACTGTAGCTTGCTGGTCGTTGAGTGGAGCTGGGTCTTAGCATTGAGATGGTGATCTCTGGGAGAGCTTTTGCCGTTTGATATTATGTGGAGCCAGAAGGTCTCTGGTGGACCAATGTCCTGAACTTGGCTCTCCCACCTCCCCACCTCAGAGACTCAGGTCTGACACCCGGCCGGTGCACCAAGACCCTGTGAGCCACACCGTTGAGTTTAAAAAGCCTCTTTCCACTTGTCCATAGTATTTTTTTATAGCAGCCGAAAAAACTGAGACATGAAGACAAAGTCTCCTGGACTTTCTTCCCTTGGAACACCGAGACTGTATCTTTGCACTACATTCCTTCTGAGACATGCTGTAGTTCAAATAGACCACCCTTCCTGTAAATGCAAGAACCTAAAACTAGGTTCAGCTCAAAAGCCACATCCTGGGCACAGATACAAAAAGACTACTGCCAGCACGACTGCAGTGAGTGGACTGAAAACTGCTGACATGAATATATCTTCCCACCAAAGCCTGTACTCCTGCTCCTTTATCTTTTTTTTTTTTTGGCGGTACGCGGGCCCCTCACTGCCGTGGCCTCTCCCGTCACGGAGCACGGGCTCCGGACGCGCAGGCTCAGCAGCCACGGCTCACGGGCCCAGCTGCTCCACGGCATGTGGGCTCTTCCCGGACCGGGGCACGAACCCCCGTCCCCTGCATCGGCAGGCGGACTCTCCACCACTGCGCCACCAGGGAAGCCCCCCTGCTCCTTTATCTTAAGCAAGTTCACCCATCAGCATTCCTCCTGGTACTCATTATTGTTAGCTAAATACCTGAAAAATAAAAAACACACTATCCTTTCTGTGCTTGACACCAAACTATGCAACGGGAAGCTTGCTTCCTGAGTTTGGATTTATTTAAAAATATGCATTTATAACCATCTGGATCTCTGGGGAATATAACTTTGCTTCTAGATTAAAATATGATCTGACAGCAAAGTCACATTCCAGACTACAGATAGCCCAGCCAAATATTGAAAAACTCATTAAGAGCAAGACTATTGGGCTGGATTTGTTACTCATTTATTCAGAGACTTTGAGAAAGTTATTAAATATCTTGAAGCCTTGATTTACTCCTCTGTAAAATGAAGCCAGTAAGGTTCTCGTGAGGATTAAATGAGGTGTTTTAGACAAACGCATTTTCCTTGAAAACGGTAAGGGCTCAAAACACCATTAAATGCACCCTTATGCCAGTCAGGCCATTCGTTACCTTTAGGCTCCAATATATCATTGACAATCTTTCTGTGACTTGTTAGCCTTCTGAGTCATCATTTCTTGGATGTCATGACCCACATATGTGACATAATTGAGCAGAAGGAATTAGTTCAAATCTAAACCGTCTTCATCATGATTAGATCATAAAGCTCAAAATATGTGAATTCAGTCAAGAAAAGTTGCCATGTCTTCCCCCCACCGGGAATTCAGAAGGGTTCCATGGAGCAATTCTAAAGAAATGTTAGCTCTGCCCTCCTATAGTGGACGGTCAATGCCTGCTCCTTCTCTACTTTTCCACATAGACATTTTCCCCTAATGGATCACCTCAAAAAAATACCTTTCGATCCTCTGTCATCCAAAGTCAAGGAACTCTTGATTGTGCACGTGGGCTCAATATAGCAGTGAAAGTCATCTTATTCTAGGTGACCTAGACCCTACCTTCTCTATTTAATTCCCCAAATAAACTGAAACTAACAACCAAAAATATAGAAAAATCAAGAGTCATGACAAGTGTATTTTCTGCAAGAAATATGTATTATTTTTATAATAAGAAAATTATCATAATCGTCAGCCTGGATGAGGAATCTCACCTCTGCCATAGCAAAACACAGAGCTAGCTTTCTTCTCACAGCTGCACATTTTGTTCTGAAACGTGAACCAGTAGAAAAACATTACATTTTCCATCCCTGGCCTACTCAAATTTTAGTCCAGTCCAATGAATTCTGCAATCCAATCTGGTTATAAAAATCCGAGGGCTTCCATGGTGGCGCAGTGGTTGAGAATCTGCCTGCCAATGCAGGGGACACGGGTTTGAGCCCTGGTCCGGGAAGATCCCACATGCCCGCAGAGCAACTAGGCCCGTGAGCCACAACTACTGAGCCTGCGCGTCTGGAGCCTGTGCTCCGCAACAAGAGAGGCCGCGATAGTGAGAAGCCCGCGCACCACGATGAAGAGTGGCCCCCGCTTGCCGCAACTAGAGAAAGCCCTCGCACAGAAATGAAGACCCAACACGGCCAAAAATAAATAAATTAATTAATTAAATAAATTAAAAAAAAAAGAATCTGAGGCTCTCTCAGAAGGACATTCGGTCAAACTCAAATTCTTTTCATCATCTCAGCCACTTTTCCCCTTCAAATCCTCTCTGAACCTCCTGTACAGAGCCTGGCTAACCCTAAAGACCCCTAGGCTCTCATTCTCCTCCACACTGCTGCTTAGAGTCTGGGGTGCTGGGTGGAGAAGAGAAACACAGCACACCTAGTTCCTAGGCAATCAGAACACTCTCCTCTGAACTTGGCTCTCTCCAAGTCACCTCTCAAAGCTCCCAGAGAGGCAGACAACCAGATAATTTTGCCCCTAAATGGAGGCAGACTCACACCCCACACTAAGATCCAGGGCACTTTCGAATTTGGCATTCGGGGGTTCAGCAATACTTTCTCAAAATCGTACTGTCTCCACTACCATTCCTTCAATATTCCATGACTGAGAGAGACAAGAAAGAATCTTATATCTTCATTAGATCCATATTTTCATATTTTTATGCCCTTTAACCTTTTGGTTTCCAGGCAGCTTCTCATTCGAAAAGCTCTGTGGGTCTAATTTCATATAGCCAAGTATAACTGCCTGTTCATTCTCTATCTCTTAGATATTTTCACTGAAGATATCTCGCCAAGGTCTCCAAAGGCTAAGGAAACCATTTTCAAGGGATCTGTCGTTGAAGGAGTTCATTAGAGGACTACAGACTCATACATCCAGGAGCAAATAGAAAAGTAATTCTTTAGCTATCGTATCCTCCGATAACACGTTACGTGTACATCCCATCCACCCACCTAGAGGTCATCCTTTTTCATTGATATAGTAATGAAAAGTCACTTCCTAAATCACTATGACACTTCCCTAAATTAAAATTGATCTAAGCATCGCAAACGTATAATTATTATCAATTGCTATTAAATTCACAGAAGTTGTGATAAAAAATCAACACAGACAACTACAGACTTCACACCTTCGCATAAACTGGAATCTCAGCAAGAGACAACAGAATAGGATGTCTCCTTCTCAAATTTAGTTTAAATCTTATATGTAGTGAGCACACAGAATATTCAGGCAAATGCATTCTCTGCAAGTTTACCCCATAGGCAAACAAAGCACACACATAGGGCACCAGCAAAGGAACACCAGACACTAAGAACGGTTCCTCCTTGAAGCATTTTATTCAAAGCACCTACTCAAATTATTTAGAATTAAAAAGTCTGGGAGCATCAAGTGTAAGCGTGGATATAGAGCAGGAAGAACTGCTATACACTGCTCCTGGGCGTATACATAGGTGCAACCACTTTGGAGAACAATTTGGTAACAGTGAGAAAATGTTAGGATGCACATACTCTGTAATCCAGTGATTTCTCTCTTAGGAATTTACCCTACAGAGTCTCTTGCTCAGGGACACACGTACACAAGAAGGAATGCTCGTAGCTACACTGCTGATAATAGCAAGTATTTGAAAACAAACTCCATCCACCCAAAAGAGATGAATCAGTTGTGAGATAGTCACATAACCACACAGAAGTAGTCAAGTGGCTTTAGAGGTCATCCAGGTAAGTTGTTGTCAAACCTGCTTCTGTATAAAAAAAAAATCACCTGGAGAGCTTTGAAAACACAGATTCTGAACCAGATTTTGGGGGTAAAAGGGTGGAGCCTGGTACATCCATTCTACATGAAGTAATATTAAGGAAACAATGATCTAGGTTATTCACAGATCATTGAAACTGTGGTCTGGAGGGGTAGATTGACTTGTCTAAGTTCGTAAAAAGCATGAGTGAGGAACAGAATCAGGTTCTCAGACCTCTCAAGAGGTCTCCTGGTCCAGACCTCTCTCCAGTCCATCACATAACCTTCCTACAGGTCAAAAGAAGGTCATGTAGTTCAACTAACCCATTACTCCATCAAGAATGTTAAATTGCATACGTTGACCTTGACCTAAGAGAGCCTATCAGAGCCTTGTCGGTCCTTTCAGATCTGTTGACTCTGCTAAATACTCTGAGCTTGTGGTTCTTCTCTCTTAATTAGAAAGTTTGAATTTAATGGAATCTTGAGATAGAGATAGATAGAGAGAGAGATAGGAAATATAGATAGTAAAGTTTTCTCCCAGACCCACAGGAAAAGAACACACATGGGAGTCAGAACACTTATGTTAAAGACCCAGCTTTTCCTTGGAAAGTCAATTAATCTTTAAGCCCCTTTTGCTCAGCCGTCACATGGGTAAAGTGATACTGTCCCAGTGTACCTCCTTTCACAGGGCTTATGTTTTAGGTCTGGCCTCGGCCTTTAGCAGGATTATGGGTTTGTTGGCTTGGTCTGCTGTTCAGTTCAGTATTGTTCCACTGTCAGTGCTGCAGTGGGTGCAGTAGGGTGTAGGAAGTACTGGGGGTGAACCCATCAGTGCAGTGAAATGGGTATTCCAGCAGGAAGAGCAGACAGAAATGTAGTGGTCCCAGTCATCGGTGGAAATGAGAGAGCGCATTGCCCTAATAGTGAGATGGGGAGCTTTTCATCCATTCTTCTGTGGCTTCATTTGTTCATTCATTCCAGAAACATTTATTGTGTCCATCCTTGTTATCCTATTCCCCAGGATACAGCTGTGAATAAGAGAGACAAGACCTTCCAAAATTTATAGTGTAAAAGGGAGAATAGACAAATGTATAAACAGTTACCATAAACTGAGATGGAAAGAACAGGCAGCTGTGGGCAAAAAGAATAAGAGTGTCTCTACAGACTTCAGGAGAGAGGAAGAGCCGCCTAGGGGAACTGACATTTACACTGAGACCTGGGAAGTGAGTCCTGAATCAGGTAAAAACACAAAACATGCCCAAAGCCTCAGAAGCAGGAGGGACGATCCAATAACTGAAACTGAGTATAGCTGAGCATGGAGTAGGGATAAAGGAGCAGTTGGCAAGCTGTGAGACCAGAAAGTGGCAGGGGTCAGATGTAGTGGCTTATATGACCATATGTCCTAGAAAGGAAATTGGCTGCCACATAGAGAACAGTGGAAGCTCTGTCTATACTCCTCCCAATGACATTCCTCTTCTATTAGAGGTAATGCCATACTGCTGATGGGGCGTTTCTTGTGCTCATGCTTTCCTCATAGTGTGTGTGTGTGTGTGTGTGTGTGTGTGTGTGTGTGTGTGAGAGAGAGAGAGAGAGAGTATATGTATATTTGTGTATATATATATAATTATATATAATATACAATTATATATAATAATATATAGTAATTATTATAATATATAACATTAATAAAATACTATAAGTATTAATGCTTGTTTTATATATATGTAATATTACATATTATGATTATTGTTTATTACATAATATTACATGATTATATAATAATTTCATAGTATATGTATTATTGTTTCACCTTTTTCACTTCCTATAAATGGTGGTATACTTAAAAATTCTTCTGCAACTTGCTTTTTCACTTATTATGTGTTGAGTGTCATTCCTGTCAATAAATAATTCATGCTTTTTCCCCCATGTTTTCTGAAATTTTTTCAGTATTTATTACCCTTTTGTTAGGAGGAAAAACAATAGACAACTATTAGCAAAAGTCATCAGAAATGGTTAACTTGTAGGGTACTTAACGTATGATTGTATTTACCTGCTCTTTTTCACAATGTCTTTTGTTAACTTTTCAGGATCTTAGTTCCCCAGCCAGGAATCGAACCCATGTACCCTGCAGTGGAAGTGAGGAGTCCTAACCACTGGACCACCAGGGAGTTCCCCCTTTCGTTAACTTTTCTCTGTCTTTTCTCACTTAGTCACGGGCTGATGATGACAAGCTGAGAACTAGGACTACATTGTGCTTCTTGCACCTTTTGACTTTCCAACAGTTTTCACTTCATTAAATTTTTGTTATGCTTTATTTTGGACGTTCTGCTTAAATTTAAGATAACATACTCTGCTTTAAATTTAATATCTGATTTAATTTTAATATTGCTAGCCCTGATTGCTTTTCATTCTCCTTCATGTCATTGACCAAACATTGTCATTTTAGCTTTCTCACCCCATTTTATCTTAGTATTTCTCTTAAAAGTAGCAAATACGTGAAGGAAAAAAATCCAATCTGAGACTTATCACCTTTTTAAAATGAGAATGTAAGTTGTTTACACTTTTTCAATATAAGTTTTGTTCTTGCTATGAGGTCTTTAATCATATTTTAAACTACAGATTTTGTATTCTTTAATTATGTTGATTTTTGTCTTTGGACAAGTTAACTATTTTATTCGCTAATTCAAGAGATATTTATTGAGCATTTACTCTACACATGACTATGTGCCTTAAAATGCCACTAAGATGTGCAAAATAAACAGATCATTTAAATTCTACCAGCAATTGTGTCACAACCCTTCATATTTTTACAATTTATATTTACATAATCATAATCACATCAAACAAATCAAAACCATTTTTTACTGTGGTAAAAAACATAAAATTTTCCATCTTAACCATTTTTAAAGTGTACAGTACAGTATTGTTAATCATATGCACATTGTTGTGTAACAGAGCTCTAGGATGTTTTTTCCTCTTGCAAAACTGAAATTCTATGCCAATTATACAATTCTTCTTTTCCCCTCCCTTTGGTCCCTGGCAGCAACCATTTTATTTTCTGTTTCTAAGAGCTGGGCTACTTTAGACCCCTCATATAAGTGGAAGATGCAGTATTTGTCTTTTGTGACTGGATTATCTCACTGAGCATATCGTCCTTAAAGTTCATCCATGTTGTCAGATATTGTAGAATTTCCTTCTTTTTTAAAGTTGAACAGTATTTCATCATATGCATACATCACATTTTCTTTATCCATTCAACCATTGATAAACAGGCTGATTCCACTTTTTGGCTACTTTGAATAATGCTGCAATGAACATGTGTGTGCAAATATCTTTTTGAGATCCTGTGTTCAATTATTTTGGATTTATACCCAAAAGTGGGATTGCCAGATCATACGGTAGTTCTGTTTTTAATCTTTTGAGGAACCTCTGTTCTATTTCCCATAGCAGCTTTACCATTTTACCTCCCCACCAACCATGAAGAAGGGTTCCATTGTTTTTCACCTCCTTGCCAACATTTATTATTTGGTTTTTTGATTGTTTCTTTGGTAAGTGGCCTTTGTAACATGTGTGAGGTGATATCTCATTGTGGTTTTGATTTGTATTTCCCTGATGATTCGTGATGTTGAGCATCTTTTTGTGTGATTGTTGGTCATTTGTATATCTTCTTTAGAGAAATATTTATTCTGTCATCTGTCCATTTTTAAATCAGGTTATTTGTTTTTTGTTGTTGAATTGTAAAAATTCTTTATACACTGTGGATATTAACCCCTTTTCACGTGTCTGGTTTGCAAATATTTCCTCCCATTCTGTGGGTTGCCATTTCACTTGGTTGATGGTTTGCTTCACTTCACAGAAGTTTTAAAATTTGATGTGGTTCCATTTGTTTATTTTTGCTTTTGTCACGTGTGCCTTTGTCATATCCAAGGAATCATTACCAAATCCAACATCCTGAAGTTTTCCCCCTGTTTTCTTCTAAGGGTTTTATAGTTTCAGGTTTTACATTTAGGTCTTTGATCTGTTTTGAGTTGATTTTTGTGTATGGTGTAAGAGAAGGGCCCATTCACTTTTTTGCATGTGGGTATGGAGTTTTTCCAACATCGTTTGTTGAAGATCCTGTCCTTTCCCCATTGTGTAGCCCCGTCACCCTTGTTGAAGATCACTTGACCATATGTGCAAAGATTTATTTCTGGGCTCTCTATTTTGTCTCATTGGTCTATATGTCTGTCATTATTCTAGTGTCATATTGTTTTGTTTGCTGTAGTTTTATAGTATGTTTGAAGACAGGAGGCCCTCAGCACTTTTTTTCTTTATCAAGATCATTTTGTTGATTTTTCTATTGTCTTTTTATTCTCTATTTCATTCATTTCTGTTTTAATCTTTGTTACTTCCTTCCTTTTGTAACTTTATTTTATTCTAAATTTCTGAAAAGATGGCAGCATGAGGGGCAACTGCATAAACATTTTCCACTGTCCCTCCCTTCTGGGTTAGTCAAGGTCCATTCTGTATTGACATCCATGTTGTCCTATGATCCCAAGTCACCTAATGGCCATTGCGAGTTATACATTTTGCTGAAGATCAAGGAAGCCCTGGGGTATAAGTTATCTTATCGCTACAGTACTTCAACTCTCTAGTAATTCTAGGGCTTATTATATTTTTGGTCTTCATATCTCAGTAGCCACTTAAAATATAAAACCGTTTTGACAATAAAATACTTTAAAATGAACCCACAGTCATTACTGCTCTATTCACTGTTGCTTTGCCCTTTTGCCCACTTTTGAGATTCATCCTGTAAAAACCCTGGTTCTGAAAGCAACATCTAGAAAACTCGATTATACCCAAACAAAAGAAGTCATCATTTTTCAGGCTGCTAAAATATACTTGGCATTTCCAAACGAACCTCCTTTATCTCAATAAGTGACAATTACTCCAAGTTCTTATTTTAATTCTAAAGCTACCATAGGGCTAAGCCTGGAAACAAGCTTGCAACATTGAGGTCTCTATGAAATATTTCCTCCTTAGTTTCAATAGCCTATTTTCTGAGACGGAGATTGAGTGACAGCTTAAAGGAGTACAGATTATAAGCCCATTTAAGAGTGCTGCGTTTTTTGAATTTGTCACAAATGGAAGGAAAAGCCAGGGTGACGCAGGCAAGGCTCAAGTGCCAACATGTGTCTTTCTGTTTATTCATTATTCAAGGGTCAGACCCTCAACCAGGGCCAGAGAGAAATGACAAAAATAAATACGTATCAGTGCAAAAATCTGCAATTTAAAATAATGAAAAGCAAGATTCCTATTCATTTTTATGGCACAAACCTGACATCATTTCACTCCAATTTTCTATAATGGAACCAGCTGGGCTCTGGGAGGGAACTAGTAATAGGTTTTAATGGATGAAATCTGCCATTGAAACTGGCCATTTTCTAACGCGATCTCAGTGCCTGGCACCCAGCCCATCATACGGCATCATGCTTTCCGCAGTGCTGCACCAGCTTGTGAGATAAGAGGGATGAGTGCACAGGAGGACCGCTGAGCTTGGAGGAGCCCCTCCCATCTCCATCCAGGAGAGTTCTGAGCCCCGGTTCAGGGTTCCATAGCCCCAACTGGACAGACCACTGGTGAAGATCCAGGGTCATGTCCTCTTCAATAAAAACTATTGCAGTGGAAGTCAGACTACACAGAGAGCAGAGAGGGCCAGGATGGGTGAGGGTAGTGCCTTGTTCATTTCACTAGTGAGCCCCTGCATCGATTTCCAATTCTATTTGGTTACAATAGACACAACTGGATTTTACTGGGTCTGGATTAACAGTCAGCAAAGGTTTCTCTCTCTCTCTCTCTCTCTCTCTCTCTCTCTCTCTCTCTCTCTCTCTCTCTCTCTTCCCCTCTCATTCCATTAAACATTCCACCTCTCCTCCTATTCAGCTCTCAAACGGCTGTTAACATATGAAAATAGCATGCAAAGAATGGAATGGGCTGACTGCCACGAAGATAAAAATGGGATGTTCGTTCTAATTTATTTCATGGCATCACGCCTTCTCGCTGTCTCTGTTTTCTTTGCTAGGCAGCTTGATTGCCTCTTCCAGAACACGACTGGCCTGGGCCTCAGCCTTGTGTCTGAGCCACGGTGGTGGTTAAACAGGTAGCCAGCCTTTGGAGGTTAGACACAGATCTGAACGGTCACCCTGCTCTGGTTTATCTGGGCACAGGATATTAGGCTTTTTTTTTTTTTTTTTAACTTGTAGCGTATTTTCAGCTAAATGATCGCTAAATGTTCATTTTGGTGAAATGCTGCAGGATCTCAAAATGAATGATGTTTTCAAATAATGTATACTCACTTTGCCCAAAACATGTTTTACAACTTCTGTTCCAACTGCCTCATGCCAATGCTCCTGCAGGACGAGGACAAGATTTAAAAGCAAATTTAAAACGCTTTTTAGAGGACAAGGCATGACCCAAATAGAAAACGAAGTTGCATTCAGGACAGCCACTTCCTCAGCGCCCACGTCTCTTTACTTTCTTTACTTTCCTTGATTTCACGACCGTGTGTCTTTCTCTGTGCTGCTTCTCTCCAACAGCTGTGACCACAGCTCTCATCACCAGGTTTTGTTACCACACCGAACAACAACAACAGAAATGCCAACGGAAATTTGGTTGCGTGAACGTTATCTTGACCAAGAGCTTGGAAACTTTAAATTCTAAGCCGGGGTGAGCGGCCTCTGACTTGAGGCTGGCACAGAACACCGCTGCGATTCTTTCTTTCCACTCCTGCTTATGAAGCTACTGACTCTGCAGCTTCCTTGTCCAATTCAAAGTGCTATGTGATGTCACTGACCTCCCCAGAGCCTCTCTCCCCTCCACCGCCCATCATTCACGCCACAGTCTAACCGCATCCCACTGTGGACATTCTCTGATCTTTCAGGCCTCCCTGCAGTTAACAAATCCTGGTGATTTTCTGCCCCTTCTTCTTCCTACAAGGCATTTATCAGCTGCCCACATTCCTACCTAGTGAGCATCTCAAAGGCGAATTCTCCACTGTGGAGAATATAGTCTGACATGTAGAAGGTGTTTAAAAAGCATTTGTTACATGAACTGACAAATCGAATGGAAGGCAAAAGAGCCTTAAACCCCCCTAAACAAATAGCATTTTCTTTTTCCTCTAGATGTTCTGAAATGCAGGAGTGGGAGCTTGGTTTCCCACGTTGCACTGATTGCTGTTCTTGATTTTATATCTTTCCAGTACAGTCAACTCTACTGTGTATACTAAAGGAAGCTAACAATGGTATGAATAATAATAAAAAAGATACTTCAAAGATAATTTGTCTTGATATTCCTAATAATGTGTTTTTAAAGCAGTCTTTCTTTCCAACTAAACTTAGAGGGAAATGTAATCGAAAGCACTCTGAACTGTAAGAGATGAAATTTCTTTCTTGCTTTGCTAACAACTTGCTTTAAGATTGTGGTCAAGTCTTTTGTTCTCTTTCAGCCTTAGTTGCTTAATCTCTAAAGTGGGTTGACTTGGGTCCAAAATGAGTAGGATCAGATGGTCTCTGAAGTCCTTTTCAGGTCCGTGGGATATTGTTCCCAAAGATAGCCACTAGCCACTTCCATCCACATGCATCGCATACTCTTCCCAGTAAAAGAGTGAATGTGTTCTCCTCCCCTTGAATCAGCGGTGTGAAAACTCTTCTTAAGATCTCTGAAAGATGCAAGGTAGTACCAGTAGACCTTCACAGATAGACAACAGGGAGTCTAAGAATCTTACTGTCCCACATCAGCCTGACAAAGTAGAGAGAAGCACGAATGTGGCTTTGGGAACCACAATAAGATTCACAGAAGACCCACAAAGCTTTAAAATAATTTTACTAGCAGAACACCCCCAGCTTGGACTAAAATAAAAAGTGTGAAATGACAAGAGTCCTCTGGGTGCCCAACATGACACGGCGACAGGAAGTAGGATGAGAACACAACTCAGCTCTAAGCATGAGCCCTTTCTTATGCAAAAAGAATGACCATGAGGGCAGAGCCTAGAGCAGAGGAGAACTGTGAATTAGGGAATCATCTCAGAGTGCAGAACTGGCCCCTAATCAAGGAACATTTCACACCCTGTAGTCGGGGGAACTGACTACATGTGCCTAATTTTTTGACCAAGTTGTGTATTGTGGTTATTCTGTTCTTATCATTTATGTTGGGTGTATTTGTGTGGGGTGAGGGACTGATAACTTGGCATGTTTTTGGTGTTGTTATTGTTACTCTTTTGGTTTTCAAAGTCTCCAGACCAAGAGGAACCTAATCTGAGGAGCTTCATCCACATCTAAGCACATTCAGACCTGGTTTTAAATTCTGGCTTTTGGATTTGCACCTGAGGCACTCTTTGGATGAGACTGAAGGTCTTTGGGGGGATGACATTTGCACACAGGAGGGACATAAATTGTTATGGCTGTAGGGCAGACAGTGGTAGGTTATCTCCACAGATGGCCTTAAATAACTCCTCTTATGCCCCAATCCTGTATGCATATGCAACTCTTCCCATTGAGAGGTAGACCCTGTCTTTCCTCCTCTTGAATCTTGGCTGGACTTTAACTTACTTTGACCAACAGAATACAGTAGAGGTAACACTGTGCCTGTTCTGAGTCTAACCTTTAAGAGTTTTGGTAGCTTTGCCTTTCACTCTCTTAAACCACCATGTAAGATCATGGCTATTTTGATAGAAAGAGAGGACCCACCAACCACCAGCCATTCCAGCTATGCTATATGAGCTCCCAAGCATGTGAATAAAATCACTGTGGACATTCTAGCCCCAGTCAATCTCCCAACGGAATGCAACTCCATAAGTGACTTCAGCCAACAGTGCCTGGAGCAGATGAAATGTCCAGCTGACCCACTAAATTGTGAGACATAATAAAGCATTATTGTCTTAGGCCATTGAACTTTGGACTTGCTTGTTACACAGCAATAAATAACCAATACATGTTCTAATAATGGATTATCTATAATTAAAATTACGTTATGTGCTCAGATTCACAACTCTTCGTTTAGGTAAGCTGTCTAGAAGGAGAGAGGTTACCTGGTTGACTGTATTTTATTTTTTATACTTAGTTATCTCTGTCTTATTCTGTATTTACATTCTGCCAGGACATCTGAATTGAAGTGGGAACACTTAGCCAATTACCTGCTACTTATTCTGTGTGGAGCAAAATACTAATTTACAGAGTCTTACATCTGGGGTTAGTCAAGATGCAGTGAAAATTTCATGTTTGGAGAGCAAGCTACTGGTATTTGGGGACAGATGAAATAAATGATTGACCAGATGTTTCCTGTTTTCATTCCAGATACTTGGCAGGAAATAGAGAGTACCTTAATTTTCTTGCTTGTGAAGGGCATCTGGCAAATAAAGCACATTTCTTCATTGGGGTGTTTGGTAGATCCTCTGATCCATTAATGTGAAATAGCAGGAAACTTCATAATGAATTACTTTTGACACAATGCCATATTTATTATGAAGTAGGCCCCATTTGAATTTGAATTCCATATTTATTATGAAGTAGGCCCCATTTGAATTTGAATTCCATAAAAAAAGGTTTGGTTACAGAATTTTTCTAAAATATTCATTATACCATGCTCTCAGCTCTAAGCAAAATCCTGAATTCAAGTGACAATGAAGAAGAGGTAGTAATTGCATCAAATAAGGTTCAAAGCATATATAATATGATATATATCGATGACCAAAAGATGATTTTACAAATATATATATGTATATATTTATTATCTGGAGCCCTTTCCCCCATCCAGAAGTGTGACTAGCCTCACTCAACCTTTAGCACATCCAAACTCTTGACAAAGTTTATAATTGAGCTCTTGCTGTTGAGACATATTTGAGACATAGCTTGCTTCTGGGTTTCCATGGAGACCGCTTCCCAGCTTGTGGCTGAAGGTAACCTCTGTCGACCATGGCTGGGGGTAGTTATCAAACTGTCACTGGCAATTTTCCCCCTCATTTACTAGAAACAACATTCCAGAAAGAAAATAATGGGATGACATGGTGAGAACATACTCTCACTTTGAGACTGCAATTTTGGGAGGACTTCTACTGTTGGCTGCAAGCTCCTGGTCCCAGGGGAGTGTGACCAACCCATAATCTGAGCAGCAGAGAGAGTAGGGAAAATAGCTCTGGACTTGTGGTCAGACTGCATAAGAGTTCTGGCCCTGTCCTGCTAGCTCTAAGATCTTGGGCCTGTGAGAACAGCAATAGAGATGATCAGATTATTATAGAGTTCTTTTCTTCCTTTCTTACCAATGCAGTTAATGGCTTTTGCCCTCCTTATTGCAAAAGCCTCTTGTGACACCAAAGGGGAAGGGAGAGGAGGGATAAATTAGGAGTTTGGGATTAACATATATACATTACTATATATAAACCAGAAAACCAACAAAGACCTATTATACAGCACAAGGAACTATACTCAATATTTTGTAATATCCTATAACAGAAACAAACCTGAAAAAGTATACATATATTTAATCATTTGGATGACAGTACCCAATACTATTTTAGGTCCTGCAAATAAAGTCTCACTCCACGCATCAGAACTTAGTTGACTACTATTGTGTGTTAGATTTAAGAGCAGCTTCGAAAAAATGAGAGAGTAATTCATGGTGTTTTCCAGGTCAGAATTCACAGATGCCCACATGGAGTCTATTCATTGTATGAACATCTATTAAAGGAATGAACTTGCTAAAAGTTGCTTCCTTCCACATAGAGAAATTGCTGTAGTATTTTAAACTGTGCAAAGGACAGACCTAATTTATATCTGTTTTCTGCAAACACAGGCACTACATATATTTTAAATGCAGCTAAAATTTGGCAAATGATTGTAAGAGAAACAATCTCACAACTGAATAAGGTATTTTTTGAAAAGAGGTTTTGTGCTTTTAATGGCTTTCGATTCTTAGACTGTCTAGGCTGAGTGAACAGGTGAAACTGGATGTTAGACATTTGCAGCTGATTTTTTACTCAGTAATCTCACGCCATGCCCAACTCCTTATCTATTGCTAAGGAGATGAGATTTTTTAGCATTTTACTTAAAATTGACACGCTCAATAGCTACATGTGGCTGGTGGCTACCATACTGAACAGTTCACATACAGAATTTTCCGCCATTGCTGTCTATTGCATAATATTACCATAGATATTTGGGAGCCTTTGAAATGCTGGTGGGAAAATACTATGTTGTTATTTGTATTTTAGAAAAACTTCTTGCATGGGAAGCTATTAATAATTTGGGGAGGAGTAAAAAAAATGATCATGCCAATCTACACAAGATTACACAAAATTACAAGATCAGGGAGGATGGGATAAAGGCAGCAGATTTGAGACATGCAGAGTTTGGAATAAACTAAGCTTTCTCACTATGTTGATGAGTTATGACCAAACTGATCAGGGCTATCAATCAAGATGGTCATTGAATAAATAAATGTATGTGTGTAAAAGGCTTGGCTAGTTTTATTCATATATGGAAAGTGGAGTAGAGGATTGTTGCATATAATAAGATGGCAAGAGTCAACTAAACAGGTTCCATGTTCCCATGTAGACCATGAAGTTGACAGCCTGAAATTTTCATTTTCAAGCAACATCCTTGACCTTTCTGAAACCGCAGGTATATTTAGCTTCACATCAAAGAACTGAATCGTCTTTGTAAGTCTTTGAGAGATTGAGAGGCACATTTGGAAAATGAAGTTCTCTTGAAATTCTTGCAGGGAAGTATATGATTGAACATTTCCAATGTTCTGGTCTTTTAGCAATGTCTTTGCCAGTCATGGGAATGACTCTGACATCTTCCTACTGTGCCTTCTGATTGAACAGATCAACTGCAGCCCATCTGATGAGTGGCCAAATTAGCCGAGGGGACAGTGGAGGTTTCTGTCAATTGCACCATTTGTTGACACGTGGAAACTAAGTCATTTGATTGAAAACTACAGTCAGAAGAAGGGAGGTATGGTTAAGAGCCTAAATAACTAAAATTGGAGAAAGAGTACATTTAGTATTTTGCTTTCTGGCAAAATTGAAAGGTGGGACATTAAGTTTTCTAAGGAATCACCCCTGACTCCTTTCTTCTCAAAGTTCTTCTCTTGACTCGTTCTTCCTGTTGGCTGAAAAAAATAAAAAAGCATAACCTAAAAGCTGAGAATTGTGTCTTATTCAGTGGACTTCCTGAGGACTTAAGCCAGGGAGACAGCCTCTCAGACAGCTCTAAAAGATTGCCCAAAGAGGTCAGGGAGGAGCCAGGATGTATGGGAGTTTTTGCAGAAGACCCAGGTAGTCAGAACATCAAAAGATTACTGTTGGGCTTCCCTGGTGGCGCAGTGGTTGAGAGTCTGCCTGCAGATGCAGGGGACGCGGGTTCGTGCCCCGGTCCGGGAAGATCTCACGTGCCGCGTGGAGCGGCTGGGCCCGTGAGCCATGGCCGCTGAGCCTGCGCGTCCGGAGCCTGTGCTCCTCAACGGGAGAGGCCACAACAGTGAGAGGTCCGCGTACCGCAAAAAAAAAAAAAAAAAAAGATTACTGTTAGTTAAAGAAAACCAGACATCTCAAGTTAATGAATTGAGTGCTTTTCTATGTATGGGAAGATGCAAGAGTCTAGGCTTATTGAAATTATTCCTTTGATATGCACCTTAACTATCTAGGGCCAGTATCCTGTTTTTCTCCATCCTGAATCCCCTCCAGGTGCATCATTGGGGGTGGCTGCAGGGGCTGATGTCCTACTGGCCACAACCTCCTTTGTGTAGCAGGTGATACTCTTGGTCCACATTCCCATATGCCCCCGGTATCAATCTACCCTACTGCTACTACTACTACTGATCATGCTATCATTTATTGAGCACATATTAGGTACCAGCCCCATGTTACGTTATTCTGCAGGCTATCTCTCCACATTATGTCGACTGTGAGTGGTTGAGTGAGGTCTCAAACCGAGTTCTGTCTGATTCCAAAACTATGTTTTTAACAGTCCATGCTGGTGCTTCTCTGGAGAACGCTGAGGGGCTCCTGTGTCCTTCATTAAGGAAATACCAGCACAGCCTGGCACTTGGCTGTCATTTCGATCGCCATAGGAATGGTTCTTTTTTTTTTTTCCCCCTTAATGAGTCCTACAAGAAAGCAGAAAAATCGCCCTGCAGTGGTGCAGAGAAGAGATGGTAATTTGGCTGCTATGACTATGAGAGGCCTTTTTCTTTTCCTTCTTGCAGGATTAAGTGGATTCAGTGTGAAAAGACCAATCTGGGAAAGTGGTAAAAAAATCAGCTAAAATATGTGGATCCAGAATGAGGCATTGTGTCCAGTCAGGGGCATTTGAGGTCAGCAAGGAAGCTGAAAACATGCAAAGTCAATAGGACCAGGTCAGGAAGCGTCTATATCTCTCAACCATCTCATCCTCAGCGGGTAAATGATCATTCAGAACAATTGCCAAAGGGGGGGAAAGTCCACTAGAGAGAGATTAAAAAGAGCCTCTAAAAACATGAAAAACATACAAACTCACATTAACAACATACCATGTTATGCCTTCCGAAGTGGCTAGAATTTTTTAGAAAAAATTTGAAGTTTGATGGAGGCATGCCAAAATGGGCATTCCTCCCATTGTCCAACATACATTTCAGATAAGTCAGTAAATATGAACAATCTGTTAAGCAATCAATTTAGCAATGTTTGCAAAGGTTAAAGGTGATTCTCCTTCACCCTTAATTCTACCTCAGAAAACATCCTAAACATTAGATTCAAATACATAGAGAGAAAGCCACATGAACATCAGGAGAGAACTGGAGAAGTAAATTCTCGACTGTTCATAAAACTGATTTTTTTTTGCACTCAATAAAAACTGATTCCCCCAGTATAAAAATATGCATTCATAGAGACCACAAATGAATACAAGAAAATACCATTTGTGGATGATTCTAGATGTTTGGGATTATAGATGCTTTACTCTTCTTTTCTTTTCCATGATTCCCAAGTTTTTGGCAAAAAGTTAGTATATGCTAGAGAAGGAGTTTGATATAGTGAAAAGAGCACAGAGCTTTGGAGTGGGACTTCCTGGGTTCAAATACCAGATCCAGACTTATTAACCATGTGACTTTGGGCAATTTGCTTAACCTCTTTGTGCCTTAGTTTTCTCATCTATAAAATGGGGTGACGATCATGCCTAACTCATGATGGCTAAACGAGTTAATGTATTTAAAACGTACTTTGACCGCTGTCTGGGACACAGTAGAACTGTATAGCCTTAGCTATTATTGTTATTGTTATTAATATTGTGATTGAGGAACAGAGATCTGAGTTTCAGTCAAAGCTGGGTTATATATTAACATTCAGCAAGCTATCAATCCTTACTGAACCTCAACTTTTTTCATATATAAAATGAGTATAACAGTGTCAAACTTGTGGGTTCTTTATGAAGACTGATGATTATGTATAATATATACATAGTCTTCATATATAATGTAATATAATATGTAATTGTGTTATTTGCAAAGATTATTAGATATACAACCTATATGTAATATACATATTATATATTATATATATATATATAACGTACATACAAAGTATAAGCAAAGTATATACATTATACACATACATAGTATGAGCTAAATAAATGATCTCTGTTATTAAATTTAAAGAAAAATATGTTGTAAACCTGAGAACCACATATGTGAAGAGCATTTGAGAGGGTCATTATTTTGTTGTAATATCTTATTTGTGTTCTGGAGTATTTGCTAATGAAAAGACCTCTGAATGTAATTCTGTGCTAAGGGTATTTATTTAGTATACTGTGTGAGATAAAGAAACACAACCGGTTCAATATCATATTAAATATTCCCAAATGTCCAACATACAGGTCACACGCAGAATAATCACAAAAGTCATAATTTAGTCCTTTGAGGCAGCAGTAGTCAGCCTGGAAATGATTCCTTTTAAGGTGTGGTATGATAATAAACGCCTAAGGGACTCATTCCTCTCGGGATATTTGCAGTTTAAAGAGGGGTGTTTCAGAGTTATAGACAGAGGTGCTGAGGAGGGTGTATCCAGGGGGAATGGAAGGTGTGTGCGTGTGTGTACGTGTGTGTTTTGGGGGGAGCCTTTCCTGATACCCTGTCGCTCCAAGCCATATAGGCTGTGCTCTGGTCTTTCGGACCCTTACTTGATTTCTCACATGAAGGTGGCTGCCCCTGGAGAAAACATCTCACAGAAAAGACCCCAGGAGCCTCAGCTCACTTGTGACTTCACAGGTGAACTGCCGAGAGCTTTCAGGGCAGTGGGCTCAGTGACCAGCCCTGTCCCTCTGCCTTGAATGGTGGTGAACGCATTAGCATCAGGTCTCGGTGTCCTGTATGTTCACTTCTAAGACGTTGGCCCAGATTAGGTACAAATTGTCCCCCTAAATAAGAGAGCTCTGTACTCAGATGAAAATTATTGATTTCCAGTCTCATACCCAAATGACTTTATCATTAGGTTACATTAGGTAGTTTGCTCCAATTTTGACTATTGGCTTTGGGCCTGAGATTCCATTGTCAGGCCATACCATTAGGTGCTGTTAATTAGTTGAAAAAAAAAAAAAAAACAGGATTGCTATAAACCAGGGCATTTATTCAGGATTCAGGGATTGCCTTGCCTCTCCTGTCCTCTACCATGCTCCAGCTCTTATCAAGACTGTGTTAAGAAACTTACCATCTGATTCTGACTGGTGAATCAGGAAAATCATTATGACTCAATGGTAACTGCTCGCCTCCAGTATGGAAGAACTACCTATGCTCCTCTTCAGAATTAACACTTTATTACCCTCTGAAAAGATGTCCTATATCAACCTCTGCCTTAAAAATGCCATCCCCCCCACAATTTGTAGCATATCGTAGACAAAGGATGAATTTCCTAAAGATGCAGTGAGCCTTTACAAATCAATAAGAACAAAAATCAGTGAACAATCTCAGTTGGCAAGAGCAGAAGCCTATCTGTTCTGATAACCAGCACACTCCCGGTGCACAGGGACCAGGCCAGCACGGAACAGATGCTCAAATACATCTCAAGAAAAAACAAGTAGACAACACGAATAAAACAAAGTGCATATAAATATGCTTAACCTCACTAATAAAGAAAGAAATGCAAATTAAAATACACTTATATACGTTGACAAAAATGAAAAAAGCTGATAACACTCTATGTTGGTGGAGGTTTGAATTAAACAGGCATTCTCAAACACGGTCTCTGAGGGGGTAAACGTGATACAATTCTTAAGGGGAAATTGTGTGATATCCACAGAAAGTTTCAACTACTTTGACTTTTCAACCCTTTGACTCTTGACACCTCTCTGACTTCAGTCTGCAAACAAACCATCGTCAATAATTTGTGTGTAAGTGTGGTCATTTCAGGAACACTTGTAAGAGTGAAGTACAGGAAAATAGCCACGTTAGTAAACATTTTTATAATTAGAGACAATGTTTGCTGAGCACTCATCTGGTGCTTATCTCTTTAGTACGTGTTTCGCAGGCAATATTCCATTTAATCCGTTCAATAAACTTAGGAAATTGATTTTATTAATATCTTTAGTCTCAACGGAAGACATATTTACCTCTCCAGACCTCAGAGGGAGGCAGCATAATAGATTTCTGTAGTGAACTCAGTTTAGGAAGTGGACTCCAGGTTTGGGAGATTTGAAAGCAACACATGAATTGACAGATGTGGAAGTTCTTAGCATAAGTGCTAGGATAATACACATGCTCGGAAGTCCCTGGGTACTAGTTCCCGATATGCGTTCATGTTGATTAGTGCCATGAGTTCGTCACCATGAAGTGGGAGTGGAAACAACTAGTATCTAAAGACTGGAGTCAGTCTTTTTTAGAGAGGAGGGTAGATCTGCTTCGGAAAATAACTTTATGAGCCACTCATTATAGAATGCAAGACCGTGGCGGAGGTCTGAAGGAGGCTGCGATCCAAGAGAAACAGACAAACTGTTCTGCACCAGAATGAATAGAAATTAGGAGAAGAACAGAGAAGGAAGAGAGAGAGACGAGAAAGAGAGTCTGGCCTAATGGAGGTCCCATGGATTTAGACAACAAGGATGTGGAATATCTTATTTAAATAGATTGCATTTGAATATCCAATAAAATTGGCCTTTTTTGTGAGTGGGGAGGGTTGGAAGGAAGTCAAGGAGAGGGGATGATTTCCCCTGTCTGTCTGTTGGGAAGCAACATCACAAAGTATCACTGCAAGCATAAGCGCCAAAGCTTAGAGCCAGGGTGACCAGGGAATGTACATCCACCCAGAATTTTCAGAATCTGTCTTGGAAGGGACAATGGGCTATCCACGATTTATGGAATGGGTTGCAAACCCATCTTAAAATCTAGAGTCTAAGGGGAAGGATAATTCTGGCTGACATCTGAGTTATAACAACCTCCCTTTGAGACTGAACTTCAGAGAAGGTAAGTGAATTGCTTAGGCTCACGTGGCTGGATAATGTTAAAACTGGGACTCGAATCTGTTCTTCTGATTCACCCCTTGTTGGAAGTAAGGAACCTCTCTTGGCCTTGCAATGAAACTGGCTCTGAAACCAACTAGTCTCAGCATCGGTCAAGCTCACGATCAGAGAGGACCATCTGCAAACTTCAACTTGAAGTTTTCACATATTCCAAGAGAGAAGAACATCATTATCACAATTAATAGGCAATGGTCGGTGCTATTTTATGTGTCGTTGGGGTCGTAGTTTCAGAACTCTAAAGGGAACAGACACGGCTATTTTGTGAAAGAAACATCCCCTTCACTTTTCAGTAAGTGAAGTGTCTGTAAAAGTGGTCACTTGGAAACCTCTAAAGTGAGCTTTTGTCTTGACTAAAAATCCAATAAACTTGCTCCATCTTGTGCCCTTTTAATGAATCATTTCTAACTCTCAGGCACCGTATGTTCTTTTTGAAGCATCAAGAAATAAGAACTGACGTGGAGAGCCTCTGGAAAGCAGCCCAGAGCAAGGCAGATATTTTTAGTTGTTGTCTTAATGTCACTCCCACTTTCCTGCTTCCACTACCGTGCCTGGGTTTCTTTTTCCTGACCTGCAGTTCACACTCAGGGTTACTCCTTCAAGAACCTATCCCTGCCTGGACACCTATATCTTGGTGCCATTCTCTCAGCTGTGTTTGCAGAGTCTTAGGATTTGGCTGCCTTGCCGGACCTTGCCTCCAGGGTCATCAGCTGAACTTCCCTCCCACTTACTGATTTTTGGAAGGAAATGTTTAAAATTTCTGGTTTCTCTCTGACTTTCAGCCCTATATCATACCAATCCCCCAAACAACTGTAATATCGAGTATTAATTGACCATTAATATACCATCGAAAGCAAAAAATTCAACTGCCTGAATCATCCCAAGCTGGTGAGTTTGGGTAGATGTGATTATTCTGCAGAGCTGTGGGCTGGAGTGAGGAAGTTGTTCCCAAGGGATTAACAACAGTACAGATACACCCTGATTTCACAGAAAAAGTAGAAAAAAGGGAAGGGAGAGGAAGAGGAGGGAGAAACCTAGGGTGAATCTGACCCAGTTTCTTACACAGCTGTTTGATTAACACTAGGGATACGAAACACTAAATATCAGTTAAAGTTAAAACTGGGAAACTGGGAAGCCAGGAGGAGAAGTGTAAAGAGAAGGAGAACCCAAGCAGCAGGAATAAGAATCGAACAGTTTGGAGGCAGGGCAAGAAGGTCTGTTAGGAACAAGCCCCTGCAAGTTGAGCTCACTTTTTAAATAACTGGCTGGCAAAATATCTCAAGACCATAGGATGGGGGCAACTGGAACTCTATCTTTTTCTTTCTGCAACCTCACAATTGATGCAATCTAACAACTTTGCAAGATGTTTTCCTGTGGGCTGCCTACAAATTGAAATGGACTCTGAGATTGTACTGTGGCTCCAGTCAGTGAAATGATTTTTCACCTGTGGATGGAAAAGGTCATATAACGTCTCATTCTCTGGCTTTCAGAATGAAGATCATCCTTCCAGGTTGAGCATTATGGGATGGCCTCTCTTTCCACTTCTGTCCCAGCCCACTTAACTCAGAGCCCTTCCTTCATAGCTGCATCTCGCTTCCCTTCAGCTGTTGCTTTGAAATAAATATGACCTCCTGCTCTAGGGCTTGGCTATTTCACTCCTCTGTGATGGTTAACTTATGTCAGCTTGGCTAGGCTAGGCTGCCCAGTTGTTTGTTTCAACACTGGTCTAGAAGTTGCTGTGAAGGGTTTTTGTAGATATGATTAACTTTTACAACCAGTTGACTTTGAGTAAAGGAGATTACCCTCTGTAATGTGGGTGGTCCACATTCAATCAGTTTAGGGCCCTAAGAGCAAAAACTGAGGTTTCCCAGAGAAGGAGGAATTCTACCTCAAGACTGCAATTGGATGTACTAATTGCAGTGGGTGGTCTCCTTTGAGGTCCACTTTAGGTTCAGTCCACCATGAGGGAAATTTCTGTTCTACCATAGACACTGTTAAAAGGTGGTTAGTTCTTTCTCCCTGGGGGATTGGGCAGAGCTCCTGGATTTAGGGGAAAGGCTACAAGACAGAAGATTTATAAGATTTCTGAGATTCCTTTCCAGCTGCTCAGCACCCAACAGAGATTCTGTCTGTCTAACTATCTATCATCTATCTATCTATATCTATCTATCTATCTATCTATCTATCATCATCTATCTATCTACTTGTGTTGAATTAAAATGAAAGTAAATTATGAGCCATCACATTATCTGGCCCTCCAGGATGGAAAATGGTCACCACTTTTAGAAATGATTAAATACATCTTAAAGAATGAGCGTTTGGGTTCAGATTCATGTTAGAGAATAGCTTTTTGGTTACCTGATACTCATGTCAGAAAACATATTTTTTACTTTGGATTTCAATTGATTCAATTATTTCATTTGCTTTTGTTTCCACTTATTTTAGAATTCCCAGATTTTGTTTGATTTTGTTTTTTACATAATCTACTTTTTTGTTCAATTTGGTGGTAAGCAAATTGGCCTATTTAAATGCAGTTTTGTATATTTAATCATCAGTTCAGTTCAAATCCATGCTTTAAAAACACTGAAATTTTGCAATTAAGTAGTGAGATAATTGTTTGTTTGCATGTTGTTTAAATTTATATTTTGTCAGGCCCTTTGACATATAATTTCCTTTGGTTAAAGTTTAACAAATGTACCCTCATTTAAAGAATACTTAAATATTAATCATTTATTCATTTATCTACTATTAAAAAGCATATTTTTTTTCACGAGGTTCAGTTCCTTCATTCGTCCAGAGTTCCCAAGGTTTTATCATAACCCACGCCACACTGATCATGTCGAAACGCCCCAACCTGCTATTGCTGGAGGGATACTTTAATGCTGATGAGCAGAAACGTCAGGGCATTTATATTTTTGCCCAAGACTGATCCACTTATAGCTTGGACTACTAGGAGGGTATTCTTCTTTCTGCCCAAAGGGGTTTGAAATGTATATTCCTTATTTTCATAGACAAGGAAAAAAATGCAGACTCTGTCCAAGATATAGATCTGGTGATGAGGTTAAAGGGACACCTGAAAAATCACATAGCTAGTTTTGCTAAGATGCGAAATTCTGCCAGCATGTTCCAGAGCACATTGGAGAAGAGAAAGCTTCCACAGGATCTAGAATGATGGGTTCACGGATGCTGACTGCATGATTAAGATACCCTCATGGACAAAGAAATAATTAAATAATGTGCATGGACCAAAGATGAGTGTGATGTGAATCATGGATGAGGATTAATCCATTCTGGGCACCCAAGCTCTCTTTGATACAAAACAAAGCAAAGGCTTCAGTGGTTCCAGACTGCAAGTTCAAGTTAAGACTGAAGAATCGCTAGGACCTTCTGAGATGCATCAGACAGGTTCTGAAGCTGAGGTACAGCGTTGGGGAGTAGACCACGGGACATGTGAGATCTCCCAGAACCAGAGAGCTCTGAACAAGAATTAGGCCTTTAGCCATACCAGTTCAGTCTCACTGTTAGTTCTCACAGAGGATAAACGGAAGCTCTGTGGTTCCTTCTTTGTGGTTCCTTCTTTGTGGTTCTTGCATACACATATGGAGAGAAAAGCATAGGCAGTTCGTCCTACCAAGTAGGTGTTCAGTAATTCTGGAAACATTTTCTTGCCATCAGTTTCTTACAGACCTGAATTAAGATCTGAAAGATCTTCACTTTTTGCTCCTTGTTTAAAAATGCACAGGGGAAGCCCTACCTGATAATTATAGCCTTGATGTTTGGCACCCAGAGGTGGCAACATTTAGTCATTTTTATGATGAGGGAAGATATCCAAAATTTGATAAAGTATAACGTAAGTCAGAATTCCATTGAGAAAACAGAAGTCACTCTAGGTATTCCAAGTAGGAAGGCCTTTCACAGAGTGCGTGAAAAGCTTACATAATCCTTGGAAGGACTGCAAAAATGATTGTTAGGGAAGCTCTGAGAGGAGGTAATGAACAAAAGCTCATCTGAAATCCACAGCGAATCTCAGGAATCTCAGAGGGTTCCAACATCACCAGTGTCAGCTGCCGATGATATCAAGACAGGTGAATTCCCGGAGTTTGCCCAAAAGGTATTACAAATTTCATATTGGCCACGTGCCCATGTGGCTACGTGCAACTGCTATCAATGATAATGATGATGATGGTGATGATGGTGGTGGTGGCTTCTCCTTCTTTTTTTGTCTTTGAAATGTACTTGCTTGCCCTGTCTTTGGGAGGATCTAACCTGGAACCACATAAAGATAGAGACATCTATCTCCAGGTCTCTCTCCTGCCATGCAGAGAAGGCTGTGAAAAGGCAGTTGTGGTGATGCTGAGTTAAAAGCAAATAATCCAGGACAAAGAAGAAACAAAAGAAAACTACAGAGAAGGCGGGAAGCATTACGAGACTGGTTTGTAACATGGTGGCAGATGGAATTATCCTTCAGCAAAGATTCCTCCTCCCTTTTCCTCCAGCTCTGTGGAAGAAGTTCACTTTCCCACCCCATCCATATGGGCTTGGGCTTATGTCTTGCTTTGGTCAAAAGAATATGAGCAGAAATGACAGGGGACATTTCCAAGAAGAGGCTTTAAGAGGCACTGCCCATTTCTTCCAGGCTTCTTGAGATTCTGCATTCATGAGAAGAGCATGTTCCAGAAATGAGAAGATACATGGCACGCAGCCCAGCCCAACAGAGCCGCAGACAACCTGCAGACTTCCGGCAGATATTCACACTTTTTAAGCCATGAAATCTGGGAGTTGTTTGGTGTCTTGGCGAAACATAACGGGTCTCTGAGCCTGTCGTTTAATTACACATTTTTCTATACTGATGGTTGCATGAAATTGTGGAGTGAGCACAGACTTTGGAGTCCTCCTTCATCATTAAAGGTGATGATTGCAGTCTCCATCTATTCCATTCAGTCTCCGTCACTCTTAATATCCACCACCAATATTCCTTATATAGACAGTATGAGAAGAGGAGAGGAAATTAAACATTCATAATTAGGAGCAAATATTTGAATAACAAAGCAAGGAAGAAACTATGCACCTTTTTTTTTCATTTATTTATTTATTTGTTTTTACTTTTGGCTGTGTTGGGTCTTTGTTGCTGCGTGTGGGCTTTCTCTAGTTGCGGTGAGCAAGGGCTACTCTTCGTTGTGTGCACAGGCTTCTCATTGTGGTGGTTTCTCTTGTTGTAGAGCATGGGCTCTAGGCACACGGGCTTCAGTAGTTGTGGCTTGCGGGCTCTAGAGCGCAGGCTCCGTAGTTGTGGCGCACAGGCTTAGTTGTTCCGCGGGATGTGGGATCTTCCCGGACCAGGGCTCAAACCCCTGTCCCCTGAATTGGCAGGCAGATTCTTAACCACTGCACCACCAGGGAAGCCCTATGCATGTATTTTAAAGTCCTCTTTTGTTTGTTTCTTTGTTTGCAACTGCAATGAGGCCACAGCTGGTTTTCAGAACTTCCTTCTTGCTCTACTCAATCTATGATCCCTTTGCCCTCAGCCTGCGTCTCAGCTATGGTTTTTCTCTGATGAAGGGACACACTTTCCCTCTTGTACTGTGGTCCTGCCTGTATTTACTTAGTCACTCCTTAAGGTATACCATTTGAAATGGAATTACTAGGAGCCTCCCCTCAAAGATAAATATTCCCAGATTTCCAATAGACACTTCTCTGATCTATACTTCTTGGAATCCATTCCCACACATATTTCTTGAGTTTCTACCAATACTAATGAACACAATATTATTTTGGTATGTAAACTCTCCTCCCAGGTCAGACCTTATACATATCTCTCTGGGATATGCTAGGATTTTATCCAGTTGAGTCTGGAGACAGTGAAGGGTGGTGGGGGTACTTCTTGAGGGTCTTATTGAGGATGGTTCTTTGCAAAATGACTGCCTCAGATGAAGTCACTGCAGGATCCTTAAGGGACAGGAGACCAGCCTCCTCATGAATGGAAGGGATGCTTCTGCTTTTAAGAGGTCTTAGTAGAATTGGGTGGGGATGAGGGGGCAGGGGAAGCTTCTCTTCATTAGAATCTCTGATACTCAGAGTCTCAGTGTTCCCCAAGCATATTATCGAGGACTAAAGGATCAGAGGGCATGAAAGACCATTTCTGCTTCTGCAATACATGATTACCTTTCAAGGAAAGAAGATACCGCCACTCCACTGTCCTTTGGGTGAGGAACCCACAGCTCCTGTCACAGCTGTCTGAAGCACCACCAACAGGTGTTGCTCTGCAAAATCGCATGTCTGCCCAAGCCCTTAGTTCTACCTGTCATTGTGAAAATATCTTGCACTTATCTCCCTCTTTCTAAATCTTACATGTGAGCCTCTCGGAACAGAATGTAAACCAGAATCCTGTTGGCAAGGGATTGGAGGAAACAGGTTCCCATGCTTTCAGCACCAAGGAGAGCATATAAGGAGTTGGAAATGGTACCCAACAGACAACTGTCCCGCCCATCAGGTTATGTATCCCTCCTACTTATTTATCCTTCTCAGTACTTTCCACGCAAGGGTGGAATTTTCTATAAGCTCCTTTGTCACTACTGTAACCTCAATGCCTGGCCAGTGTCTAACCCATAGAGGGACTTAGTGAGCACCAGGTATGAGAGGATTATTACCTGGTCCATGATTATGAAAGCCAAGTTCTTGCACTCTACCTCACTCTTTACTAGAGGAGAGGAATATTTCCATTTCTGTAACCCATCAGATCAGGGAAGACAGAAACTGCTTTTAATACTCCTTTCCTGCTGGAAGAATTAACTCAATCATGTGGCCCAGCCAATTCACATGAAATTCAACTCCTGGGTCTATCAAATGGCATTTACTTCACTGTGGGGAGGAGAAACCTTTACAAAGTAGGTATACAGGAAAGCCAATCGTATCTGCTGCTATAATTTTCCCCGGTTTTTAAAGGCCTCATTAAAGAAATGGAGGCCATGATTCCACCGGGATTTATACACTCATCAGGGAAATGCCAGGGAAGGAGATAACAGAGACCATGGACTATTAGCTGAGTTATCTCTGAAACCACACTGTATTTAGCTACAAGCACTGCACATCGTGGCCTAATTGGGAACACTGGTTAACCCAGAGTCAGACCGATGTTTTATCTCCTGGTCACACTTCTAAATTATTCCTCAAACAGAATACGTGGTAGAGGCCGAGAAACCCAGCCCTGACATTGCATGTGTGGGCCCAAAAGAAACCAGGCAATAGGTCTAAAAGATGATCAGACAGTAGCATTTGCTCATTCATTTAAGACATGTGTTTATTCATTTAACAGGCACTCTAGAGAAGGTGCTTGTAAGAGATGTGGTCCTGGAGGTCTAATAAGTTAAACTCAGAAGAAAAAAGGAACAAATTACTTAGTCTCTGAATCTCACTGTCCTCTTCTGAAAGGTGAGAGTAACAATAGTTCATATCCAACAGTGCTATTGGGAGCAGTAAGAGATAAATAACATGGGCTCGCCATAAAGAATAAGTGATATAGACAGACAGATGCATAGATAGGTATGTGACATATATACGTATATATATATATATTTATATATGTGTATGTATTTATATGCACATACAGATATGTGTAAGTGTGCGGGTGTAAGCTCTCCGTGCATCCCAGGTAACAGATTTGAGCAGGCTGCCAGCAAGTACAAGCTGAGGCAGACATGCAAACTGTCAGAATTTTTGACGTGCTCCCCAGCTCTTACAAGATCCAAGGCACGTCATAACATCGGCCACCTCGGAAGCATTTTGAAGCACGTGCCGAATACACGAAAACGCAGATCAGGTGGGTGGGAAGGACATTCCAGGTACGGCAGGGGGCAAATTCACACTGTGCTGACGGGCAGCAAGCCCTGTCTCTTCGGCTCAAGCAACAAGCACTGCAGCAGAGGGGACTGGAGGCGGCCAGCAGGGATCAGGAAGACAGTAAACGCAAGGCTGGGGGCAAAAGCAGACAAGCTCGGTTTCCATCAACCCGGAAGGCGAATAAAGCCCGGGAAGTTTAGGGCACCAGCTTGAAGACACCGGCTGGGAGGTAGAGGCAGTGAGCCCGACGGTCCTGATCTACACCACGGAGCCTCTGGGGACAGTGTTGAACAAATATTTAGAAATAGTGCTTTCTGATTACTGCTGTTAATTAAGCATCAAGGAGTCAATATAATGAAGATACTCAAGTTGCAGTATTTCTGTCACCAGCACCTCTTCTTGGGATGGTACAGGTGCTGCTGGGAGCTGACCTTGACACCGATAGGTGGACAGAGCAAGCCACAAGCCTGGCTAGTGATACGAACCCATGAAAATGGTGACACTTCCTGTTGTGTTCCAGGAAATGTTTCTAGTGGAGAAGAGGTGGCATCCCAGCAGAAGGGAACAGAGAGCTGGGGGTAGAAAATGCCCAGGGCAATGGTTGCTTGGAGTTGTACAGAGAAAACCCTCCTCTGTAAGAAAGGAACCAAAGCCGAAATCAGACTGAAGCAGGCATATTGAAGCCCAAGGGGAGGACGTTGACTAGCTCCCTCGAGCAGGAGGTCAAACACAGGAACCAGCCTGGAAAGGGTTTCTGAAGACCTTCATGCCAGCTGTCAGAAAGGGCTGGGATTTCCAGAGACAATTGCTGAATGGAATACTGCAATGGCAGTTGTCTGTTTCAGCCCGAGCTCATCCTCTAGGCCCATCTAGACCCCACCTGCCTGGCCTCTTGCTCATTACTTGGCACAAAGCAGGTGGATCAGAAATACCCTTGGAATGAGCTGGGAGAGGACAAACAGAGCAATGTTTAGTTTCGATTTTCAGACGGTGGTTCCCAAGGAAAGTAGTCTTGCCTGGGAACCGGGAGAGCTGAGTGCCCGGGTGCAGAACTCAGCCCCAGGAGCCAGCAAATGTGGATTCCAATCCAAAACCCTGTCTCAGAACCAGATGTCTAAGGATGTGCCGACCTGTCAGACTAAGTCAGAAACGTGGTCCTACTCTGGACTTCCGCTTTGGCCATCTGCCTTGTCACGGTAGACGGCACCCTAATTCTACCCTCTAAACCAATGTTGAACAAATATTTAAAAGGGATGCAAAACTTATAAAATTATTTTATAAAATATAATAAAGATAAAACTAATAAGCTTGTCCTGAGTGTCGTGTCTCTCTGTCTGTCTCTGGCTCCCTGTTCTCTGTGATCTCAGGCCAGCTGTGTGTCTCCAAGCCTTAGCCTCCCGGCCAGCAAAAAGGTCACAATAAGATCACTTTTCCAGGGTTGTTTGATGAGTGAGCAGTAGGTGCTCACCTAACTCTGCCAGTAGGTGTTTTCTCTTGAGGAACTCACTTCTGTCTGAAATTCAATGTTCTGACACGCAAAACGAGGGGTTTGGATAGGAGAACCCCTAAGGAATAAAGGGGAGCTTTCTGTTTTCGGCTGCGGTGTGTTTCCAGACCAGCACCAGGTGGGGAAGCAAGCGTTGCCCCTGGCAGTGCCGGGCAGCAGGGAGGACCAGTTTGCCTGCAGGTCCTCTAGAGTCCTTTGAGGTTAAAACCAGACTCCAGCCCCCTTGATGGCCAAGCTACCTGCAACTGCTTCTCGGAACTTTCAAAAGTGAACTAAATTAAAAGGCAGATGAGGCATTTTTTTTCTAGGCACTTTGTTTCAAAAGGATTGCTGATAGCGCTTCTTTCTCCTTTGAGCGCAATGTCAACAAGTAACTTGGAATTACTCTTGTTACTTTAAGGAAGTAGTCTTTGCTTCCCATACTGACACTTTTTATATAATAATGGATTGAATACAATAAAGTGCTCTTTTATATCCATTCATTTATTGATTTATACATTCACTTTTTTTGAGATGAATGCTATAAGCTATAGTAATAATATATTAATATGTTTCATTAATATTGATCACTTTTATAGTTGGAGTAAGTCCTTCATGGTTTATACTTATTATTTTATTTTTATTATTTTGATGTATCGTTAAATTCTACCGACTGAGATGTTTTAAATCACATAGTTCTATATTCATAAGTGAGATTATTCTATGATATTCTTGGTTATGTTAGTCAGGTATTGGGACAGGAACATTTGTGTGAAGGGAGAAATTGTATGGCCTCTACTGTCTTTGGGGAGCAGGGAGCATTTAAGGTCAGCTATCTGTTTTTTAAAGTTTTGGGAAAATGAGCAGTGATTTTACTGAATTTTTCTACTGGTAGCTCTGGGGAAGCTGTTGTTTTCCCTATTCATTGGGTGTTAGTCACCGTCAAAATTGGAATAAGATAGCACGTTCCAAGGGGTAAGTAAAGAGTGTTTCAGAAAGGCTTTATCTACAGAGGTGTGAGTAGATTGCAGGGAGTGAGAGGAGGAAGTGATCAGTCCAGGGCAGAGAGGGCCGGGGGGCAGAAGCTGTGCCCTCTGGCAATGGGACACTGACAATCCCAAGTGACCCTGCAGGGAGAGAGCTGGTTAATACACAGTTACCCGACCACACTCCCCTCCTGCCTCCTGACCCATAGTTGGTGTCTCCTACTGGCCCAGCCCCACTGGAAAGAGGTCAGAGGCATCCCCCATAGGCCATATCCCATCAGCCCTCTAATTTTCACCAGTTTAATTGGCAGGAAGGGGTAGCTCCCTGTGGTTTAAACTGGCATTTTTCTGACTTCTAACCACCAATAACCTTGAGCTCTCATCTTGTGCTCAAAACTTTGGTTATTTCACTTCTGTCAATGTCCTTTTCTCAGCCTCTCTACACTGTTCTTTGGGGGTTGCATTTTTATCACTGATGGGCAGAAATTCCCTGTATGAGAATGTCAATGTGTCTGTCAGGGGTGCTTTCTCCTAATGCTTTCCAAACCACACATTCCTGATGGGCCAGCCCTACGCAGAATTCTCCATTAAGGGGGGGAGGTTGATTCTCCTCCCGACTCTGTCTCCCACTCTTTCACCTGCACATAAAGGAGCAGCGCCTGTGCCCAAGAGTCTTAATGAAACACCTCTTACTGCTGCTGTCCTCACCCTGTGGCTGAACAAACAGGATTGCAAACAAATACTGCTGGGAAAGGGGGAGGTATTCTATCACCTAAAGTGAACCATAGCTCGACCAATCAAAATGCCCTTCAATGGTAACAACCTTTCAGATTTAGCACCTAAGACAATTCCTCATTAGTGGCTGTAGCATTTGCATGCCTCCATCAACATGAGTGATTTTCACTATCTTTTTAATCACAAATTTCCCACCCACGACGACTTTCTTGGACTCTGCATTCTGTGATTTCAAAATAAGCATCTAGTGAAGAAAGAGTTTGATGCTCAAATAAGATGGAGAAATCTGGGCTAAGTACATATTTTTGAATGAAGAATTTCTCATCATGTGCATTATGGATTTCAAAAAGGTGTAGGGAGTGTCAGTTAGGAACATAACTGAGGCAGCATTACTGTGGTAAATGAGCACTGTTCTAGGATGCAAAAGCTCGCCCATCGCTTTAGCAACTTAGATGTGGTCCTGGAGGTCTAATAAGTTAAACTCATCATTCCTTATGGTGACCAAAGGGGAAAGGGTCAGGGGAGGGATAAACTGGGAGATTGGGATGGACATGTACGCACTACTATACATAAAATAGATAATCAACAATACAGCACAGGGAACTCTACTCAATACTCTTCAATAACATAAATGGGAAAAGAATTTGAAAAAGGATATATGTATTTGTATAACTGAATCACTTTGCTGTACACCTGAAACTAACACAACATTGTGAATCAACTATACTCCAATATAAAATAAAAATTAAAAAAAAAATCATCCCAGAAGTCTCAGCTCCTGAATCTGTACTATGGAGACAACCATACAGTTTGCGCATCAAGACAGGGAGATTAACGAGATGTTTGAATTTCTGTCTAAGCCTAGGATTTATTCATCTCTCAACCTTTTCTACCCCGATCCTCCAACCTCTCCACCCAGCCCTTGTGGGAAATACTTCATAGGAACCGCCAAGATACTTCCATAGCTGGACCAGTGACGCTAGAAACAAAATCTTTGTTGATTTAGTGGTGCTTCTGTGAACCTCAAATGGGATGCTGTTGGAAGCCCAGTAGTAATGGTGCATCTGGCCTCCCCACCTCCTGCTCCAACAGGCTGTCACTGGCAAAGAGACATGTTCCATTGGCAAAGATCGTGTTTTCAATCACAGCTTATCTGAGCAACGTCTGAAGTCCAAAACTATTATTTACAGCTCAGTGAGGAGAGAGTGGAGAATCAGGCGCTGTGGAGGAAACGCATGCTGTAAAAACCACTCACAGTGAGTGACACGGTTTGAGATGCAGAAGGAGAGAAGAGGGGTTTCTTAGGATATTTTAATGCCTCCAATGTCTCCCCTGGAAGCCTTCTCTAACGAATGCAGCTTGCACTGATCTCCCCTCTCCCTGAACAACAGCCTTAGTCATGTTCTCCAAAGAACTCCAGAGAAACAGAATCAATGGGAGATATATATACAGAACCCTGACCATCTCTAAATATAGAGATACATAGAGAACCCTGACTATCTACATACAGATATGGATACATATTAGAATCCTGACTAATACAGTTGGTATAAATATATATACAATATATTTATAGTATATGGTGTGTATATATATATATATATTATATATATATATATATATGGATATGGATTTATTTGGTTCGTGTGATTATAGAGACTGCCATCTGCAAGCTGGAGGCTCAGGAAAGCACGCAGTGTAATTCAGTCCAAGTCCAAAGGCCTGAGAACCAGGGAAACCAAGGGTGTAAATCCCAGTCCAAGGGCAGGAAAAGATGAGGAGAGGGTCCAGCTCAACAGTGAGACAGGACAAAAAAGGGGGTGAGTTTCTTGTTCCTCTGTCTTCTATACCATTCCCACCCTCAACGGATTGCATGAGGCCCTCTGACATTTCGGAGGGCCGTCTACTTTTTCAAGTCCACCAGTACAAATGGTGATTTCATCCAGAAACACCCTTACAGATACCCAGAAATGATGCTTCCCCTGGGCACCCCGTGGCCAGTGAAGTTGACATAAATTAACCCTCACACTAATTCACCACATTAAGGGGACCGACTCCTCCTGGTTTCCCTGGGACTTTTCCCGTTTTCATACTGAAAATCCAGTGCTCTGGGAAACTCCTCAGTACCTGGCAAACCGAGACAGTTGGCACCCTACCCACACTGCCTGAATTAAGCATTTTGCCACTTGATTATATTTGGTTTAAAAATTTGGCCACATTAACAACAAACACTTACTGGGAGTCTAGTGATTCCACTGTGCTCAGCTTTGAGGACACACCGCCCTTATCTGATCTTCTTTTCTGTTTTGTTATCCGTCACATTTCACAAAGTGTTTTTCCATACCTCACACGCAGATGCTGTACATACCCTTGTCCAAGATAAGGAATCAGAGCTCCTTGGATAAATGGTTGATTCCCAGACTAAGGCAGGGAAAATAAAACAAGATGAACCCAGAACAACTTGTGATGCCAGAAACACTTTCTAAGTATCTTAAAAAGTATAGCACAGGAGCAGGTCAGAAGAGCACAGAAGACAACGTGAAGGGCCCCTAATGACCAAACCTGGGACAATTCCAGACATAAAATGAATAAAAACAATCTATTCTAACCCTTGGAATAAAGCAAGTGTCCATGAAGCCATGCTAACATAAATGAATGAATGAATCCAATCAAACAAATAAATAAATGGAAATAAATTCTTATAACAAAATTCCAATCAATGAATAATTCTGGCTGAGTCAAGCTCTTCTGCGGCAGTCCCTTTTATCTTACTTTTCTTCCACCCTCCCTCCCTCCCTCCCTCCCTCCCTCCCTTTCTTTTCTTTCTCTTTTATTGCATATCCCTCTAAATATACTGGAGTTCAATAGTTGCTTAATTCATGTTCTTGATTTGCTGATACAAAAAAATGTAGAGGAGTGGATTTTTTTAGTATCAGAGAGAAAAATGACCTTGCTCCTTTCTGGGAACAATTGCAGAAGAATATTCTAGAAAAGGACTACCCAGAAGTACTGCAGTAGAGTAAATATGTTCTTGGTGAATTCCGGAAAAAAAAAAAAATCACAAACATGCAAAGCCCTGCTGTGTGTCAGAGGTTCTCCTTCTGCCCTGCCAGATGCAGAACCCTCCTCGGCTGGGGCCCACAGTCCTCCATGGTTGGGGTCAGAGTAAGGGAGGCATGGCTGCCCATCAACCACGTTGTACTGTGAAACCTGGCACCCGCAGAACAACTGCTGTGGCTTAGGTCCCATAAGATCCCGTATCTGATGGCTCTCTGGATTCTGACTACACCCTTCATCTCTCTAGTGGGTCCACTCCTATTTCTGGGTCCAGGCTAAGGGTCCAGCACACGTAGGACCTCATATTCCCCACTTCAACAGCATCCTCCCAGGAAGCCATGTGCAAAATGCTTCCTCTTGCCTTTAACCAAACAAGATAAGCAAATGACTAACAATTCACCCTTGTGTATCAGCAATAATCAATATAGAGGTGGGGATCAGAGGCCCCGTGAACTCAGTCTCCATATAGGTTCATCTGGGACTGACCCTCAACAAACTGAAATCCTTGGGATATTCTTAGCTTTGCTAAGGAAAATAAAATCTGTTTTCTCTTTTTTTCTTTCATTGGTCATCTTCTCTCTCTTTGTATTTCTCCTCTCTAAACTTACTGTTTGTTTTTGTTCTTTGTTTTTCCACCAAACACATTACCCCAGCATCCTTTTATAACTACAATTTCTTTCCCATCAGCAACTACAGAGGCTGTGGCAGGTATCTGGGTCTTGTCTCTGGCGCCACAAGAGAAGATAAAAGCAAAGTGCCTGGCAGAGAACTTTGAGTGAGAGACTGAATGGATAAATATATTCAAAATCAAAATCCTTTCAGATGTGTGGCTCAGTTTCCCATATGTAGTTGAAGTCACACCATTCTGTGCCAAGGGTGGATAACAGCTGATATCCAGTCCACACCCGCACCCCCCCCCCCATCACAAGTGCCAAACACTGTTCTAAGGAACGGATCATCTCATTGTACAGCTCCTAGGTGCTAGGTACTCTTCGAACAACCGCTTCACAGAAAGGAAGAGTGAAGGATGCAGATGTAAAGTTCCCTGCCCAGTACCATGAGCAAGTGGTAGAGACAGATTCAAAATCACATTATCCGTGTGAGCCGGAGCCCAAGCATGTAAGTACCACTCAACACGGGGAATTAAGCTGGAGGCTGTTACCTTAAGGCTTTGCTCTTTTTCTGCATACAACACCCTCCTTAATCAAACCCATGGTAGGCCTCCCTCATCTTTCAAGGGAAAAGAAACCATCCCCCTCCACCCTGCAGAGGGAAAAGGGTAATGCCCTGTGTCCAATTTTCTTTTCATTGCAACTTTTATTATGGAAACACAAATGTTCAGTGATACCAAAATGAAAACAGAGAAAGTTAATTTTGTCATCCTTATCTAATAAAATTCTTAATGGGTTTCTCACCCATGATCATAAATACTGTTACTGTTTCTAAATTTTTGCCTCAACTTCACAGTAGTACATCTTGCTTCAAAAAAAATGTGAAACATTTAAAAAGAGACATGTTCCTTCAGTGTTCAGATCTCTTAAGTGTCATTTGCTTTGGGGGATTTAGTTCTATTTCCTCAGTTTAGATCAGGAATAAGTGTTCTCAAGGTGGATTTTGCATTTTTAGTGCCATTTTTATGTAGTGAAGGTTTGATGGACTCTTTGCCGTGAACTGTGTGATCTTGGACCAGCCTTTTGACTTATGTGGGTTCCCTTTTCTCATCATTAAATTATATCCTAGATTCTTTCCTCTGCCTTACTCCCCTCTCATCTAATAAAAATACTTATGGCTAATTTAATTGAAGTGTTAGTAGTATTTTTGTTTTCAAATCTCAAAGAGTTGTTGGTTCTAGATAAACTTACACTGTATGCTGTGGTGGGACTGTGGGAGAGAGGGTGGAGACCTGTGTATAGAAGACTGTACAGTGAGTGTCCTACCTACAAACCAAGTTGTGAACTTTCAAAGGTGCAAACGTGTGTGCACACGTCCAATCACGCAAGTCAGTTCACGTGTCTGGCATACAGCGTCACACGGGTGCATCCTCTACAAGTGGTTGTGTTTTTGTGTACTTTACTGTATAGTACTGTGTAGAGTACAGTAGTACAGTATCTTTATTTCTTGCCTGTTCACTTGATGCCAGCCCCTGTATGCCAGCTGTTGTACTGTACTACTGTAATTTTCAAAGTACTGTACTGTAAGATTAAAAATGTTTTCTTTATTTTTTGTGTTTATGTTTTAATGTATTATTTGTGTGAAAAAACGTATCACAGTATTGTACTATATAGCCGATTGTGTTAGTTGGGTCCCTAGGCTAACTTTGTTGGACTTATGAACAAATTGGAATTACGAACACACTCTCAGAATGGAACTCATTCGGATGTAGGGGACTTACCGTCTCTTTTATAGAACAGTGGCTCTCAAAGTGGAGCAGTAGTATCAGTATCACTGGGAACTTGATAGAATGTAAATTCTTAGACCGCATTCATCCCCTATTGGATCAGAAATGCTGACAACTACCTCATACCATTTTATATATATATATATATATATATATATACACACACACACACACACACACACACACAGGCACACACATGTGAGGATCCCTACCTCACACCATTTAAAATGGATACATACACACACACATATACTATCAAAAACATATGCAAAAAAGCAAGACTTCAAGACTTTTAGGAGAAAATACATGAGACTACATGGATCATCTCAGAGTGAAAAATAAATTTTCAAGACAAGGCACAAATAATAAAATTTAAAATTGCCAAACTTGACAATAAATGTAAATTCAGGTCCCTCCTCATCTAAACACAATATAAATGGGATGGAGATGCAAGAGGGAGGAGATATGGGGATATATGTATATGTATAGCTGACTCACTTTGGTATAAAGCAGAAACTAACACACCATTGTAAAGCAATTATACTCCAATAAAGATGTTAAAAAAGTAATAAAATAAAATAAAATTGGTATACCACAAAAAAATTAAAATAAACACAATATAAATAGAATGTAAAGAAAAAACACAAACTATGAGATGTTATTTGCTATACATATAACTCTAAAAAAGGAATTAGTATTCAGAGTGAATACAGATTAAAAATTGAAAGAGGAAAAAAGCAACTCAATAGAAAAAAAGGTAAAAAAAAAAATAGAAACAGGCATTTCACAGAATACAAAGCATGAATAGTCCATGAAGCCATGAAATGATTCTAAATGATAATCAGAGAAATGTTATACTGTCAAAACATCATCTGAAATCAGGCAATACCAACTATTGGCAAAGATGTGTGGTGTCAGGAATTTTTAAGCACTGCTTGGGGGCATTTAAAAGGCCACAGTTATTCTGGAAAACACTTGGCTTGACCTTATTTGGCAGGTTGCTAGGTGTCCTCCCAAATTCATTCTCCCTTTCCCAAGTATTGAATTGCTTCTGAGAAGTGGCTGATGAACCTGGGGTCATCCCTGCCCCTTTGCAGGCAGGTGTGGCCCAGATGTTGACAATGGATGTGAACAGAAGTACTTGGGTCATTTTCAGGCTTTTAAGAAACGGCTAACCTTTTTTCACATTCCCTTTCCCTCTGCATTGCCAAAGTCAAATGAAGAGGAACAGCACTCCCATAAGTTGGAAGAGACCCAGGTCCCTGCAAGAATGCACTTAAGCTGTTATGTGAGTAAGAAAATAAAGTTCTTTAGGATTTGAGCAAATATGTACTTTTGTTTCTATTTGTTATGCTAGCCTACGCTAACATAACTAACATATCTAGAGAAGAATAAGAACATATGTATTCTAAGACACTGTACTTCCACACATAGGTATTTACCTGAGAAACTCTTTCCTGCATGCCCAGAAGTCATGTATAGTCACATTCATAATAACAAAAAATAGACTATAAACTATCCAAATATTCATTAACAGTAGAATGGGTACATAAATTGCAGAGTAATAATACAACTTAATATTTTAGTGCAGAAATAATAAACCACAGTTACACACATCAACATGGATGAATATCAGAAACATAACAATGAGCAAGAAAGAGTAAATCACAGAAGAATATATACAATATGATACCATTTATAACAAGTTCAAAAACAGACAAATCAAGAACTGCATTGTCGTAGTCTGTTTGGGCTGCTATAACAAAATACCACAGACTGGGTGGCTTATGAACAATAGAAATTTGTTGCTCACAGTTCTGGAGGATGGGAAGTCCATGATCAAGGTGCCAACATGGTTGCGTTCTGGTGAGAGCCCTTTTCCTGGTTCATAGCCAGAACATTCTAACTGTATCCTCTAATGGTAGAAGGGTCAAAGGATCTCTCTGGAGCCTCTTACATAAGGGCACTAATCCCTTTAGGAGGGCCCCACCCTCATGATGTAAGCACCTCCCAAAGGCCCCACCTCCTAATACCATCATCTTTAGGAGTTAGGATATCAACATATAAATTTTCAGGGGAACAGAAACATTCAGACCATAGCATGCATTATTTAAGGATACATATTTATATGTTAAAAAAAATAAAGATAAGCTTGAATACTTAGACACAAAACCTGAAACTGTAAAATTCCTAGACAAAAACATAGGGGCAAATCCTCAAGACATTGTTCTAGGCGATGATTTCTTGCATATGACACCAAAAGCACAGGCAACAAAAACAAAAATAGACAAATGGGATTGCATCAAACTGAAAAGCTTCTGCACAGCTAAGGAAATAAACAACAGAGTGAAAAGGAAACCTACAAAATGGAAAAAATATATTTGTAAACCATATATCTGATAAGCACTTAATATGCAAAGCATATAGAGAACTTTTACAACTCAGTAGCAAAAAAAAAAACCCCAAATAACTCAATTTTAAAAGTGGGCAAAGGACTTAAATAAAATTTTCTCCAAAGAAGATATACAAATGGCCAACAGGTGTATGAAAAGATGTCATCAACCATCAGGGAAACACAAATCAAAACCACAATGAGATATTACCTCACACCTGTTAGGACGGCTATTATCAAAAAACAACCAAAAATAAGTGTTATTGAAAATGTGGATAAATTGGAACTTTTGTGCACTGGTGTTGGGAATGTAAAACAGTATGGAAGTTCCTCAAAAAATTAAAAATAGAAATACCATAATATGATCCACCAATCCCACTTTGGGATATTTATCCAAAGAGGTATTTGTACTCCTATCTTCATTGCAGCATTATGCACAATAGCCAAGATGTAGAAGCAAACTAAATGTCTGTCAACAGATGAATGGATAAAGAAAATGTGCCATATATACAGTGGAACATTAGTCAGCCTTAAAAAAGATGGAAATTCTATCACATGTGAGAACATGGATAAAGCTTTAGGACATTAAGTAAAAAAAGCCCTTCACAGAAGGACAAATACTGCATGAGGTATACGAAGTAGTCAAGCCCATAGAAACAGAAAGCAGAAATGTGGTTGCCAGTGGCGGGTGTTGCGGTGATGGGGAGCCATTGCTTAATGTGTGTAAAGTTTCAATTATGCAAGATGAAAAAGTTCTAGACATCTGACTACATGTGCTTACAGTTAACACTGCTGTACACTTAAAATTTCATTACGAGGGTAGATCTCATGCTACATGTGGTTTTTTTTCTTTTACCACAATTTTTTTTTAAAGATAAGCAAGAGAACTATTAACGCAAATTTCAGTATAGCAGTTACTTCTGAGGAGTGGGGTAGGACCTGTGATCAGGCAGGGCATAGAGATCTCGGCTGTGACACAGCGTAAGCTAGGAAGTGGCACATGGAGGTTCCATTTATTTTTATTGTTTGAACTCCACATATGTTACAGCCAATCTTTTGTATATATGACCTATTTCACATAAAACAAATTTAAGACTTAAATGACATATGATATATAAAGAATTTATATACATGCATAGGGCTTCCCTCGTGGCGCAGTGGTTAAGAATCAGCCTGCTAATGCAGGGGACACGGGTTCAAGTCCTGGTCCGGGAAGATCCCACATGCCGCAGAGCAACTAAGCCCGTGCACCACAACTACTGAGCCTGTGCACTTAGCCCACGAGCCACAACTACTGAGCCTGTGTGTTACAATTACTGAAACCAGAGTGCCTAGAGCCTGTGCTACACAACAAGAGAAGCCACCGCAATGAGAAGCACGCACACTTCAAAGAAGAGTAGCCCCCACTCGCTGCAACTAGAGAAAGCCTGTGCACAGCAACGAAGACTCAATGCAGCCATAAATAAATAAATAAATAAATAAGAATTTATCACAGTATCTAGAATAAATTAAGCTATATAGTAGGAGTTCAACAACCATTTGCTAATAATTTTTATTTCTTTGTCTTTTATATATATTATATATAGCTTATACATAGTTTATAATATAATACATTATATTATATATAACATATAATAAATTATATATAATACATATAATATATTATTATATATAATATGTTGTACACAATATAATATATAATATAATAATTATACTATATTATATAATACAATAATTTATGATAATATACCAATATATTATAAACGATATGTAAGTATATATTATATGCATATATTTAAATATGCCTATATATCATATAATATATATAAAGTAGGTCATACTGTATAGAACTTTGTATCTTGCCTTTTTTACTTAACAGTCAACAGTGAGTGAAAAAGAATATTAAATACTCTTCCAAAACATATTTAATGGCCACAAGGTATACACATCTATAGGTGTCCTATGGTGCACTCAATCATTCCCCTCTTGCTGCACGTGTACTTCACCGAAACCACTGCAATGCACTGAAATTATTTGATAACCATGTCTCCCCCCCACTTAGACCATGAAGGCCTTGAGGGGAGGGCCCCTGGATCCCAGGCCCCAGGGCGCAGCAAGAACCAAGTAATCTGCGGGCTGTGGGCACAGACAGCTTCCTTCTTCTCCCCTGCACCTGCCTGACACAAGCCTGAGATTTTCATTGCTTCGAAGGATTCTAATATGGAGTTTTTCCCACATTGGTGCTGGGTTGTTCCCCCTGACAGCTGGACCACAATGCAAAGAATTCTAAAGTATTTTGAGACCCACAATAGAAAAATAACAGTAACTGCCTATTCCGGCATTTTACATGCAGAATCAAAAGACCCAGTTGTGCAGGTTTCTTGGAACAAACAACGTTTGCCTTCAGTAGCTGTCTAACGCTCAATACCTTCGTGCGAAGGTTATTATTACTCTTGTGTATTTATCTAAGACTCAGAACTTGTAGGAATCTTTTCACATCTACAAATTAATAGCGGGATGATATCATGGGTTTTGTCTACCTTTTAAAAATAACTTAAGCTTAAAGTAAATCTCACATTTGGGAAGAAATTCTGGTCTGCTTCCCAGAGAGCTCGATAATAAACTCTTACTTACGGGGTGCAAGATTTACCCACTTGGCAGATTTTCTAAAGTGTGTCTTTAAGGCTGCCTGTTGAAGGGACTATTTGGGCTTAATTGATCAATTATGATAAAAAATTATAGAATGTTCTAGCTGGGAAGAGCCCTTGTTTGACACGAGGGGATGAGAGCCTGGGTCATGCAGCTAGCTTGTGGCAGTGAGTAGACTGGCATAGGAATGTAACTTCCTGCTCAGGATGTCTGTTACCAACCTTGATGTCTAGACTGTGTGTTTGGTCATGAGCAAGGAGCCACTACAGTAACCCCAGGTCTTAGAGGCAGGCCACTGTCTTTTCTGGATTCCTTAATTGCAAGGGACACATAACTACTAGTCACCTGAAGAAAGAAAGGGGATGCAATGGTGAGAACACTGCAGCCATTCTCTCTGGAGTCCCCTTCTCTCTGTTGTGCCTTGTTGTCCCCACTGGTGGCCCTGCTGAGGCCCCTCCCATTGATACTGAGAAGGACCCTGTGGGGCTCCTGGGCACAAAAGCCTTTCTGTGTCCCCCATTTCTTGATTACAGGAAATAGGCTTCACGCAGCCTCCATGACCTTCCCTCAGTTCCAAGGAGCAGGTTCAAACATTTGCTAACTAGGGAAGTGGGGGGATGTGGAGACAAGGGAAGAGGAGTCAAGAAACAATAGTGCAGCCTTGGGGCAGGGTCCTGGCTCCCCCTCAAGGGATACACATAACAATGTCTTTGAGCTGTTTTACAGATACAGAAACCTCCACCAGGTGGGAGAAATTAACAATATGCTGCCCACAAGCACGTACACCCCAGACCGGTTGGAACCAGAAGGTTGATGATGCCAACTCCCACTTACCTCACCACCAACCAGTCAGAAGAATGTCCACAAGCTGATCACACTTTCTTTGAACCATTCCTATAATAAAGCTTCTCACTACCCCCTCCAGGTTGGGACACACAGTTTTGAGGGCATTAGCCCACTGTGGCCCCCTTTGCCTGGCAAAGCAATAAAGCTATTCTTTTGTACTTCACCCAAAACGCTGTCTCTGAAAATTAATTCAGTGTCAGGGTACAGAGGCCGGATTTGGCTTCACAATGGCCACTGCTGGGCACCACATTGAGGCTGCCCTGGGGGACCTGATGGGCACAGTCCCAAGGCAGGCTGTATCCTGAGACCAGGGAAGGGCTCTTGCTGAAGCCCATAGCCCTACAGTGTCTTTATTTGGCTCCCTCCTGACCTTGCTTGTGGGTTTGCCTCTAAGGGAAGTTATATGGGTAGCATTGTGCCCCCTCCACCAAGATACGCTGGTATCCTAACTCCCAGTACCTTGAAATGTGACTTTATTTGGAAGTAAGCTCTTTATGGAAGGAATCAAGTTTAAATGAGGTCATCATGGTGGACTATAATCCAATATGACTGGTATCCTTATAGAAAGGGGAAATGTGGACACAGAGAAAGACACAGAGAGCGAGAGATGATGTGAAGACACAGAGAGGATGCCATCTATAAGCCAGGGACCATCTGAGGCTACCAGAAGCTGGGAGAGAGTCCTGGACCAGATTCTCCCTCACAGCCCTCAGAAGGAAACAACCCTGCTGACACCTTGATTTCAGACTTCCAGCCTCCGGAACTCTAAGGCCATAAATACCTGTTGTTTGAGCCACCCAGTCTGTGGCATTTTGTTATGGCAGCCCCAGGAAACTGATGCAAGGGGCGTCCTTCTAACCCATGATCTCTCACTGTCAAGCCCTCTCTACTAATGACCCTTTTTTACTTTTATTTTTCACTTCAGATTCTTTACGGAAAGAATCTATTTGGTCTAGTTCTTTTTCTCATACTAGCTGAGTCTACAGATTGGTTACTCTTAAGTTAGAGCCCCACACCCAGTTCAATTCTCTGTGATTTAAAACAGACTGTGTCCCTTCAGCTGAGGGCAGGTTTCAGGCAATACCTATGACTCTGGAAGAGGGTGGGGTCTTTAAGCACTAGACTGACACACTTGTACTATTGTAAGGAAAACCACATGTGAATGTATAATGTCAATAATTTTCAAAGCCATACTAGAGGACAGAGAATCTCCAAGTCAAAATAGTAAAATATCTGAAGAAAAAAAATATATTTCTACAGAGGGAAGCTATTGAGAAAAGTCCAATGAAACAAGAACAATGAGGAAAACATGACTATACATTCTCAGTCGTGTTTAAAGAAAAGAGACACTGAAACACTCCCATCACATAAGAAAGGAAGCCGAGAACAAATCGTCCACGAGTTGTGAACAGGATTCTTCAAAGCTACCTCCCAGTTACTTAGGTTCTGATTTTATACTTGCCAAGCAACCTTCTGCTTAGTAAAACCTATCAGTCTTCTGGGAAGAGGATGCCCTAGAAAATGGACATGGAAATTCTGGTCTTTCCCTTGCCAGGGAATAGATTGTCATTCAGATGTATACGTCAGGCTCTTGTGAGTTTAATCCACATGAATCAGTTCCCTCAGACTCACACGTCTCCCCGTGACTGGAAACAACGAGGCAGCAGAACCAAAGCTAAGAACTAGACCCTGAACAGCAGTAACCCCAATAAACACTACTGTAGGTCAGACCCCTCTGATTCTTTTCTGGCCCCTCTTGCTCCTATCTTTTATTGCTACCAGGAATCTAAGAGAATATTAGAATGGGAAGCAGTCCAGTGTTAGAGAAACAGAACTAACCTTGGACTCAGGTAGAGTCCAAGCTTAAGTTCTGTCTTACCACTTACTTAACATGTTAATTCTGATCAAGTTGCTTAACCTCTGTGGCTTCCACTTGCTCAACTTTAAAATGGGAATATTAAAATCTATGTCACAGGGTTGGGGAAAAGAAGGCCTCATGCACAGAGCAGAGCAGAGCACAGAATGTATATGTAACAGATGAACACATCCTGCCTCAGCTTGTAGATGGTCCCGGGATGGGATGAATTACTGCTCACTCCGTTTAGTTATCTCCTCTTACCAGTAGCTGATGGTTGTTCAGGGGATGAAAATTAATTTTTACGTTAGCCCAAGAAAAACATAATTAGGAAGTCAAATCTGTTGCCGTAGCAGCCACAACAGTAAAAAAAATAGGAATATGCATCATAGATAATGGTGTATTTAGCAGCCTGGAGTGTCCATGCATCCCGTCCCTCACACAGATGGCTGAATCAATTGATAGCGATTTCATGGCACAAAGCAAAGAGCACTGGACTTGGAATTTAAACACTTTCATTTCGGTCCTGCTTCTATCATCTTGGGTATATCACCTCTTTCTTTCTGCTTCCCTTTCCTCCTCTTAATATGGCAGTACTCCCAAGTCAACCTGAAGATGTGATTCTCCTATGAGTCAGGGAAGCTTGGAATGATGGAGGGGGCTGGGAAGATAGATAGTCTCAGGGTCTATTTACATAAGAGAACGGAGGATGTGGCAGCCATGGAGGCACACAGCTCAGATCTCCCTTCAAGAGAACCTGCCTTGAGGACTGCAGTTCGCAGTCAGTCCCCAGCGACTGCAACTTCCCGGTCTTACACCAATCCTCTGTGGATTCTTCCCAGCGTTCGCACGGAAGCCACATTTCTCTCCCAGCCACTCCCATCCAGTTACGGGGCACAGCAAGGGTCCTAGCTGCAGGTCGTGTCCACCCTTTCTGTGCTCCTCTAACCTGCTGTCTTTGCTTGGAGAGTGTGGTAGCCAGTCTGCAAAGCAGCCCCAGTGATCCCCCAATGAACACAGGGGATTCTGCCCTGTGTAGACCCCTCCCACAAGGGGCTGACCTATATAACCAGTAGGAGTCCACGGGATGGATACTGTGTTTCTTCTAAAGCTAGATTATAAAAGACATCATAGCTTCTATCTTGCATTCTCTTGGATCCTTCACTCTGGAGGAAGTACCTCTTCGAAGATGTATGGGTGGTGAGAAAATGGAAGATAAAATATTTTGTTTTGTTTCTCTTCTTATCAACCTAGAAAGCAGGCGTTGATCAGACGCAAAGCCCATTAGCGGCAGATGCTACCCCGAGCCCCACCACTGCCTGGTTCTCTAAGTGTTCAGCTCAAACCAACCCCCTTTTTTGTCGCCTCAGTTCTAGATCATTCCAGATGCTGAGAAGGAACCTGAGCCTCCTTGGGTAGGTCCTGGATTAGAGACGATTGCCAGGTAAGTCACCTATTCAGAGAGTCTTCATCCATACAAGGCAAACCGCGGCTCCTTAATGGAAACTGTGTGTGGACACGAAGATGTGCAAAATGGTCTCCTGTGGTTTGCAGCCAGCTCCTTCTCCCTTTGCTAAGAACGCTTTATTATGTAGAGTGAAGGTACATATGGTCATGGGCAGTGGTGCTGGGAGAGCTGCAAGCTCAGACACAAGAGTGAGGATGACCACTGCCCTCCCCCCAGGACCAAGCCTCCAGCAGCTCTTGTTTGGGCGGCCATATTCATCTGCCAATAGCTTTCCAGCCCTCCACTCTGGCCCTCCTCCACCACCTTCTCCCCACAGTAGCAGAGTGATCACTTAGAAATGCAGCCCCATTTGTATTTCTCCACTCCTTCAAACCCCGGTGCGGATCAAGTCCCAGGTGCCTTCTACATGCGGTCAGCATCCACCTTTGTTCACTGGTCACACATCTCTCTGTAAAGTCCTCATCCACGCTTTCCTCTCTGCCTGGAAAATTAGCCCCACGAATTTTCTTGCTAGTCCCTCCTCACTCACCAGATCGCAGCTGAGTGTCACTGCCCCAGAGAAGCCTTCCATGACACTCTGATCACACACCTCATAGCCTGACTCACATTTATGACCAAATCAGCACTTGGGAAATGATTTGATTCATGTGTATTACCCCTCCAAGACGGGTACATAGTAGATGCTCAGAAATGAACAAATGACTGAAAGTATAGCTGGATGGGTGGAGAGATGGATGGATGAATAGCCGTGTCACCGTCTGGGTGGTCCCCACCCTGACTCTGCTTCTTTGAGACAAGCTTTTACTCTGGCCCATACCTGACATCAAATGAATGGGAGATACAGAAATCATGATGCTATCCAAGGAACTGCCCCAGGATCCTTCTTACTCTCTTGTCAACTCTTTTCTCCTCCTCTCCTTTTACCCATTGTGTCCCCATCACTGGCTTCCTCTCATTGGCAGACAGTCTCCTGCCCACTTTGACTGATGTCCCTGTGCTGTTGCTCTTTCCTTTCATCCTCAGTGATGCGGAAGGAATTGGACCTCCTCCCTCTGCCAAGACCCTTATCTGAGATATTGACTATCTGGGACCCAACTCCCAGCTCCTGGTCATTTGGCCAACCCCCGAGAGCGCCTTCCTAGACTCCAGTGCCCACCTCTGAGCACACACGGCACAGACTCACAACCCCCCTGGTCGTCTGCAGGTCCAGCTCGAAGTGTGTGAAATCGTGGACAGCATCTGAAATGTTCACAGAGGCATCCTTGCCTGGCATATAATAGGCACTTGGTACTTACTTACTGAATGAATGAATGAATGCCTCCAGGTGAAGGTGGGGCAGGGAAGGAAAATAGTTATTTTCACCAGAGAGTCAAGGACAAGCAGAGCCTGTGTCCCCAAGTGCTTTCAACATCTAGAGGGCTGAAGATAATTAAATGGAAACTATCTATCCAACTGTTCACCATGACAACCGCCCTTGACTGATGAGCCCTGAGGAATAGCCTAGAAAGATTTCAATCTATCTAAGAGGATCACTACCAACCAGGGATTTTTCTGAGCTGATTTTTCTAAGATCTGCAGATAATGTTGTCACTAAGTTTGACAGGATGACAATTTTCAATTCATCCCACTAGTACCTCACAGTTTTATCTGGCAGGCTGCATGCTGGCTAAATGGCATTTTAGTGTTAACGCAATGGCATTGCAATCCTGTGTATCTCTTTCCTCTCATTCCGTTTAAGGACATTTCTTCAAGGGAACAAAGAATAAGAAAGCATCTGATCCTCCCATGATAATATTGTGGTGGAGAATGGCTTAATGGCACAGTGTTATGAAAAATCCAGTAATGTATTTAAAGAATGGGCATCTTATTACTTCTTGAATACCATCCACGACAGCATATTTTATTAGGTTGGTTTACTGGCAATGCTGGGTCACAAGATGGATAAAGATGTTCTAACTCCGAGCACAGCCCGACCCCTCATCCCAACCACCATTCCAACTGGTCCATGTCTCACTAGTTGGGAATTACTGCTCTTGTTCACCTTTCTCAAGTTCAGGGTTCGAAACTGAAAGTCCCTCTTGGGTGCAGCTCAAAGAACTCAACCACGGTGGGCTCCTGGAATGTGCCTGACTGTTAGGTGGACACTTGTAACTGAACTTCCTGGATTGTTTGTACTTTCTCTCCTACAGTCCTAGAACATTCAGTGCAAATTGAGGGGTCCCAGGGTCTTAAAAATCCCACCAGTGAGGGTACCCATGCTCTGGACACTGTGGAAGGATGCCTCCCTCCCAAGAGGAGAATGAAAACCTCAGGGTGAACCAGCCTTTACACCGGGACCAGGCGTGAGAACTGTGTGTATCCCTGAGGCGCTCCATAACCATTCTCCCATCCGGAGCCCTGTAACATCACCCTACATCATGACACATCTACCTTGACATACCCTCCCCCAGCCCCAAGTGCCATCCCAGGGGCCTCACTCTTCCAGAGCTAGGATTTCCCGGATTGTTCAGACCACCTGTACAAACTAAAACTCCTATGGCTGCTGTTAATCTCGAGAATAATCTCACTGCAATAGTTAATATGCCAGAAAGGTATCACGTCCAGACTCCAAACTGCATATTAAGGTCAACTCTTCTCGGCCCCTCTGCACTTGCTTCTGGATGAAAACGTGGGAGAGGCTGGAGCAGGGCGGCAGCGGGTGAATTCTTCCCCGTTTCCCATCAGGTGCTGCTGCCCCTCCTCTGCCATCCCCAGGCTGCCTCTGGCTCCTGCTTGGGACACCAGGAGGGAGACGGGGCAGGGCTGGGCAGGGCCCCTGAGCTGCCTGTTGGTCTCCTCTGCCCAGAAGCAGACATTTACTGGCAACCCTTGCTCAAGCATCATTCTGTGGGTCCCTCAGAACTCCCCGCTGGCAACCCACCTGATTCTGCTCCCTGCTTAGCAGGGCAGGGCCCCCTTTAGCAGCACCACACCCCCCCTTATCAACCCTCCCTTCCTCCAACCTCTCTCTGGTGAAATCGCCCTCAGGAGATTCTGCCTCCCAGGGGCTGCCACTGCTCCCAGGAAACGTGCGTATTTGCCCTGAATCAGAGCAGGTGTACCAGCCCCCAGTGTGGGCACCCCCCTTCGCTCTCGGCCATCTGAGACACTGCCCTCCAGGACACCCACCAGGGGCCTCCCGTGTGGCCTCCTTGAAGCCCTTCTCTGTAAACACCCGGCCCTTCCCCATGGAACTGGGGGCAGGACCCACAGTCACCAACGTGTCCTGACCCTCCCAGTTCTATCCCAAGAGATCCCCACGAGGGCGCTGGGCTAAGAGACCCAGGAACTGTTGTCAGCCACCTTCGGAATTCAAGATCATTGCCAAGTGGTCTAGAACCTCACTTGGGAATGTAAAGTGCTGGTCACCGATCGTTTCGTTCTCTGTCTTTTGGGGCTTCAGCTGAAACTGAGGTACAAACAGTCCCATTTTAATATCCTGTGACACACAGAAACACAGATTAATTTACAAAAATACTTACGAAAATGTTTACAGATGTGCACTAATTTACACTAGTATAAAGCAAAGCCCCAAAGCACTTTACCACTAGACTCTAATGCTGAACACATGCATTCCCATAATCCAGCAATTTCGCTCCAGGGTACAGACCCCAAAGAAACATGCACATATGCCCGAAAAACACCCCAAACAATGTTTGCACTCGTACAATTCACTATAGTCTCAAACTGGAAAGTACTTCAAAGAACAAAAACAACAGTCGGAGAAAAAAATGTATGGTGGTTGAATTACTCCTGGGAGTACCATGCAGCAGAGAAGATGGACAAACGACAGCCACACACAGAGCGGACGGAGCTGACGGGTGTAACGCTAAGCAACAAGAAGGCGAAGTGTCCATTGACAGACGAATGGATAAAGAAGATGTGGTTATTATAATGCCATTAGAGTTGTTTCTTGGAGTTGTACGTTCTATGGATTTGGACAAATATGTAATAACACGTATCTACCATTATGGTGTCATATACGGTATATTCACTGCCCTAAAAATTCTCTGTGCTCTGCTTACTCGTCCCTCCCTCCCTCCTAATGCCTGGCAACCACTGATCTTTTTACTGATTCCATTGTTTTGCCTCTTCTAGAGCGTCATATGGCTGGAATCATCGTATGTAGCCTTTTCAGGCTGGCTTCTTTCACTTAGTAACATGCGTTTAAGATTCCTCCATGTCTCTTCATGGCTTGACAGCTCCTTTCTTTTTAGCACTGAATTACATTCCACTGTCTGGATGGACCACAGTTTACTTATCCGTTCCCCTACCAAAGGACACCTTGGTTGACTTCCAAGTTTTGGCAATTACGAATAAAGCCACTCTAAACATCTGTGCGCAAGTTTTTGTGTGGGGAGCATGGGATTTTAAAACAGAATATCTCAGGTGGAGGCTCAGTTTCTCCATGTGCCGGCTTGGCTTCTTGAGCAGGTTGTAGAATTTCTCTAAGCCTCAGTTTCTTTCTCTGTAAATTGGGGATAAGAAGGCGTACTTCCTGAGAGATTAAAAGAGTTAAGGGCTCAGAAAGCATTCTGTACAGTCTATGATGATGTGCACGTCCTAGTTCATGATTACTAGTCTTCACTTTTAGATGCGGAATTGGACTAGGTCTCAGTCACCTGGCAAGTGGACAGAGGAGGTCTCTGGTCACCCATCAGTGTCACCTGTGCCTGCAGTGGCAGAGAGGGCTTGACAGCCCCTGACAGCCGGTCTTTCTCATCTCTGGGCATCATCCTGGGCTCCTCCAGACTGTCTTCACTCCAGGGCTTCGCAGTCCCTCATCTCTACCCTCCAAGAGAGGTGGAGCAGTGTGGGGAAATGGATTGCCATTGCTTGCCACTCCCCACAGGAAGAAAGACACGGCTGCTCTCTTCCCTGCAGCCCTTCCACTTTGTTCAACCAGTGATTAATAGAGATCACTCTAGGCACAGTCAAGCCCATGGAACAGTAGATAAATAACAGGCAGGGTTTAAGAAGATGCATGTTCTTTGAGTTAATAATTTCAACAGCCGGAGAAACGTTGTGGTTCTCATGGTAACAAGGACCTGCGATTTGGTCTCTAATTTGAAAGCCTCAGACTTATGTGTACAGATAGCTATCGTACAGGAACTTCTTTCTTCCTCTTAATTGGGGCATTTTTAATGAAGCAATGATATGATGCAATTTGGAGAAACAATGTCAAATAGACAAATTTGCTCTATATATGTCAATGAAATGCATCCTTGCAAACGTCCTCTAAGATGATGTGGACGATTTATGGTACTTGCTTCAGAGCTGTAGTGAAAACCTGTGTTCCTTGCAAACAATTTTCCTGAGACTACATCTGCTGTTCGCTCCTGAATTCCCAGGCAATTTCAAGTGATGATAGGAATTTAGGAAGTTCCTTTGCTACAGTTGACTTAATGTCTGGGATGGGATTTAAGAGAGGTGGGACAGAAAATATCACCCTCATTCTAGAAATAGGGATGCAAATGTCTGTTCTTGAAAGAGTCTTGTTGATTTCCTAGGTAAACTAAGCCAAACAGGACTTCCCTTCTGATGCAGTGGTTAAGAATCTGCCTGCCAGTGCAGGGGACATGGGTTCAATCCCTGGTCCGGGAAGATCCCACATACCATGGAGCAACAAAGCCCGTGCACCACAACTACTAAGCCTCTGCTCTAGAGCCTGCGTGCCACAGCTACTGAGCCAGTGTGCTGCAACTACTGAAGCCCGCACGCCTAGAGCCCATGCTCTGCAACAAGAGAAGCCACCACAATGAGAAGCCTACGCACCGCAACAAAGCGTAGCCCCCTCTCGCCACAACTAGAGAAAGCCTGTGCACAGCAACAAAGACCCAACACAGCAAAAATAAATAAATTTATTTAAAAAAAAAAAAACTAAGCCAAACAAACAAAACCCTAAGGGTTGGAAATGTCTGGAGAGCTGCCTTTTGGAGACGGTCAGTGGGCCACTCAGCCCTTTGACTCTCTTGTCAGCTGCCTCCTGCTTAATGGGTTTCTGGATTGTAAGGAAATGTGGGGTGGTTTCCTGTATTTGCGCTTGTCACTTCCATCCAAACATTCACAGCATGCCAACTGCTTCCCTTCCTGCAGTGATCAAACTGCCCTTTGATCATGCAGAAAACACCTTCCCCTGTTGTCTCTTTGCTCCTCTCTTCAGGCGTTTGAAAGCATGGCAACACCGTCACTGGGCCTGTTACCTGGCTCACAGCTGTGAGATGCTGCCTTTGATCTTGCACACATCTGCACATCACAATGGCTTCTTTCCACTGACCGAAATGTGCCCGTGTGGCTTTGGTGTCCACCATGGTCACGGTCAACACCGGGTGAGTTCTGTGTGATAGGAAATGTTGTGAAGGGGGAGATTGCAAGCCAAGCCGTGGAAACCCGGCAATTCTTTTTTTTTTTTTTTTTTTTTTTTCCGTACGCGGGCCTCTCACTGCTGTGGCCTCTCCCGTTGCGGAGCACAGGCTCCGGACGCGCAGGCCCAGCGGCCATGGCTCACGGGCCCAGCCGCTCCGCGGCATGTGGGATCTTCCCGGACCGGGGCACAAACCCGTGTCCCCTGCATCGGCAGGCGGACTCTCAACCACTGCGCCACCAGGGAAGTCCGGCAATTCTTGTTATATGGAAATTCTTTTTCCTTGTGAATCTCTTGCATGTTACCATTGATGGCATGCTTGGAGAGTGAGGGTGCAGGGTACTCCTGGAATGCAAATTTCAGCCCCCGCCCCCTACACACACAACCTCTCTGTTAATAACTCAGCTGTGAGTCAAACCTGAACCATGAGTACAAAGCTTTACAAAAGGTGTTAAATCACGAACAAGGAACAGAACAGAATCACGTGAAGCTAAAAGCCTGGTTTGGGACACAGTTTGCTCCCTGGGTCTCTCAACTCCTCCCCAACCTTGAAAAATCCCAGGTCCTCCCCAATTCCTGGAAAATCCCAGAAAGAAGTTAAGGCCCAGACACTTTTACCCTCCTGCATTCTTCCCCTTCTCTTTGGTTTTCACCGTGCTGTCCGGAGGGGAAACCCCACGTGCATCACCAATCCCATTTCCCCACAGCCAAAACACAAGTTTAACCTCAGAGTAGGAGGGCTGCTGTCCCAAGCCTTCCCCAGCTGGTGCCCAGCTCCGTGTCTGCCTGGGGAGTGCAAACAGCTTTCAAACGCCCATGGAAAGTCATTTTAAATAAATAAATAAAAATCCAAATGGACAATTAAAAGACTAAATCACAACCCATGAAAAAGTTAAATCGACATGACCTGGGGTCTTCTGCTGTATTGCTTTATCCATAAGAATATATTCTTCCTATGATAGGATCACGGTGTGAATATTCAAGAGGAACTAGCTTAAAACAGTTGGATGAGAAATGACTTTCTTTCTGGCATAGGCTTACATTCTGTACACCTATACTGGAATCCCACCCATAATTTGGGAGCTATCAAAACAACAGTCTTAAGTGTGACCATTGGGCATGCTACCGTGTATATTTCTAGTTCTAGTTGATCTTTTAGAATAATAATATGATTTAGTTACCACCCATCACCATACAAAGAGGGAATAAATAAATACATACATACATGCACACATACATATATACATAACATGGCCACTTGTCACAGACCTTACAAGCAAGTGGGGTGAAGACCCCACGCCCTGCGAAGGCAGATGTTTTGTTGTCTCAGGATGCACACCTCCTCCCTCTGTTTTCCTGGCTAAAACTCCTGCACCCCCTGGATTCTCCAGAATATTTGGCCCATCAGGGTGTTCACTTATGTCAGGCTCTTGCTCTTTGACGGTTCTGTCAAATCTTTTGTAGATGTAATTGGTTATAGTTTCCATGTCCTCAGAGCTGCTAAGCTAGCAGTTTAATTTATCCTAATTCAGAACCTAATTGCCTTGCACTGTTGGCTAATTAAATGTTCAAAGAAGTGATAAATTAGGCAGGTTGATCATTACAGCACAAGTAATTAGCCCGTTGATATGAAACCAGCCAGGTTTTTAGGACAGGGCTTGGAAGGGGGGGCCATGCAGAGCGGTCAGGCCCTTGTGTCCCACTGACTTGTGATAAGGAGGGTCAGCGGTAAAGTCTCGGGCCTGCCACCCTGACCGCTGGTAGGGGTCTTACCTTTCAAAGCTAAGAATTTGCCAAAGTCTTGGGTTGGCCAAAGTTCAGATTAAGCCACATTGGCCGCCAATGGGGCCCCGTGGACATATCAGCATCCACTTAGGTGTGGCCCGGGGCAGGACAGAGACCCCTGCCCTGGGGTATCCACACACCTGAGGCAGCTAGGGGTTGACTGAAAATTAAAAGCAGGTGTCGGGACAAAGGCTGGATCTTATGCTTGAAGGAAAACCCAACAAGCCCGGCCCAAGGCTTCAGTCTCATGTGTTTGCTGAAAACAGCATGACTAAAGTTGAATGGCAATGACAGCCAGACTGAGACAGGCTGAACTCTCCCAGGCTGGGCTGGGCAGTGGTCAAGGAGAGACAGATTTGCAGAGGCAGGTGTGACCTCTAGGATGACCCCATTGGAACACGTTGTGACAAAATACTGGTTGCCATGGGCTACATGGTCAAGGCATCCACCTGATGTCCTCCATGGTTTGCAGGATGGACTATCTTGACCTTAGCAAAGCCTTCATAAGGGCCTGAGGAGTAAGCAGGGAATGTTCCGACATCGGCTGGGAGTCTCCTGCAAAACTAGACTCAAACTGAAACACAAGATCTATCTCACACACCCAGCACGTGAGGTTGGAAAGCCTGCAGCACTGCTCAGCTTGGCTCCTAAGTGCTGAGTTCCCACCTCTGTCCAACCTTGCATCTCCACACAGAGTATCTGTTCTGCACAGCGCCCCCTGCTGTAAGCGGAGGATCCCTTTACTCCCCAACTCGATGCTTGGATGCCACAGATTGCCCTGGTGTCTGGGAGCAGTACTGTCCAACAGAAGTAAAAGGGGAGCCACAGCACATGTAATGGGAAGTTTTCTAGTAACCTCATTAACAAAGAGCTTAAAAAGGTGAAATTAGTTCAACAATATATTTTATTGAACCCAGTATATGTAAAATACTATCATTTCAACATGTAACCAAATCTTTAAAACTTATTAATGAGATATATACATGCCTTATTTCATCTTAAGTATTCAAAATCCAGTGTGTATTTTGCATCAACAGGACCTCTCCGTTTGGACCAGCCCCATTTCTAGGATTTAACAGCCACATGTGGCTAGTGGCCACCCCTTTGGACAGTGCAGGTCTGGAGTAGTGGAGGGACGCTTACTTCACAGAGCATCTGGGAAGCACATACTCTCCCCCCTGCCCTGCCCAAAGATGCCCACATCCTAATCCCTGGAACCTGTGAATATGTTATATTACCTGGCAACGGGGAATTAAGGAAGCAGATGGAATTAAGGTTGCTAATCAGCTGACCTTGAGATGGCAAGATTATCCTGAATTATCCAAGTGGGTCCACTGTAACCACAAGGGCCCTTAGATGTGGAAGAGGGAGGCAGAGAGTTAAGTGTCAGAGACTCAGCTGGTGATTGGTGGCTTTATGATGGATGCAGGAGCCACAAGCCAATGAGGGTGGACAGCTTCTAGAAGCTGGGAAAGGCAGGAACACAGACTCTTCCCTCGAGCCTCCACAAGGAACACAGCACTACCACCGCCCCCCCTTGACTTTAACCCAGCGAGATCCATTCTGAACTGCTGACCTCCAGAGATACTCAATATAAGATAATACACTCGCGTTGCCTTGACTCACTAAGTGTGTAATAATTTGCTAGAGGAGCCATAGGTAACCAACAGGGACAAGACAGAAAATACCTTAATCTTGGATGTCAGCCATCTCCTCCTAAGAGCTGTAGGACTCTGGTCCTTCTCTCTATGTTCAGTTTTCTGATTAAGTTAGAATTGGGCTTCCTGTGGTTCTTCTTTAAGCAGAACAGTACTAAAATAATAATAATAATAAAGTAAAGTGTTAATCCCAGCTGGTATTACTCCCGACTCTCTTGCTATCTCCACCCCCAGCCATCCTCCTAGAAGACAACATGTCTCTCCTGGTCCCCTCTGCACGTCCATCATGTCACTGTCTGGAATTTGTGTCTCAGAACACACATATTACAATTCATCTTTTCACATATAAAAATATGGAGAAACTTTTAGTTACCACAATGTATCTTAGGAAGAATCCTGTTTTTTAAATGGAAGGGACGTTTCAATAAGCCCACTTTGGGTAAAAGTTGGGGCCCCCAAAAGGGCAGGGATGCAGCCCAGCTCCCAGACTTCATGAAAAGAGGTAAAATTGTTCCAAGACAAGACCAGGAGAGATTTCCCTTTGCTCTTGCCTCATGCAGCCAGGAAGCTGTCAGGAGCCCGTGTCACATAGGATAAGACCCTTCCTTATGAACACAAATATTCAGCAAACCTACCAACCCGACAGAAGGTTTGGTGGGAGTGAGGTTGTGAATAAAAAATTTAACAAAAAGCAAAACAGTTAAAGAGGATGAATTCAACATGGGCTGATGCGGTTTGAAGCAGAGACCGCCCATAAGGATGCTGCCCTGGACTTCCCTGGCAGTCCAGTGGTTAAGATTCCGCGCTTCCAATGCAGGGGCCTCGGGTTCGATCCCCGGTCGGGGAACTAAGATCCCGCATGCTGCACGGCGTGACCAAAACAAACAACAACAACAACAACAAAGGATGCTGCCCTGACATGGCAGGAAGACCTCAGTTGCCAATGCTAGAATGATCCAAAATGTGTAAACCTGTGGGTGTGTCAGCCACAGGTGGCTCTCCCTTACAGGCGGCTCAGAGATGTGCTCAGGGTGGCCCAGGTTGTCAGTGGCAGAGCTGAAGTGGTACCAGAAGTCCCCTTCCACGCCTCTATGCAGGTCCCTTGCCTTCACATCTCCCCACCTCTGGTCCTGTCTCCCCCTCCCAGGATGCCCTTTTCCTCTCTCCCAACTCTCCTTGTCACTCAGTTCCCTGTATACCCACCCAGGCTCCAGAAAACGTGTCTCTATAGAACTCCATTCAATGCACACACCTCCTTTTAATATTCATGAGCAGATCATAGTTAGGAAAGCACCATATTGGGCTCATTAAAAAAAATAACTGCCAGGCTGGCTGCAGAAGCATCACTTGGGGAGCTTACTAAATACGAAGATGCCAGGACCCCACCCCAAGATATTCTGAGCGAGGAATCTATATTTGTAATAAGCTCCCAGGCAGTTCCAAATCTGGCCGGCTTTGGGAGCCTCTTCGCTCCTGGGGACTGACACACAGAGCAAGTCTTCTTGGGTTTGCTCTGGACTGAGGGGCGTCCGCAGCTGCAGCCCAGCTCCTTTGTAACGAACGGAGTTCCTTTCAAACTCCCAAGCGATTCCGGGGCTGGGGTCTTTGGTCACACCCTGCCAGCAGGTGGGGACTTCTTCCCCCACTCCCTCCTCCACGAGCCTCCCTTTGATTGGCACAGGAGCTTGGAGGTTCAAAGATCACGCACAGACGATCAGAGGACCTCAAAACCCAGCCGTCAGGGCTTTTATCGTCACCTCTTTGGAGATCATTTTATCAGTCAGTCTGTTCCGGGCCACAGTCCCCCATAGAAAGGTATTTATTGATTTCTGTCTTCTAACACTGTGAGGAAGTGGACCACAGAGCAGCCTTCTAAGTGGGATGATCTGACTTCTAAGGCCTATAATGAGCTGGGTGTTAGAGCAGTTCTGGTAGCCCTGACCTATAGCACCTGGAGCTGCTGTGTCCCCTCCTCCAGGGGGGCTCAGGGGCTACAAAAGGAAACAAGGGATGATCCCTCAGTGGTTACACAGCCACACTGGACCTGGCAAGGCTGAAATCACACGTCCTTGAGGCCACTCTCCTCTCCTTGTGGGTTCCCCAGAACTCACGAGGCACAGAGCCCCATCCTGGAATGTTCCACCGTGCCTCTGCAGGCCGGAAAAGGACTCCCTGGGATGCTGCCGGACTGACCAGGCCCATGGCCCATGCTTGAACGTGTTTCATGGCCCAGCCAGCCCAAATGCCTGGAATTCCATCCCTGGGGATGTTTCCCCAGCTGTAGGTGTTGCCTCCAATAACCATCAACATTAGTTGACGGTCTGACAGTTTACTAAACATTTCACACGTTATCACCTAGGCAACACTCAAAAACATATGATGGGAGATAACCCCAAATCTTGCATTTTACAGATGACGAAACTGAGTTGGCAAAGAAACAGCATGACTCGGTCATCACCCAGTGTTTGCAGGTGGCAGAAACCAGATGTTGCTGCATAACAAATAATCCTAAACCTTAGCTGCAGAAAGCAATGATTATCAGTCTATTATTATGTCTCGTGGTTCTGGGGATCGACTGGGCTCAGCTGGGTGGTTCTCGTTCAGAATCTCCCCTGGGATGGCAGTCAGACTGTAGCCAGGCTGGATCATCTGAAGGCTGCCTCACTCATAGGTCGGGTGCCTGAGCTTGGGAAGATCTAGAGCTGGGAAAAACCAGGGTTCCTTACCTCTGTCTCCGTCTGTCTCTGTCTCATTGCTCTGCATGGTCTCTCCAGCATGGAAACTTCAGAGTAGCCCAGCCTCTCACACAAGAGCTCAGGACTTCAAAGCAAGTATCACAAGAGAACATAGCATAAGATGGCTGACCGTGACCTTCTCTAACTCAGCCTTTTAAATCAAGTAACATCCCTCCTGCCTCATTCTATTCACAGAGGCAAACACAAAGGCCTGCCCGTCTTCAGGGGGAGGAGACATAAACTTCTTGATAGGAAGCATGCCTTTGAATTTGCAGACATATTTTCAAACCACCACACCAGGTCTTTTGATCCCGGATGTCAAGATGTTCTACTGGATTACTTCCTTCAGGAGTTAAAGCTTGAGAGACCTTCATGTTGATGCCTTGCTGTGCCGTCATTTACTCTAACAGCTGAGCCGTTACTGAGAGAGGGCTTGTCTCTCCCTCTTCAGGGAGCTTCAGGACAGAGTTGAACAAGGAGGCAAAGCAGCTGGAAGGCACTGGAGTTTGGGCGGAGGTTTAAAGAGAAACAGGGACGGAATGACAGAAAGAGGATTGATTGGGGCACAAGAAGAAATAGCAGATGACCTCTCCCCTTCCTCCTTCATCTTTCCTCCTCTCTTCTCCAATATTCCCCAATGCCCAAAGCAGGAGGAGGGCAGGATTTTGTAGGTAGGCCAGACCCCACCTCACTTCACAGCTCCTGGCCAGCCACGCTCGAAACTTTGGCTTTGTTTTTACCGGTTGAAGCCGCTGTACAGCAAAGGTTCAAACCGATGTCACTTTTACAAATCATCAGTGAAATCAGTGCAGCTGGTAGTTGCCAAGTTCACGTAGGTCTATGTGACTGAGCTCTAAACACTTTATTTCTAGTCGTCAAGTTTTCATAAACCATCTTTTCTTTTTAATTGAGCTAATAATTTCACTCCTGTCCTCTGGGTTGAGTCACACCAGCTCTAACCTGACCATGTCTACCTACGTGGTGATTGGTGCCATAGTAGGAAGAGCAAGAGAATTAGCGTGGGAGGGCCGGGTGCCTGCTCTGCTGTCTACCTGCTGTGTGTCTCTGAGCAAGCCGCTTAACCTCTCTGAACTGTTTTCATCTTACATAAAATGGGGGATATGGCTTCCTTGAAGTCAGTGGTAAATGAATATGTTAGAAAAGAGTCCCTAGCCAAGGTGCTGGCATGCAGGAAGTGATCAATAAATGCAGTCTGAATCTGTTTTTAATTAACTTTATGCTTAACCTGACCCCTCCATCTGGCAATCTTCTTTGCTCACTCCTCATGCATTTAGACTCACAGATATAGGGAACCAACTAGTAGTTACCAGTGGGGAGAGGGGAAGAGGCATGATAGGGGTAGAGAATTAAGAGGTACAAACTGTTAGGTATAAAATAAGCTACAGCGATATATAGTACAGCACAGGGAACAGAGCCAATAGTTGATAATAACTATAAGTGGAGTATAACCTTTAGAAAGCGTGCATCACGATATCGCACACCTGTAACTTATTGTACATTGGCTATACTTTAATTAACAAAAAGAATGCTTGCTTCGCCTTCTGATTATGAAGGTGATCATTCTCACTGTACGATATTAGCAATGTACTAAAAAATGCAAATCACTGCCACAGAGCAATAACCACTTCTAAGTAGTCTGATATTTCCCTTTCAGGCTTTATGTATGTATGAGTAGGTATGCCTACGTACAGATGCAAATGCATGCGGGTACAGGTATGTCTGGGTATGTGGTCTGGATGAATCCTCATTTGCCATTTTGTGTTTTATGTCCTGCACTTGCATTGTGAACCTCTTTCTATATCACTAAATAGTCATTAAAAACCTGATTTTTTGGCGTGTGGACATGCCTCCATTTAACCAACTGTTCTCCTACGGTTGAACTTTCTGTTTCCCTCTAATTTTCTCTACTAGTTTATTAATAATACAGAAACATGAATAGCCTTATTCATATTGCTTTGTCCACCTCTCTGATTATTTTCTCAAGATGGATTCCTCCATATTAAATCACTGTGTCAAGGACATAAACAATTTAAAAGATCATCATATGTATTGCCAGAAAGCTTTACAGAATTGGTATCAATTTATATCTCCATCAGCTATCTGGAGAACTTCAATCTCACCATACACTGCCCAGCATTATTAGCTATAATTTATTTCTTCATCCATTCAATAGGCAAAAGAACTATCTTTTGTGTCGTCATAATTATTTTCTTTTTAATTAAATTTTTAGTTTTAAATTATTGTGGATTCACAGGTAGTTGTAAGAAATAGCACCAAGAGACCCCACATACCCTTTCTCCGTGTGCTACCCAGTGATAACATCTTACAAAACTATAGTACGATATCAGGATTGCTGTTGATATAGTCAAGATACAGACCATCTCACCACAAGGATGTCTCACGTTGGCCCTTTTATAGCCACGTCTACTCCCCATCTCCATGTCCTTATCCCCTGGAAATTACTACTATGTTCTCCATTTCATTAATTTTGTCATTTCAAGAGTTTTATGCAAATGAATCATAGAGTTTGTAACCTTTTGGGGACTGGAATTTCCCACTCAACATAATTCTCTAGAGGTTTATCCAGGTTGTTACATGTACTGAGAGGTTTTCCTTTTGAGAGCTGAGTAGTATTCCATGGTATGGATGTACCACAGTTGCTGTAAATGTCCACCCATTGAAGGACATGGGGGTTGTTTCCAGTTTTGACTCTTTAAATACAGCTGCTATGAACATTTGTGTACAGGCTTTTGTGGGAACCTAACTTTCCATTTCTCTAGGATAAATTCCCAGGAGTACAATCACTGGGTCATACATTAGTTGTGTGTATAGTATTTTAAGAAAGGGCCAAACTGTTTTCCAAAGAGGCTGTACCATGGCTTTAATTTTTCATCCCTTGGCTTATTCATTATCATTTTATTTGTTACAATGTCAATATCTTTTTATTTGTTGATTGTCTACGTCCTTTTTACATATCTCCATTGAGATGATCTGTTTCTTCTAGATTTAAAAGATCTTTTTAAATAAAATAATGATAATAAACTTTTCCCCTTAATATATCTTTGTCTATTGTTGCTGTTTATGATGTGTTGGACGAATAGAAGTCCGAGATATTTATGATCTGACCCACAGATTTTTACGATTAGGAAGTTTCTCATACATAGCGATCAATTCATTTATTGTGAACTTTTTTCTTGACACTTTAATACGTCTGGAATTTCTTTGGGGGGATCCTATAACGTGAAGACTTAACATAATTTTGTTTCAAAGGAGTTACTCAAATTTCTATTGTGAGTTGTTGAGTCACGCTCCCCTTGATCCTCAATTGCAATTCTTCCTTTATCATACATGCCAGCCCCTGATTCGGTGCTATCTGTTCTGTTTCACAGATCTGTCAACTCCTGACTCCAAACACATTTTCACTGTGTGGCATTATGGTGCGCTCTGTATGTGCCAGCAAATCACATCACTCCGCTCTTCCTACTTTAAATTTCATAATTTTTATGAATCTCGAAACTTCGTAATTCTTACCTTTTTTCTTTTCCATTGTCTTAAAACTTTACATTTGAAATAATTGCAGACTCACAGGAAGTCACAAAATCTAGCCCATGGAGTCCCATGTGATCGTCACTCAGTTTTCCCCAACAGTGACATCTTACGTAACTGTAGCACAATATCAAAACCAGAAAATTGGGCTTCCCTGGTGGCGCAGTGGTTGAGAGTCCGCCTGCCGATGCAGGGGACGCGGGTTCGTGCCCCGGTCTGGGAAGATCCCACGTGCCGCGGAGCGGCTGGGCCCGTGAGCCATGGCCGCTGGGCCTGCGCGTCCGGAGCCTGTGCTCCGCAACGGGAGAGGCCACAGCAGTGAGAGGCCCGCGTACCGCAAAAAAAACCCAAAAAACAAAAAACAAGAAAATTGACATCAGTACCCTACTGGTAATTAGACTACAATATTATTCAGTTTTCACCACTTTTACATGCATCCATTCCTGTGGATGTTTGTGTGTGTATGTGTTTGTGCTTGCGTGCACATGCAGAGTTCTATATAATCTATAGATTTACATGTATAGATTTGTGTAAATACCACCATGATCAAAATAAAGAGCTGCTCCATCACCACAAAGGAGCTTCCGCCTGATGCCCCCTTTAGATTTGCGCCCTCCTTCCCTTTATTTTTTTTTAATAAATTTATTTATTTTATTTATTTATTTTTGGCTGCGTTGGGTCTTCGTTGCTGTGTGTGGGCTTTCTCTAGTTGTGGCGAGCGGGGGCTATTCTTCATTGTGGTGCACAGGCTTCTCATTGCAGTGGCTTCTCTTGTTGTGGAGCATGAGCTCTAGGCACGTGGGCTTCAGTAGTTGTGGCACGTGGGCTCAGTAGTTGTGGCTCACGGGCTTTAGAGTGCAGACTCAGTAGTTGCGGCACATGGGCTTAGTTGCTCTGCGGCATGTGGGATCTTCCCGGACCGGGGCTCGAACCCGTGTGCCCTGCATTGGCAGGTGGATTCTTAACCACTGCGCCACCAGGGAAGCCCCCTCCTTCCCTTTATATTTGCATCCCTGTCCCCTGGTAACCACTAGTTTTTTCTCCACGTCTATAGTTTTGACATTTGAAGAATGTTACGTAAGTAGAAGTATGCATCACATAACCTTTTAAGACTGGCTTTTTTCACTAAGCATAAAGCCCTTGAGCTCCCTCCAGGTTTCTGTGTGGCAACAATTCAGTCCTTTTTTACCACTGAGTATTATTCCATTGTGCCGGAGTGTGCTTACCCACCCGCCCACTGAAGGACATGGGGATTGTTTCCAGTTTGGGGCTGTTACAAATAAAGCTGCTATAAGCATTTCTGCCCAGGTTTTTGTGTGAGCCTAAGTTTTCATTTCTCTGGGATAAATGCCCAAGGATGTAATTGCTGGGTCAGAGAGTAAATTTAAGTTTAGTTTCATTTAAAAACTGCCAAACGATTTTCCACAGTGGCTGTGCGAGTTCACTAACCACCAGCAATGCATGAGGGATCCAGGGTCTCTGTATCCTCCCCGGCATTTGCTATGATTAGTTTTTATTTTAGCTATTCTAAAAAGTGTACAGTGTTATCTCACTGTGGTTTAATTTACATTTTTTAATGTTGAATAATCTTTTCATTTTTACAGATAAACTTTAAAATCATGATCCAAAGGTTCCCCCTGAAAAATTGCATGAACATTTTTCTTGGATTTTGCTTAAATACACCTTAATTTGAGAATAATTTAAATTTTTAAAATATGCAGTCTTCCGATCAAGGGACATATTATCTCTCTCTATTATTAATTAATATTTTTCTGAGTAAAGTTGTATATTTCCCTGCATATAGGCCTTGTACATTGCTTATTATATTTGTTACTAGTTTTTGCTTTGCTTTATTCTGTTTTGTTTCATTTTTGCAACTTTCCTGAATAGGATTTTCTCACTATAGCTTTAAGCCTATTGATAGAATGTAGTAAATATACCTATTTTTGTTTATTTGCCTTTTATTCAGTCACTTTACTAAACTCTATTATTCACTGTAATAGCTTTATAGTTTCTCTATATACACAAATATATGTAATGAAATAAAATTCTCTAATGGTTAATATTTATTAAACATTTGGAATGTGCCGGCTAGGCAGTGCACTACACAAGCATTATTTCACTTAAATCCATTTGTCATCTTAAGAAAGGCTCATCGGCTAGATGAGCTTGAATTAATTATGCCTGGAGTTGGTGTCTGCTATTAATTGTAATTATACGCTGTTGTAGAGTGTGAGTTTATACACACTGGGCAGTTAGTCAGATTGGAAGCCCTCTCTGAATAATCATACCTTAGACTGACATGTCACATGGGAATATGTACAGAAGGGAGATGGCAAGAAAGTTTTAGTTGAATGAAGACGAGGCGGGGGAAAGCAGGGGTTTTGTTGGGCAAACATAAAGGACAGGGTTTTACATAAATAACCTGTGACTCTCCACCCCCATCTTTGCAGACACATCAGATCAATTAGGGTGAGCGGGAAAACTCTAGTCCAAGCCTCCCCCAAGCCTCCTTCCCTAGAAGGGGACTTTCTGATTTCTTGAGTTGAACATTTGAACGTTTCCTGAATTGAAACATGAGTTTGTTTATTTACAGTCTTTCTCATTTAAAAATTTAAGTAGGCACAAGTGCACATTTAGACGCTCACTTTTTTTTTAAGCATCTTTATTGGAGTATAATTGCACTACAGTGGTGTGTTAGTTTCTGTTGTATGACAAAGTGAATCATCCGTATGTACACATATATCCCCATATCTCCTTGATTTCCACTTTGACTCAAAAACTTGTTACAGTTTTTGCTTTAATTTCCAAGTAAATGGGTATTTTAAGCATTTATAATCATTATTAGTATTATTTGCTTTGTGATCAGAAATCTGAACCCTACAATTTCTGCTTTTCAAAATGTATTAGTTTTCCTCAAGGCCTGGTATATGGCCAATTCTCTCATAGATGCTTAGGAAGGAGGTGGCTTCTCCGTAGATTGAAAAGGTTTATAGAAACAGAGAGATGTGGTAGAAGTAGATAGATGGATATAGATACCGAGGAATCCAGTTGTAATTATTTTACTATTTAAAGTTTCATCATTAAAACACAGAGGTGTTTAAGGAATTGTGTTTTCTCTCACACTAATTGTTTTCCGGTCATTTATTCCCCCATTTCTAATGTCTGTCTTCTTTTATACATTTTGATGCTGTTGAATTTTATACTTATTACCAAAATTAAATGCCCCTTTTTATTATTTAATGTACAGTAAGTCCCCTACATACAAACGAGTTCCCTCCCAAGAGTGCGTTCGTACGTCCAATTTGTTTGTAAGTCCAACAAAGTTAGCCTAGGTACCCAACTAACACAATTGGCTATATAGTACTGTACTGTACTGTTATAGGTTTATAATACTTTTCACATAAATGATACATAAACAACAAACAAAAAATAAAGAAAACATTTTTAATCTTACAGTAGTGTACCTTGAAAAGTACAGTAGTACAGTACAAAAGCTGGCATCCAGGGGCTGGCATCGAGTGAACAGGTAAGAAGAGTTACTGACTGGAGGAGGGAGAGGAGGTGGGAGATGGTAGAGCTGAAAGATCGTCAGCAACAGGAGACAGAGGGCAAGCTGCAATTCCACTCACGCCTGACGTTGATGACACAGGTTCTAGCTCCTTGCTGGATTCAATTCTATCTACACTCTTGAAAAAAACGATCCAGTGATGACCGGGTAGTAGCTCTTTTTTTCTCATCATAGATGACATGGTAGCACTGGATTCCATTCTGAATGGCTGCTGCAACCTTCGTGTACAGTTCTACGTTCAGGTCCTGTGCATTATAAACTAACAGTGCCTCCTCAAATAAAGAAAATCCCCTTGCTATTTCCTGCGTTGTGAATCTCATCCGTTCTTCAGTTACTTCTTCTTCCTCTTGTATCTCTTTGTCCTTTCTCTGGGCCTCCAATTCCATCAGGTCTTCAACGCACATTTGCATCTTTGAAAGTTCTCAACTTGGGACCTCCCTGGTGGCGCAGTGGTTAAGAATCCACCTGCCAATGCAGGGGACACGGGTTCGAGCCCTGGTCTGAGAAGATCCCACATGCCACGGAGCGACTAAGCCCGTGCACCACAACTACTGAGCTGGAGCTCTACAGCCCGTGAGCCACAACTACTGAAGCCAGAGAGCCTACAGCCTGTGTTCTGCAACAAGAGAAGCCACCGCATTGAGAAGCCTGCACACTTCAATGAAGAGTAGCCCCTGCTCGCTGCAACTAGAGAAAGCCCGCACGCAGCAACGAAGACCCAACGAAGCCAAAAAAAAAGAAAGAAAGAAAGAAAGAAAGTTTTCAACGTGAAGGTTCATATGTAGGGAACTTACTGTATTTTGCCTTGACTGCTACTGTTTCAAGTGTCTTCTACCTTGAGTTCTGCTATTTCAATGTACTTTCCTCACTCTTGCTTTTCTTTTGTTTGCATCTGCCCCATCATGCCCAATATGTCTTTGCCCATCCTTTAAAAGGTGGGATAGAAAAGCAGTGTGGTGATAAAAATTGGTCTTGCCATCCACAGGTGTCAGAAAGCCCCATTCTAGTACATTCCCTTAGCTTCCGGCAGGTCTATACCTATCGGCAAAGATATGACCCACATATCCTTCAATATTTTATGGAAAATAAAAAAGGATATTCACACAGTTTCTTAAGACTTAATCCACTGTAGTAGAGACAGTCTTTCTTTAGTTTATATGGGTGTCATTAGTCCCTTGCTTCTGGTTAGTAAATGCCAACTGGGTGTCCAAAAGGAAAGAAGGTCATGCTAGATGAAGCTGGGCTGCCCAGTCCTGGTTTATTTCTCAAGCCTTCTTACCTTGTGAATGAGGCTATTCAGACCCCTGACTTGGCTGGCACTAAACAAATAGTGCGGCGGCAGTCATTTATACATGAGAAGGGGAATTATTTAGAATTTCTAGAAATGTAACTATGGCAACAAATTAAGAAAGTTAGCTACAATTTGTCATTCCTTAAAGTCATGCATATTACATTATCCTAATAATTTACGTAGTAATTACTTAATAAGCCCAAAGGAGAGGAATATGCAATCGTGTGAGCCTCAGGCTGCGATGTATCTGTGGTTTAAGAGTGGATGGCCTTGTCTTTTTCATTCAAACTTACTACCTTCTGTGCACTGTGGATTCAGCACATGGATGACCTCTGCTGTCAGGAATGTCAGGATGGCAAAAGCAAAAATTATCTCTACAAAGACAGTCAGAGAAGCTCATCACTACGTCCTCAGTCCATGCATGTCCACAGAGCAACGCACCAGATAATAAGGGGAATGTTTTGGTTTAACAGTCATATTTTAGAGTATCGTTGGTGCCAGCCTTTAATGGAATTGTATTGGCCACTAGGTAACTGCAGATCTGTCCACTTTCTTATCAATTGTTTGGGGTGTGGGTGGCCAGGTTCTTTGACACAAGTAACCACTGGAAAGGGCAAATCTAGAGCCAAGCTGTTGATTCCCTGGAGAATGAGGTTCCTGTCAAACCCAAAGTTGATCAGGACCCAGGACAGCTGAGGGCACTTGACATCAGGTCTCTGCCAAATGAATCATTCATTCAAGCAATTTGGAGAAACTCGCTTTTCCAATTTTTCTCCTAAATTCAGCTCATGATCTTGTCCTTCTGGCCCTTGTGAAAAGGGTGTTTCTCTTGGTCATTCTAGGCTTGTTGATAGAAACAAGCACAAAAGGAAAACAGTTACTCCCCAGCCTGTTCTATTCAGAGAATGGTTGGAACATCCATTGTGCCAACGATTGTTCCTGCAAATTCTTCCTCTACCATTTCCTCCCTGTTCTCACATTCACCCCCAGCTTCCAGTGTCTTATTTTCCACTTCAATTCAACGCTGTTTGTTGAGCATCTACCATGCACTGGGCACTGTGAGATGCTAGGAAATCACAGTAGCTCAAGTTTGTCTCATCTTCCGCCCTCTTAGAGTTTACCGTCTGTAAGATGTTATTCCCGTCTGCTTCCTAAGACTTAATTCTCTTACCACTTCCACTGCCGGAACCACCATTGCCCTCCCAGGTACAACTGTTCCCAGTGATATGAAGGCCTTTCTTTCATCCTCAGGAAAAGTACTGCAGCCATGAGCCCAATCCCACGACTGTTTCTAGTTCCTGTTTTTCTCTGTTCCCTGGGGCACCAGCAAGGGAGTCACCTGGAGTTTTGTTAAGCTGTTAATCCCTGGACTCACCCCAGACCTACTGGTCAGAGTTGCTGGGGTGGTAATAAGCTCACCGGTTGATTCTTAAGCACACTATACTAGGATGCTAAAAGCCCTTGGATCGTGTCACCGGCCAGGGCAAAGACTCCTGCAGGCCAGGAGTTTGTTACTGCTGCACAGACTAGCTTGTGCTGACTAACACACTATACTTGGCAGTATGTGGTGACGGCCATAGGCTTATACAGCGTCCCCTTCTCCCTTTCTACCTGCTTCCTCCTCAGTGACTCACCCATCTCTCGCTCCTTGAGGCCAGGTCACCCTTCTTTCCCCTCCTCCAGACAGATCTCACCCTGCTTAGCAGATTAAGGGTTAGGCCCCCTCTTCTCTTCTCCCATGTTTTTGTTTGTCTATTTGGCTACCATCATATTTCTTAAGATTGCTTTCAGAGGGCAGGGAACTGTTTATACAAACAGACTTGCATTTGCAGCCAGCACCTTGGTAAAATAAACAACTGTAAGCATTTTCAGAGGAGGAGAAATTAAATCTCATTTTAAGAGGCACATAGAGTAGTTTGTTATTTGAAAGGATCACATGTTAAATCTTTTGTGAAATAAATTTTTTCCTGCTCATCTAGACCATTCATCTCGTTTTTTAAAAAATTCTGTCTATATACACGTATGCACACTCACACACATGTGTGTGTGTGTGTGCGTGTGCGCTTGCGTGTGTATCTGGCTCAGTTTAATGCGGGGCGTCTGTAAAGTGCTCTGGGTGATTAGCTTCTATTTAAAGGGTTTTTTTCCTTCTACTGATGATGGCAAGAGGGCAAGGAAAATGATTAACAGGTTAGAAGCAGACTGTGAGGAAAGACTAAAGGAATTATGGTTATTTGCCTGGAGCCAGAAGGCTGATACGTAGTTAATTACAGTCTTCAAGTTAATGAAGCAATATTTTATGGGTGATAGTGAGCAACTGTGGTTTTTTTTTTTTATTCCAAGAACAAGAAGACCTCATGCTGCTACCGGACAGACTGGGTTTTAAGTAAGGATTTTGAATGCGGAAGTTTGGGGATGGAACAGATCAGCAGCTGGAAAGATCGGGGCACTATGGTCTGGATTTTTAATAGTTAATAAGCACCTTCGTGTGAGGTACCATAATACTCAGCTATAGTCCCAGCCTGGTAGCCCAAAGCAAACACTAAGTACATCATAATCTCTGTGCTTTTTCCCCACTGTCTTATGAGTCAAATTTCCTCCTTCTTCCCATCTATTTGTCGAAACCTTCTTAGCTTTCGATTCCCTAGCTTATTATCAAGTTTTCCCTCTCTACTCCCGAGCTTTTTCTCTCCCCTCTTGGCTTTCACCAACTATTGTCTTCTTAGAGTGCCTTAGTCAGGATGAGCTAATCTTGGCAGCAGTAACAAACCAACCTCCACATCTCAGGGGCTTAAAAGATAAAGGTTCTATTTTTATTTCACCCAAAGATTGCTGAGGATGGTCAACGCTCTGGTGCTGTCCTCTTTAAGCGATGACTCAGGAATGTTGGCCTTTTCCTTTGTGTGCCCCACTATCTCAGGACTTTTAAGAGAAATGTGGCAGGAAAGAATCTGATGGACAGTCACATGCTCTCCTCCAAGCTGACTGCCAACCCCAAGCTCCTCCTACACAGAAACTCTGCAGCCTCTAGCGCCCTCTTCCAAGTTCCTCAGCTACAGCTCTGGTCGAAGTCCTCATGACCCCTGATCTGCTGTTTCTCAATATCTTCCTTACTGGCTTCTTAACCCGCAGTCTCTCCCGGCAACTATGCCTTAGAGTTGCTGCAGGTTGACCTTCCTCAGCGTACGGTTGTGAGCATATCACTGTTCCCCTTGGGCTGTTTGGGCTTTCCATGCCTCACTCTTTTCTCTCCTGGGATAAAAGTTCCCTCAGAAACTCCTCAATCCTTAGAGTGCCTTGAATTTCACCATCCGTGGCATGCCCATGTAGCTCAGGATATCTGCAAGCTCCCACTGAATCACCTGTTTCATGTATGCAGTCTGGAACCTTGTACACATGAGCCACCTGCGTGCCTGTGCATGGAAATGGTACCATTCTCCAACACGCAGAGCAAACGCTGCCTCAGCCACGAAGGGGGCCTCCGATGCACCAGGAGCCTGCCTTACCTCTGGTCCCCCCTGACGCAGTGTCTAGCCCCGTTATGGTATTTCCCATATTCTGTCTTATCGCACAGCTTATTTGGAGTCTCCTTGCTAGACTGGAACCTTCTTGAAGCTCCAGGAGAACGTAGGCCATTACTGAGCCCTTAGTCTGCACCAGGCACCCTCCCCTTGTCATCTGTTTAATCCTCACCCTGACCAGGCAGGTGTCATTATGCTCCTTGCACAGCTGAGCAAGACAAGATTAAGACTCCGAATGCCTCACCCTTTACATGATCTCAATAAATATCTGAGGAATTAATTAAATTGCGGTTCTTTCCAAAGACTTTGGACTGTTCATGCAGATCTGCCTTCTCCAAGTTTCCCCAAGAACTCAAAGATAAGAATGTTTATTGTTAGGTTTTTAACTGACATTCATGAACAATGCTCTATTATATACCCATGGAAAGGCCATCCTGAACCCTGTTCTCAAATACATCTCTATGCTTTTGAAGTGGAAAAGCTCTTAAAGACAGGTCAACACAGTCATAGTGAAATTCTAGCAGAGAAGCAGTTGACTCAGGGTCGGTTAGAAAATACATACTGACCTCCTCCAAAAGAAGGAAGAGAAAAGTCAAGTGCAAACGCTCGCTCTTCTTTAGAAGAACAAACCTATTCTGAGCTTGGGTGTGCTTGTGCTGGGATGAGGACACTATGAGGATTCACCACCCTCTGGATCTTAAGGAAACAGCTGCCTTAAGGAGACGGGAAAATAGCTTTCACTCAACTCAACCACAAACATTACTGGCTTCCTTTGCAGAGAGTAAGAAGAGGAGGTGCTGCTGAGGGATGAGGGTGATGGACCCAGATGGACTCAGTCTGGACGGCGTGCTGATGTGCCCTGTCACTCTGCCCTTGAGAAACCCTGCACAGTTTTCATTCATGCTGACAGTACCAAATGGTTGCCTTGAGTCACTGCTGGAAAAAGCAATACACTCGAGATATAAATCCATTTTGGCAACACTGACTTTTTTCTGAGAGTATCCAATTTGGAGATCTGAATAATTTCATGATAAATGAGATCATTTTTCATTCATTTAATAAATATGAATTGATCATATAGAAACTGGCCACTGGGGATGTTGCAGTGAATATATAAAATCAGACGGGACTCCACACCTGTACTGAGGTAGAAGGAGGTTTATCTCTTGGGAAGAGGAGCTGGGTTAAGGTCTGGGTGTGAGCTTGAGGGGACATGTAGTGTCCTTGGGGGTCTACACCCTACCCTTTTCTGCAAATCATTAAAATTCAATTTCAAATGTTTTATCTTTAACAATATCTTGAGGTGCTGGTGAAGATGTCAATGGGCATTTATCCTCAGTGGCTTCCACACTCTTTGAGCCAAATCCTGTACCCTATCCACCATCAGTTTTGGCAGTTGTAAACCCAGATGGTGTCTGCTTTCCTGTATTAGACCTGCTGACCTCTCCAACTGATGTTAGGATGGGATCAAAGTATCAGTCCCTGAATAGATGGAATCATTATTTAAAGTCGCCAGGGATAAGAAAGCCTAGGGCAAAAGAGACCCATGTTTAAGACAGACAAAATGAAATCTGCTTTCAAGCTCAAGGGCTGGGTTGAGGCAGGACATAAGTGATGAAATGGAGAAAGTCAGGAGGTAAGATGCTGGGTGCCTGAGCACAGATAAGCTGGTAATGACACCAAGAGGGCCAGAGAAAATTTCTGAGGACAGGGATGGAAGGCCAGAAGTTCTAAGCCCAAATGCACAGATGGATGGTTTCAGGTGACATCTTGGGGTAAGGATGGACAAATGTATGTTTGGGTGGGACCTAGAGTCACAAGAGAAGGTGATGGCTAGAGAAAGAACATCAGATTGTTTCCAAGGGAATGAACTCTGGCATCACCTTGGAACTGAAAAGCTTTTCAAATCATTCCAAGGGAATCATGCTCCATTCTGGGGAAAAACAATCAGTATTTAGTATTGCTTCAGAGAATCTGTATTTCTTCACATAACAAATCCTTTGAAGTTGCACTGAAGTTATACTTGAATGTACTGTATTTGCATCCCATTTATTAAGGCACATGGGTTGTTCTTCCTAATCTCTACATCACAGCACAAATCCTTTTCACGCTCCATTTCCTGTGCACTGCAACCTCCTATTTGGTAGATAATGTTCTTCGTTTCCATTATGATTACAAATGACTGGAAATAAATACACAAGCCTCAACCAGCCCCGTGTAATAACCTGCCTACCACCACAATGTGGGTTGCTGATGCCTTTTTGTTGATTCTCTTTCTCTACATAAGATGGTTACACGTGAAAGACTTTTGCAAGGAGAGAAGCTCTTTAGAAGATCAAGAGTGGATTAAGATACGGGATATGACTTTACACCTCTTGATGGTGACCTGGTTTGTTAGTTAGCTCAGCTTACTTCTCTCAAACTATCTGAGGGTTATTTTTCCTCTCAATTTTATTGTACCTAAAGTTTTTTTTTTAACTTTTTATTAAAGTACAACAATGAGCAGGATGGATGTTTTCAAAATTTGCTACAGCAAGATATTTGGTCCCAAATGCTGTTTCAGAATTTTGCCTCTGGAAAGGGAGCCTGTTTCTCCTCACCTTGAAACTGGATGAGGCTTTGCGGCTGCTCTGACAGGCGAAATGCATAGTGAGTGACACCACTCATCAAAGACTAGGGGATAAAGGGCAATATGGCTTCCACCTGACGCTATGCTCACCCTGGGAGTGTTGAGGAAGCCCAGGCCACATAGTGGTGGTGGGGGTGTGTGGCCCACGTGGGTGTTCCAGCTGATCGTCCCAGCTAAGGTTTCACCTGATAGCTACCATCAATTTCAAGTCATGGAAGTGAGCACGCCTTCAGGTGATCTCAGAACCCAGACTTCCAGCTTCCCCAGCTGACACCAAATGGGGCAAAGGCGAGTTATCCCTGCCAAGCCCTGCCCAAATTGTAGATTCATGAAAAAAAAAAATAATGTTATTGTTGCTTTAAGCCTACCAAGTGTTGGAGTGATTTGTTACACAGTGCTGGATAATTGGAACAACATACGCAGAGAAGAAAGACACATGTTATCAGTATAGAGATCGATGAATTTTCACAATCTGAACACACCAATGTAACCACACCCAGATCCAGAAATATCTTCTCAGAAGCCCTCTTCACTCCTTCTTCTGGTCACTGACTTCCAAGGTTAACCACTCTCCTAACAGCCTGGATTAATTTTGCCTGATTTAGTATTGGTCAAAGTTTTATCATGGCTTTTGTGACCCCATTAGAAGAAAAGACCCAGAACGTAAAGCGAGATCCCAAGAACAAGGAACCCCAGCTGCAGGGAGGGTTCCCAGTAAAAAGAGGGCTGCTGGGTGTTATAGATTGAATTGTATCCCCTCAAAATCCATATGTTGAAGCCTAACCGCCAGTGTGACTGTACTTGGAGATAGGGCTTCAGAGGAGGTAGCTAAGGTTAAATCAGGTCATAAGAGTGGCACCCTAATGCAACAGTTCTGGTACCCTTATAAGAAGAGGAAGAGATACCAGGAGCACATACACATAGGGAAAAGGCCATGTGAGGCCATCAATAACGCAGGAAGAGAGACCCCACCAGAAACCAAACCTCCCGGCACCTTGATCTTAGACTTCTGGCCTTCAGAACTGTGATAAAATAAATGTCTACTGTTTGAGCCAACCAGCCTGTGGTATTCTGTTGTGGCAGCCTGAGCAGACGAACACACTGAATGATCAATGGAGCTGAACTTCACTACAAGGAAAAGCGTGAATGAAAACAGAAAAATTGAGTCAGAAGTCTCCTCAAATCTGGTAGATGTAGATGAAGGCTATGATATACAGTCAATGGTCAGTGGACACGTTTAGATCCCCTGCCCAGACCATGACACTTCAGGGCTAATTGATGATTCACAACCATTGATGATGGAGAAGGACTAAGTGTTCTTGGCAACAAGTGTTGTGCACCCTCCCCTGACCACAGGTGACCGGAAGAGGGGTGGGCAGCTGATCCAAGTTGAGCCGGTTGAATTTGCTCTCTCTTTAGCACAGAACCTGAAGCAAACTAAACAGCAGTAGACACCTCCACAGTCATACAGTCTCAGAAGTAGTAGCTGACATGACTGGATCATATGCACGATGACAAATAAGCCTAAAAACATACGCCAAAGAGAGAAGGGGAATGAGGTAGATACACAAAGAGAAGCCCACATCATAGCCAGAAATGGGGAGAGGCACAGAGACAAAGTCTGTGGATACTTCCTGCAAGGAGTGCTATGAGGTTCCCCTCTCTTCCTCTAATACACTTCTTTGCACTTGGGTCATTTTAACTCATGCCAGACATGGGTAGTCAGGCACACACGTTGACAGAAGCAATTCCACACTCGAACTGCTTCGGACCTAAAACTGTCAATACACCTGCTGCCATGTTGAGGGCTGGTTCTGGACACGGGAAGGGTTGATGCTGAAAAGTTAAGTATGCTGCTTTCCTCCAGGGATGGTCTGATGTAGATGGGGACCCGCATACAGGACAAGACCTCCACAAATGCTTTAACACCCCAGGAGCAGCCAGTGGCTCTCCGCATTTTATGTATTTCGTTTAGCTTCGTGGAAATGCTTTGATAGTATACTGACTACTCTGTCCTTTCGTTATTTGCTCTTGGGTCTCTTTGCCCAGGTGACTGAGGATCTCCACAGAACAAGCAGTGTGCCCCTGCCCAACTCCATAGTCCATTGGGTTCAAGCCCAGGGTCAGTGCACAGAAAGTATTCAATGTCTGTAGAATAAATGCATAATTGAGTGAAAGAGGTATGACTTCCCGTCCTATTCTGTTACTAACTTACCTCTGTCGCCTTAGGCAAGTTAATTAATGTCTCTGGGTAGTGGTTTTTTCCTGATAAAGAAAGTAATGAAATTGGGCTATCAGGCCTTTTAAGTCCCTTCAAGCTGGAAGTCTTGATCCATTCTATTTATATGCTGGCAAAGCTACAAACTACTTATAGAAGAGAATCCAAAACGCTGGCGGCCATCATCTCAAAGCAGCATCTAGATGAGGCTGTGATCGGTCCATCTGTTTATCTCGGAGATCAGGCACGCTCCTGTTTCAGAGCACTGATCTTGGTCTTCTCCTCCTCTGAGGCTGCCCCGGGTCCCGTCCCAGCCTTGTCTTACGTAGCAGGCTGATTTCTGATCTTTGGTTCACTTTTGTTCCTGCTCTTATCACTCTTGGGAGACTGTGTGACCCTCTTCTAATGCTGTCAAAGGTCTTTAATGCCCACCTTTCAGCATATGTGTGTCATCTTGTAGACGCTGCTGAATGTTCATTCAGCATTGCTCAGGGACATCCCGGCCCTGGTGAAAGACAAATGCGCAATGAACCGAAATTTCTCTCTCTTCACTGGTCTCAAAACAGAACTTTCAAATCACCTGCCCTTTTGGTTAAGGGATTCCTGAAGATAATTTCTTCACTTCCCTGGCCCCAGAACCAAGGACTGGATACAGTGGGAAGAGCACTGAACAAAGAGCAAGGGAACCCAGTCTAATCCAAGTTCTGCCACTTAAGTCAATAGCAATACACTCTATCATTTATTCTAGATCCTTCGTTTAGATTTTCTTAGCTTACTTTACAGAGACTGTGTCTAAACGGTGTCTGAACTTGCCTAAAAGTGCCTAAACTGGGTAGACTCATGCAGTATCACGGTTTTCTATCAGAAGCTCTGAGTGGATATATGTGATGAGACCCCATGCCTTCCACCCAGTGATTATGTCTAAACACCAATCTCTGGAAGAGCTTTTCCAATTACCTACCCTACAGGCTCTTCAATGGCGTGGGAAGGGGTGGGAAGGGGTGGGAAAGGGTTCTAACGGGTGGTTCGTGCTTAGAGGCCAAGATATAAAACATCATGCAATTTGCAAAACGGTCTTGTCCCAAGAAAAAATGTCCCCCCAGTTCTAATAGTACCCCCATTGATTCAAGAGCTAGGGTAAGAACTAAAGAGGGCACTTAGCCTGATTTTAATCAAGTGCTCAAGGAAGAAGTGTTCAAGGAAGCCTGTACCCCACCAGCACATCTTACCAGGAAAGGACAAGGCAGAGTCTGGGGCTGAGACATTGTGTCCATAGCAGAGAGCCTGTGTCCATGGCATCCCTTGAAGTATCCTGGGTAAGAAGTCCAGGGTCTGAATGTTGGCTATCTCCATCTCTCTTTCCATCAGAGAAGAAACTATTGTTTGAGCCACCATTGAGAAGAAGCCCACTGATAATGCTCATACTGTTTATCAAAAGTTGACTGTGCTTTAGTAAAGGCAATTTTTAGAAGGAGAGGTCAAAGGTTTCATCAGATTTTCAAAGTGATCCCCCCAAAATCAAGAACTACTACATTGCCTATCAATGAAAACAAAGTAGTCAGTTCATTAACTTTTCATGGGATCTTCCTTGCTCACACTCTCACCCAAACCTTTATTTTTTCCTTTATTTTGCTTTGAAGAATGCCATAATCCTAATGCAGTGTCTCGCCACCCCCTGATGTTCTGAAATATCTGGTTTCTGCTTTTCGTTGTTTATGTACCTCCCTCCTATTCCCAGGCGCATGTATTTGCCCAGCGATGTGGGCTGTGCTTGTCAATAATGGCACTTAGGGTTCAGAGTAATGATCTCAGCATGCCTTTTCCATCTGTTATTTCCATACACCTGACATCTTCATAGTAGCTTTTCAGGGAATAACAAGACCCTCCTTACAAACCATTCTTCTCTCTCTAAACACTTAATGTCGAAATTGTCTGGGCTGCTTTTTATGGAGCTCCTGAAGCATCATGACTGAAGCTATCATTCTGACTCTTTGTAATAATCACAGCTCAATTTTCCAGCCGAGACTGGTCTCTAGCGGGCCTTCGGTCAAGACCGTATATTCACAGACCTCCCTGTCATTTCCTCCCTTAGATTCCGGCTCTGGTTGGAGCAGTTGATTCCCCTCGTTAGCAATGTCACTTCCACCATCTCACATAGTACATCATCCTCACATGAGCTCAGGGCTGCCCTTCCAAGAGCATCGCCAGCTTCTCAAGAGTGGGAGGAGCTGGATGGTGGTGGCATGGGGTTGCTAGGTTTCTGTTCAGTTGAAATTTGAGCCAACACAGCCTTGACACCTTCAGGCACCCACCCAGCAATGCAAACCCAGAAAAGAAGGAGAGGACCTCAAGACAGAGCAGCTACGAACAGAGGGAATTCGCCTGAATTGTAGGCTTGGAGTCTGGAGAGCTGATAGTGTAGGGCTGGAATCTGGAGTCAACAACACAATCAATAACTGTGCTAATCTAACGTTTATTAAGCCTGTTCTGTATGTCAGATACTGTGTTAGGTACTTCATGTGAATTAAGCCATTTAGTCCCCATCACAATTTTATAAAGTAGCTACTATAATTTCCCCCATTTTACAGTAAACTGGGGCAGAGAGCTGGATTCAGGTATGATTCAGCTGGGATAGGTATCCAAGGGGCACTGATCAAGTGAGTGGGGGTTGGCAAGAGAGTTTTAAGACACTGACGATACTAAAAGTTGTAAAGACTCGGGACTCAAGCTTTGAAGCCAGATGCCCAGCAGCGACTGGGGGGTAAAAAGATTTAAATCTCTGGAATGGATGGAGACAAAAGAGCCAGGTAGTGATCTGGGCTCCAAGCAAACAGATTTGAGCCAAGACTAGTGTCCGAGAGGGAACGATGAGGCTCAGGTCCAGCCACGGGGCCAGGAGCAGCATGGTGGGCGTGGGGGACTGCAGCTCTGGGAGCCTGTGGGTGGCTGGTCCCATGCCCAGCAGTGGCCTTTGGGATGCTGAGCGCCCACAGGGCAGGATGTCCCTACCTGGGACCCGGCGCTGACAAGAGCTGTGGATGAGCCAATCACTGCCTCTGCCTTTGATGCTGCAAATCAATGAGAACCGCTTCAGGAGGGTGGTGGTCCGAGGGCCACGGGTCTCTGGAGCTCTGGCTGCCCTGCCAGCTGTGTCCAGGTGCTTTGCAGAAGCCGGTTTCTCTTACAAACCCATTGATTATGGTCCCAGGCCTTGCCTTCAGCTGCCTGACAACTAATTCCCTTAGCTGCCTGAAGGTCTAAGACGGGTCCTATTCCAGGGGACGGTGCTGCTTAACGAGGGGCCCTGGGATACTGAGAGGCCTTTAAGAGCTGAAAGAAGGGCTCTTTAGTGGGGAGGTTTCAGTCAGGGAGCAGCGTGCCATGATGTGGAAATGTCCCAGAGGATCACCGCTGGGTCTGGCAGAAGGCTGCTTTCCCGGGGGAGACCTGAGCTGAATTTTCTGAAAGTGTCAAAGTGCCCGCTTAAGGCCTTGCTGACACATGGTTGGAAGTGAGACCAACCAGAGGAATGTGGACAGTAGCATCACAAGGCAGATGTAGTCCTTCACAACCTGGGAGGAAATCAAGCTACAGTCCACCGTCCATGGGTGCTCTAACATTCTAGAGCCTTGTGACTTCCCTGGGCGTGTTGTTTATGCCGCCTCTGAGGTTCACAGTGATTGGCTGCAAAACCATCCAATCAGGAAGAGCCTGTGGCTTGTTCTCAGGGCCAGCAAGGAGGGCAGGCTGGAGGAGCCGAATTCCCCTCTGCATCCATGCTTGGGAAACAGGGAGCATCAGGAAGTGACCATACAGGTACCAGGGCTCCCCTTTAATATTTGGAGCCCCCCTAGCACTTCAAGGTCACCTCATGACGGCACAGAACAGCCCTGCTGGTACAGTCTCAGGCATCATTCTTATTACTCTGGCGCTATTTGGAAGTGTGGGAACAGACAGTGCAACATCTTCAGCCTGAATCAGATCAGAGGAGGAAATGTTCACCAAGATTCTACAGATAAAGCTTGTGGTGGTTTTAAAATATGTTTGCAAAGTCTTTGATGTGCCTCTAACTTCTCTCCCCCGAACCCAGGCTGTGTATGTCTAACACGTAAAATGTAGCAGAGCTGATACCGTGTGACCTCCCAGGCTAGATTCAAAAAGCCAATACAGTTTCCACCTGACTCTCTTTCTCTCAGGACATTTATTGCTGAAACCAAGCCACCATGTTTTGAGGAAGCCTTTATCTAGAGGCCATGTATAGGTGCTCAGCCCACAGCCCAGGGAAGGTCCCAGACGACATCCCCATCAGCCATCAGCAGGTGAGTGAGCAAGCTTCCTGGGGATTCCAACCCTCAGCCTGCCAGCCACCAGAGGAAGAACCAAGTGGAACAGAAATGAGCTTTCCCTGCCAAGCCTTTGCATACATAGTAGATTCATGAGCAAAACACATGTCGTTGCTGTTTTAGCCACTAAAGGTTGTGATGGTTGGTTACAGTAGACAACTGGAAAAAAAGTCCTATCCCTGTGCTCTACCTACGTCACCACAGAAACTCCACCCTGTAATAAAGAACGATATTAGCAAGTGAAGCAGAATACAGTGGCAGGAGACGCCTTGATGCGCCTCTCCAAGGGTCTCATCCTGCGTTCTGACCTCCTTCCAGAGGACTTTGGTATCTTATAATCTGACATGAGTTACCAAGCTCTAAATAATTGCATTATCTGAAAACTATGCGTGATCTCCCTTAATGAATAGCATCTACATGTCCAAATAAAATGAGCAACTAAGTTACACAAATTTTATCATGTAGGGAAAGGGGTCATTTGTTTCCTAGGTCCTAATTATAAGGTGCTGAAAAATGCAAAGGCAAAGAAACAAGCAAACTTCCTGGAAATCGAGACTATCTCCAGATCATCTTCTCTTTAAGTGAGGAAAAATCAGGGGATAAGGGTTAGTATACTCTACGAAAAAGACTTTAGCTTAGCTGTAGAGAAGGTGAGATGCATTTCTAGGAAAGAAGAAAAGGAGAGACAGAAGGACCAGCCAGGGCAATCTTTTAAATCCCCTTCTTCTTAACAATTGGAATTAACCCTCTTCTGACTGTAAGGCTTCCCAGAGATAGAATAAGAGGGGAAGGCAGGCTGCTAGTTTATAGGCAGGAAAGAAGGAAGGGGAACCCAGACAGGGGTCTTAGGTATTCAAAGCCTTCAGAGGGTTCCTGAGAGAAGGCCGTAAGAAGCAGAAGCCTTTTTGGAGCCGTTCAAATCCCTCCCGTTGCGCGCTCACCCTAAAGCCTAAAAGAAGTAGGCAACCCACCACACACACAACATAAACATTCAGAGCATGTAATTCTCAGTTGTGCCTCCCTGCCCATTAGTGATTCTTCTGTGATACCCTTCCCCTCCTCCAAACCCTGAAAGCGTTCCCCTTCACCTTTTGGAGTAATTAGCACGTTGCTTGCAAGCTTGTGCTGGCCAGACTGGGGGCTCCTCCAAAGTGGAGGGGATGTGCTGTTTGTCTCACGTCTCGTGCTGCTCACACGGATCGCAGCACTGAGGAGACAGGTGTGATGGTTCGTTTATGCACCAGCTTGGCGGGGTCTCAGGATGCCCCGACATCTGGTCAAGAATTATTCTGGGCATGTCGGTGAGGGTGTTTCTGGAAGAGATTAACACTTGAGTCAAGGGATTCTGAGTAAAGCAGATGGCCCCGCCCAGTGTGGGTGGGCCTCATCCAATCATCTGAGGGCCTGAACAGAACAAAAAGGCTGACACCCCCTACCCCTGGCCTCCACAAATAAGAGGGAACTAGTCCTGCCTGACTGCCTCAAGACGTTGGTTCTTTCTGGGTCTTTCTGGGCAGATCCTGGCCTCAAGATCAGGGCAGACCGGAACTACACTATCAGCTCTCCTGGGTCTCCAGTCAACCAACTGCAGACCTTAGGACCTGTCAGCCTCCATAATTGTGTGAGCCCGTTCCTTATACTAAACCTATCTATCTGTCTGTATATCTATCATCTATCTATCTATCTATCATCTATCTATCTATCATCTATCTATCTATCATCTATCTATCATCTATCTATCATCTATCATCTATCTATCTATCTATCTATCTATCTATCTATCTATCTATCTATCTATCTATCTATCTACACATCCATCCATCCATCCTATTGGTTCTGTCTCTCTGGAGAACCCTGACTAATACAACAGGAAACAAAAATTTGCTAAAAAATGAAGGAATGAATGAATGAACACAAGTCAAACTTTCAATCATGTACAGACATAAGGACAGTGAGTGTGACTCTAGTCTAATCTTTAAACCTCACAGAAATGGAATACAATTGGAAAGTTAGTTTAAGGATTGAGTTGAGTTGGGATATAGTTCAGTAAGGAACATTCAGAGAGGAAGAAGCAAGAAATTAGGAAAACTGGAATTCAACTATCCTGTACTATTGGATTCAATGCTCAGGGCAGGTTCATACTAGATGCTGAAACCCAGAGGTTTTGACAAAGTTCAGAATGATAACAACAGTGAAACATATTCAGGCAAACACGGCACATACAAGATGCATTTACAAAAGGCATGGGATAGAGCTGTGTGCCTGGATATAGTTCTGTCTTTGTGTGTTTCTGAGACTCAAAGAGGCAACTGAGAAGGACTCCCTCCTTGAGCAAACTTTAGTCAAACTCCTCTGAGCTCTCTTCTCATTCTTGGCCTACCTTCCTGGCCTGCTGAGCCCAGTTCAGCAAGAATCCTGCTAGAACAGTTTAGCCAGAATCTCCCCGTTCTTATTACTGAGTTTCCTCTTAGTAATTCTCCACCCACTGCTTCTGGCACCTGCCTGTTGTCTGTAAGTCCCCAGCTGCCTTTGTTGCATTTGGCATTGAGTTCAGTCTCTCTCCCCTATTGCAATAGTCTTGGATGAAGTCTTCCTTGACTATTGAACTCCGTCTGGGACAACTTGTCTTTGATGCAGCGCCAAGAACTGGGCAGAGCATTAGCCAGTCCACCTCCTCCAATGGCTCACCAGCGCAAGAGAGTGCCTGGCTTTAGCTGATACTGTGGTATGGCTTTACATCAGGATGGCATCTCAGCTAAGAGCACAAGCCTAGGACACCTACAAATGGGCATCTGATTTCCTCCTTGCTAAGGTTTGAATGTTGTGTCCCCCCCAAAATTCGTATGTTGAAATCCTAACTCCCAGTGTGAAGGAGGTGAGGTCTTTGGGAGGTGATTAGGTCATGAGGGCTGACCCCTCATAACTGGGATTAGTCCCCTTTTAGAAGAGACCCCTGCTGATGAGAATGTAGCCCTCTATGAATCAGGAAATGTGTTCTCACCAGTCACCAAACCTGCCAGCACCCTGATCTTGGACTCCTAGCCTCCAGAACTGTGACAAATAAAATTTCTGTTGTTTATAAATCACCCAGCCTATGGTATTTTGTTAGGGCAGCCTGACCGGACTAAGATACTACGGTGTATTAGTTATCTCTCTGGGTTCCTGTTTTCTCACCTATAAAATAAGGACAATAATAGTATCTCCATAGGGGTTTTATGAGGGGAAAAAATGAGTTAACGTTTGTAAATGGCTTAGAGTATTGTTTTGCACATATCAGAGCTATATTTTTTTAGATTAGTCATCTCTTAGCACGGGTCGTTTCCAAAAACTTGGATGGGAGGTGGGAGAAGGGGCAGATTTTATTTGTTTGTGTTATTTATTTATTTTTTTTTTGGCGGTACGCGGGCCTCTCACTGTTGTGGCCTCTCTCGTTGCGGAGCACAGGCTCCGGATGCACAGGCTCAGCGGCCATGGCTCACGGGCCCAGCCGCTCCGCGGCATGTGGGATCCTCCCGGACCGGGGCACGAACCCGCGTCCCCTGCATCGGCAGGCGGACGCTCAACCACTGCGCCACCAACGAAGCCCTTGTCTGTGTTATTTCATTGTTATAATGCGTGTGTGTTATGATTAGGAGGAAGGAAGGAAGGAAGGAAAGGAGGAAGGGAGGGAAGGAAGGAGGGAGGGAGGATAAAACACGATCTGACCTTCAATCCTAAGCCACTCTCTAGAGACAAATCACTTTCGCCCTGCCCTTTTGACCAGAGAGGAAGCCAGTCCCATCCGAATGGAAGTTCCAGCCCTTAACTGAATTTGGTGAGTGTCTGAATGATCATGCCTAGCTTACTCGCTCATAAATCGAAGCCTGGGAATGATTCTAACTGTGCATAAACAGAAAATATAAAAATTAATGCTTGCAGGAACCTTATTTAATTTTGCTGTAAACTGATTTCCGTGACATTTATGCTGTTTGTTTTGTGTGGGGTTTTTCTCCCCCTCTTATATTTTGTTTTCTGTTTTCTTTTTCCTTTGGCTCAGTTTCAGAGAGGCTAGTTATCCGCACATTCATCTCTAAAATGACCTTCCTTTCTTGAAATGCATGTCCTTCTGTTTGTAATAAAAGGTCGTAAACTTGTCGGGCCCATCAAAGCCATTACTATAGCAATACACTACAGGACTGTGATTATTAACCTCTGGATAAACAGGCAGGCAGGGAAGATGGATGGAGGGGGATAAGGCTCGTGTTTATACACATTTATCTTTGGTAATTAGCCATCTGGGGGAAACTGCAAATACAGGCAACAGAAATTGATTTATCTTCAAATAATAAGTTTTGCTTTACAACAAGGTCTAAAAGTGGATCCTCTCAAGTGCTAATTTTGCATGTCACTTGCATGCTTTAAGGATGAAAGTAGTAATTACCAGGCCTTTCATATGCAAAAGTAAGGTGGTGAGGGGCATGCTGGCTTCAACCACAAGAGAAAAAGATGTGTTTCTCGGAGGCATCCCAGTTTCCAGAGGCCTTCCTAGGTCCGAGAGGCTGTATCTCCCTGGAGGTCCACGGCCACCTATGCAGAATCAGCTGCGGACACGCGGCCTTGAGAGTGAGCATCTCTGGTTCCAGGAAGTCTCCTGTGGGCTTGGACCAAACTTTCTCCATGGATGCCAGGAAAGGAGGCCCCTCAACCCTTGACCTGCATGGCCAAGTGAAGCAGGGGTCTTTGGCAGACCCATGTGGGGATGGAGGGATCAAGATACTGTGCGTCTCATTTCCATCACGGACTCCATGCCTAAGGGCTCACTAGCTGTATTTGCACCCTGGCCAAAAGTCCTGTTCCAGGAGGTAACAGCCCAAATCATTGAGGAATTTGTCCAGTGGTTTTACTTTTCCTTTATAGTTAACTCTCAGGTAAGTGCCTGATTTTAATTAGCTGTGGTTCAAAACCATCCATCCAGGCTCATACATGGCACCCTCTGAATTTATTCAAAGACAAAGGAAAACAGAGTGGAACGCTCTGGAGAGGCCCCGTCGACATCCATCTGCTGCAGCTGCATGTTCTCCCATTAAACCATTCTCATAAATAGCACTGGATCCCACAGCCTTTTGCCAAATGTTTTTTGAACTGTTTTTATTAATAACAAATTGGAATTTGTTGCCGCCTGAAATAGGCCCCAGTGTGGCCACCTGTGAACACATCTGGCAGAAGGTGGAGCCGCCCTGCACCTAATACCTGTCCGCATGCTACATGGGGTGCAGGGCCCAGTCCCAGACCACCCACCCCATGGATGCCTTCCGTGACCAATGGAGCCCACCCAAGTGGTAGCACAGCTGATGGTAAAAGAGAGGGATCTACACCTGGGAGCCAGGTCAAATCCGACCACTGCCACTGGATCTTGTTTGGCTAACGTAAGACGGAGATGTTGACGGTTCCTACCCCAGAAGGCTAGTATAGGTAGTACAGCTAGATTCTGAGCAGGATAATCAGAAAGAATTGAACACGAGGGGTTCACTAGGCAACTAAAATGGCGCGAAGAATTCTGCAGGCATGGCAACGCAAATAAATAAATATTGCCGCCACCTCAGGCTGGGAACACAAGGAAGAGGTTGGAGTTATTCAAACTTAGAAGCTTGGGGAAGGGGCACTGTGGAGGTGAAACTCAGACCCCTGAGGAAGGATGCTACTCAGCCAGTGTGGTATTTTGGTGGGGTGGAGAGATAGGGGTAAGGAAGCTAGTTCCACAAGTGCTGGGAAAACTGCAAACTGGATTCAGTTGCTGCTTCAGAAAAGCATTGTTGCTTCCAGAGTGAAGAAGCACTCCTGGGATAACCCTCACAGAAACAGGAAGAAAGGAAGCCAAGGAATAGCAAATGTGAAATGGCCGGCCCCTCCTTCCAGCCTCACATCCCCCCTCCCGAGCTCCTCATGGGCAGCACTTAGCAGGGAGCCAGTGGTGGAGCAGAAGTGTGGCTTGCAGTGTCCTAGCCCATGCATCACAGAGTTTAGAGGGGAGGGTGTGGAGCTGAGAGAAAACAGCTTAACAACCGGCACACCTGGAGACGGGGTGGTTCCCAGCCCTGACAGCTGTCTTACAGAGGGGCTCTTCAAAGTTCCTTGGGATGAGAAAACCAGCAAGTGTGGGCATGTCATCTACCTTTAGGGAACACCAGTGGTGAAAACCAGAGATGCTGAACTTTGCCAAGTTGAAGAGATAAGCAGAGAACTAGAAAAAAGAGAGAAAGACCAAAGGATGCAAAGCTGGACTTGAACAAGAGCAAAGCACAAAAATGCAAGACCATGGCCATGAACTGATGCGGAGGACCCCTGCTCCTGGTGAATGCACAGGTAAACTGACTCAGGGCAGAGGGTCAGAACAGACGCCTTTGACTGAGGCCTCAGACCATATCCATTCTGACCCCCAGTTCCTTCCTTTGTCAAATGAAGACCTTAGCATTTGACAAAGTCAAATGAGTCCTTTTTAGCAGTAATATTCTTTAACTCTATTTCTTTGTCCTTCAGCACTGTGCTAGAAAATAACTGGCAGGTCTCTATATTTTTCTGAAGTTTCAATGCTCTCTTCTGGGAATATTCAATGAATATTCCTTCCAAAATATGTAATGAAACTTCTCTATAGAGAGAGACCAAGAACAGGAGGGATCTCTCTCAGCAATGCCTGGACATGATATCAAAAGGTACAAAGAAAATAAGGAAATGAAGTGGATTCCTTGACATGACAGTTTGGAGGCACTGTAGTAAAAGTAGTTTTACTTTTGAAGTAAAACTACTTGATCTTTAGGGAAAGGAGGCAATCTGGGTACAAAAAGAGGAATTCACATTGCTTCATTTAATTATTTTACCATAGATCCAATAAAGCAGCATCTGCAAAATACTTCCAGTGTGCTAGGCAGGTGATGGGGTCAAGGAAGTTTCAGGCACAATTTCTGACCTTAAGGGCATTATTATCCAGCTCATTTGCTCACTTAGCAAATGTTTGTTGAGCACCTGCTCTACTTAGGAGCTGAGTTAGGTGCGGAGGACCCAATGGCAAGCAGGACTGACAGCGTTCTGTCCTCCTGGAGCTGATGACTAGTAGGAAAGACATGGGGAATATTCTCCAAGTAGATAATACACAAACAAAACAATCAATAATGGGAAATTCTGATAAGTGATCATTAAAAAAATAAGCAGAAGGCTAAGAAAAAATACTGAGGTAGGGTGAGGGTGGAAGACTGCTTTAGATAAAGCCAATAGGGAAGGTCTGGAGACCTGCCAGGTGGAAGGCAGGGAGAAGAGAGGGGAAACTGTTCCAGACAGAGGGAGCAACGCATACAAGAGCCCAGAAGGTAGAAGAAGCTGGCCTGTTTGAGGACCTCAAGGAGGCTGGTATAGGCAGGGCATCATGGGCAAGAGAAGAGGAAATGAGGTGAAGCTGGAGAGGAAGGCAAGGCTTCAGTCAATCTGCTCTGCTTTGTGTATTAAGGAGATTACTCTCAGGATGCTGGAGGAGACCAGATGGTAGAGGCAGGCAGATCAGCAGGGGGACCGGGCCATAAGTGAGATTTTAGTGGCTGGGATTACAGTGGAGTTGGAAAGAAATGGATGAATTCATACATTTTGAAACAACTGAACTTGCCCCTAGGAAGGGCAGGGAAAGAGAGAAATTGAAGTAAATTCTAGGTTTCTTGGAGGACAAGGTTCAGGAAGAGGCTATGCATACATAAGGTAATTATCGAGAGATTTATATGAAAGTCCAAGACAACAACGCGGATATTGCAGGAAGATGGTGGATAACTGATTCCCACCTGCATAGTGACGTAGTTAAACGCTAAGTTACTAAACACTGAGGTTTCCAAGGATGTTTCAAGGGAAATAGATTTAAGACGTGGATGAAGAGGGAGGAAGTATAAAGCGAAACAGAGGGGATGGTGGGTGAACACGTTTGCCAAGAATGCAGCGTTGAAGCAGGAGGGGATGGGGAAGGCCAATGGAGATGACGTCCAATGTCATTCCGACTCGGAGAAAGTTAGCTGCTTCTACTCAATGCCATCCAATCACCAGTCCTGGGGCCGCTCACAGCTGCCCCATCAACACTGTCTACTTGGGGGCTTATGTGTGTCCTGGGTTGTTACAGAGCGTGTCATCCACATTAGGCCATACAGCTGGGCTGAGCAACGTCCAGAGGCACAAAGAGGCATCATTCCTGCCGGACAATCTGTGAGCGATGTGCGGGTGTCGATGGACTGTCTTATTAAGGGGCAACAGGAAGGGCAGCTAATGTAGTTTTTCCGTGTAGTCAATGATTAGAGCTCAGTTAAGTGAATGGCATTGGTTGGGCTCCTACGGGCTCCCCGATGCTCAGGACAGCTGCTCCTTCCTCAGAGGTTGTGCCGTTTCTTTCATGTGTCTTCTCTTCTCTATGTGGTTGTGAGAAGTCCGGGAGTTGGGCGTCAGCTAATTATTCCACATCCTCTCCACCCTCTAAGACAAAGCTCAGCCTGTCAAATCCTGCTCATCACCTGTGTTTATACAGCTCAGAACCTAAGAATATTTTTTATACATTTAAATGGTTGAAAAAACCCAAAGAAGAATCATCTTTTGTGACACATAAAAATTATGTGAAATTCACATTTCACTGTCTATAAAGTTTTGTTGGAATATGGCCACTCATTCATTCATGCATTGTCATGTCTGTTTTCACATCACCGTGATGATACAGTGGAGTATTTGCAGCAAAGACCACATCGCCCACAAAGCCTAACACAGTTACTATCTAGCCCTTTACAGAAAAAGTTTGCTGAAACCTGTTCCAAGGCACTGGATGCTCTTACAGAACAAGAGGAAGGTACAAGGAAGTAAAGGAGAAAGTATATCAACTGATATTCAAAATATTTTCTTCACCCACGTGGAAGGCCTTGAAAACCATGCTAAGGAATTTGGATTTGACGTTAGAGTCACTAAGGAAGTAGACAACGTTTTGAGCTTTGAGTGGCATGGCAAAATGGTACTTTAAATATGCTGACTTGGGTTTATGCACAATTTATTTGACATGGTTACAGGAGAAAAAAAGCTTTTTAAATTCATCTACTAGAAACATACATTTAAGATAATAATACATGTTGAAAAGAAATATACAGACTAGTGATTATCACTAGGAAGGGCAAAAAATTAACTGGGAAGGGGCACAGGGGAACATTCTGGGTGTTGGAAGTACCCTAAATCTGGGTCTGAATGGTGATTATGCCAGTGTCATTACAGATTAAAGATGGCCACTAATTCTTTGCTCTTCCTCCCACTGAAAGGCTGGCCTTGGTGACTTGTTTGAACAATAGGATTTGATAAAATTGACATTCCAGGACTTTTTTAGATCTGGCAATTTCCATCTCAGTCTCATGGAATGTTCATGCTGGAGGAAACCAATGCCGAAAGCAGTCTGACTATCTGAGACTGCCATGATGTGAGGAAGCCCAAGCTAGCCACCTGGAGAACTCAAAAGGAGAGACAGATACCTGGTTGTTCTGACAGTCCAACCCAGGCACAAGTTACGTAAGCAAAGAAGCCTTTGGAGGACTCCAGCCCTCACCACTACCAGATGGCTGCGTCCAATCAAGGCACTGGGGGTTTTAAGGTGGTTTGTTACTCAGAAAGAGATAACCAGAACAGATATATATATATATATATATATATATATATATATATGCATATTAGGCACTTTATGTCATAACTCAATTAAAAATAAGTAGATTGTACAAATTCAGATTCAAAGATATTCAAGTCCTAGTGTTCTTCAGTTTGTGGTAACCGGGAACTAACTGCATGATTAGCAATAGGTATAAATTTTTCTATCAGAAGAAGATAAATGATCAGGAACTGTGTGCACAGGACACCTATGATAGCATGTGATTTTCACAACAGACCCATAAAATAAGTATTATTACTTTCTTTTGCCAAATAAAAGATTTGCCCAAGGCCACATATCCAGGGAGTGAGAGAATTCAAATATGAACCTAAGTTGATTGACTCAAAAGTCCTTGCTCTTTCCATGGTACTAGGTAGACCCCTGGGAATTTGCTGAAGGTTATAGCAAGTTTTTATAATTTCAAATAGGTCTTACTTATAATCAAGCCAATGACCGGTACGAACCAGTATGAGCACAGAGACCCAATCTAGACCCGTTTATGAGAGTCTGAACTCAAGAAATTACAAAAAGAAAATGACTTTATTCTCTTCTCTAACCATTATTTTTGTACCTAATAATCATTGATCCTCCTTTCTACAATGACTTTCAATATGTCAGTCCAATTCTATTACTTTCTAGACAACTTCAGGCATGTAAAGTCAGTTGAGTCTTATTTAAAACTTCAATCTTGTCTCCAGTTCAAAACTTCTCACCTTCCCCCATTAGAGTCAGTAAAAATTGGGAGGCAGCAGGTTGGAGACAGAGGAAATAAGCCAGGACCAGGGGGACCAGGATAGGATTGAGGTCTGGGTCGGGAACAGGCATCTGAGACGTGGAACAGGTTGGGCAATAAGGTCGAATGCTACTCCTCAGGGGAAGGGGGAGGCGGCAAGAATCTGCATTATGAGGCACATTCAGGTCCTGCAAGCAAGTTTTCCAAGTCCCCCAAAGCCAGGTAGAGATGGAGAAGGCTAAAGCAGACACTAATTCTGGAATGCAGAGAAACTACCTGCAAGGTCGGAACCTCAAGCACAGGGTCCCTGTGATGCCCATTCAACTTTGAATGTGTGTCTCTCTCTTAGTTCCTGATCAGCCTCCAGGCTGCCCCTATTTGCTCACGACAATCCTGGAGTCTAGACAACCAGGAGGATGGAATGGATGTGAAATACCTCTTCCTTTGGAGGAACAGAGCAGAAATCAAGGCACTCAGGTGCCAGGGGCTGCCTGGGCTCTGTGTGTGAACACGGTTGGGGTAATGGCCCAGCCTCCAGCTGAACCACTTGTCCATCCTTTTCTTCTTCTTTATGTAGCTGTCCCTTGGTCCACATCTGTCCATGACCTCCTTCCAGGGTTTCTCTGCTTATACTCAGGCCTTGGCTTGATTCTCACAACTACCCTGGACTGAAACTCCACCTCCAGCCCAAGTCTCCTTCACTCAGATGGCCCATTAAAATATCAGGTGTTTTGAGCCCTGTGTTATTAAACAAAAAAAAAAAAAAGCAAGAAGAAAGAAAGAAACAGAAGAGAGAGGAAGGAAGGGGGGATGGAAGGAAGGAAGGAAGGGAAGAAAGAGGAAAAGAAAGAAAAAGAGAAAGGAAGGAAGGAAGAAAGGGAGGGAGGAAGGAAGGGAAAAAGAAAGTTGAGTCATGATTGGCAAACTCCACTGAAGAATGGAGGGGAAATCTGTACCAAATTTAGGAAGATTTATATTCAAAATGTTTTTTTTTAATTCAGACTTTAATTATCTAATTCGGTCATGTGGAATACCCCTTTCCATGGCCAGTTGGAATAAATGATGTGTCTCTGTAGTTGGAAAAAAATGTACACGGATGCCAAGTATTTGAATAAATTGTAAAGTTGTTGGCTTTGTCCACATAGAGTACTTTTTTCCCCAGGCATTTCTGCGGAGGTTATCCCAAGTGTGAAGAATGACTTAATTTGCAACAAAAAAATGTAAAAAAATTTTAGTCAAGAAGCCCACTCTACGTAGCAAAAATCACATTCTATTAGGGCTAATAATATACCCCCCTCTAACTGCTGTCAAATACTTATTAACCAGACTTTTTCTTTAAGGGCTGTTCTCGGGTACAATTCTGTCCAATTATTTTGAGAAGAGTATTAACTTTGCCTGATTCTCAGTATTTTTTTCACTGAGTGGAGATTAGAAACTGTATTGGGAAATAATATTGACTTATCCAAATGGATTTGTTTCGCAAGGTGAAAAGAATCCTTTGCTATTGCTGTGTAAATATGGATGAGCAATTGACCATATAATTAACAATCCACCCTTTTCACTGTATCCAGTTTGTTACTTAGCGCATCTTCCCTTATAGCCTCCGTTACAACTCGGTACATTGTATGATAGGCAAGGAATTCTCAGGAAGTACATTTTGCCTTTCCTTCCACATCAGAAAGTCATTAGGCAATGAATACAGTGGAAGAGGGTGTCTCCATATCCCAGGGGGCCCAGGGGGCCTTACCGCAGTGCCACCTTTCAGGCCATGTGGCTGCCCCCTCCTCTCCCAGGCATTTCTGGGACTTCTATCTAATCTCTGGGACTTCCATCTAATCTTTTCTTGTTTCATTGTCTGCCCAACTACCTCCTCTCTGCAGATTTACGGCACCAGTTATGGACCAGTAACACCCTCTAGACCCAGCATGTGGGAGACACAAGGGCTTTGAGGTCAGATCTGCATTTAAATCTTATATTACAATATTCTAGCTATGTGACCTTGGGCAAATGTAAGTGTTCCCCAAAGCAGGAAACTAGTTTCCCTAGTAGATTTATGGCCCCCTAATCCCGCCGATGAGGTCTGTTTGTCCCTTTATCAATGATGTTAACTTCGAGCATTTGGTTTAAGGTGACGCCCGTGATCTCCACTTCCTGTAAAGTTAAACATTTTTCCTGTTTAATTAATACATAATTCATAACGGGATACTTTGAAGCTATGCAAATATCTTGTTCCTCATCATACTTTCAGTTTACTCTCGGCATCCATTGTTAATTCTTAACTTAATCAGTTATTATTTTGATGATTTTCTACTTTGTCCCTTCTATGTGTCAGTTGGTTTTCTACTGTCAGAAAGAGCTTTATTTTCTTGATTATTTGTGTGTTTGTTTATTATCATTATGGATTCCTGAATTCTGATTCTACTCAACTGGATATTCAGATGGTCCCCGATTTAGCCAGTGGACATTCCTTCAGGCTGACACCTGTGTTCTTTTATGCGTCCCCAGAACTTTCTTCTTCTCTTGCACAATGAGATGTTGCGAGTCCCCCTCGTGCTCTCCTTGGCCCAGCCCTGGAATCAGACGCCTCCCCTCACAGTTCAGCTGTATTGCTATTACAACCTTGCACTTCCCTCCTAGGAACTCACCTTGTCCCTACACCCCATGCTGTCCCTGACATGCTCCTCTCCAAAAGGCAGTTTAACTCCCTGGTGTTGTTGAAGGTAACAGCAATGGCATTTTTGAAGCACGGAGACCCAGCCTCCATCTTAAAGGGCCTTTGACAATTTCAGTACATGCTCCGTAATAGGGAATGCCTTGAAGTCCAACCCCAAGACGTGCTTGGTCATCGATTTAAATGAGCTTCTCTTTTCATAATCAATCCAGACATTTACAAACCTGAGATTTTCTTAAAACTTTTAGAGTTTATTCACTATACAAGATATTTACTAACATAGAGGGAGGGAGTTACCCAATGTTGATAAATGTGTCAGATAACGGCAGCAGGTCATGAGGACGCTCCCTCTTTGTCATGTGCACTCTGATGCTACAGTAGGATAAGCTAAAAATTTGGCAAGATCCAGTTTTCCTGCATATTTACCATCCCATGCACTCCTAACCCTTTGGCCTAACAGAAGATCAAGCTTCATTTGAACGGCTGCCATGGGAAACTCCTATATCTACTTTAAGTGACAGGCTGAACCAGATACTTCCTTATTTCTTTTTTTTTTTTTTTTTTTTTTTGCGGTACGTGGGCCTCTCACTGTTGTGGCCTCTCCCGTTGCGGAGCACAGGCTCCGGACGCGCAGGCTCAGCGGCCATGGCTCACGGGCCCAGCCGCTCCACGGCATGTGGGATCTTCCCGGACCGGGGCACGATCCCACGTCCCCTGCATCGGCAGGCAGATTCTCAACCACTGCGCCACCAGGGAAGCCCCTTCCTTATCTCTTATCATTTCATGTTTGTTATCTGGGATACACAAAGTTTATATTTTCTTGGGAAAATGAAACAAGACTTACAGTGGAGAAGGACTTACTAAAATCACCCATTTAGTAAGTGGCAAAACCCAGATTTAAACAGTGTCTGACTCTGATGCCTGTGAACAGTTTTCTAATTTTAAAAAACTTCTTTAGTTATAATTTTTGTATTATATAAATTCTTCCTTTAAAATAATCTTTAAACCAAACCAAATCTAAGTTTCAGTTTGGTTCCTTTCTCACTAACGTTTAGCTTTTCTACATTTACCTAAAACATAACCTTAAACATAGTCACTGATTAGCACACTCATTTTAAAATAACTGGCCTTGTCTTAGCTGGGATTCAGTTCTCTCTCTCATCTCTGGGCTGCTTTGACATCAAAATGCCTCACTACTTACTTCTGAGCAGCCGGCTAAAGGGGCCTGTCTTCAGTGCCTCCACCAGCAGGAAAGAATTACCAGAGGGAAATAGCAGTATTATGTTTTCCTGTCCAGTTTCCTGTTCTTGGGTCTGGTTTGTTTGTCTTTTTAAACCCATCACACACTTGTAGCCGTACCAGGTGTGTGTAGGTTGAGATCACAAGCCACACACCTAGCATGTCTGAGCCCACACCTGCTTCTCTAAACCCAGGCAATTGCTGTATCATGGCTGGGAGAAAGCATTTCCTATTCCAGGCAAGTTCCAGACCTGCCCTGCTTTCTCTCAACCAGCTCGCCTCTGCTCACCACCCCAGATCCTGCCCTTTGCGACTGGGTCCCCTTAGTTTTAGAGACCTGCTTGGCTGCCCCCTTTCTCACTTACCAGCTCACTAGACTCTCAGTTCCTCACCACCTCCTGATGTAAGAGTCCCTGAAGATTCGGGTGAGAGTGAAGAACCCTCCTGAATCCCTGGTCCTGAGGAAACCCATGGACCTCCCAAGGCCCTGGGTGGATTTGGGGCAGGCCTGGGTCATGACCTGCAAGGACTTCTTGCAAAGATAGTATAGGAGGGAGGAGATCCCAGTGCAGGTCAGAAGGTGGAAAATTACCATTCTTGTCATTCAAGAAAGAGTAACCCCAATAAGAAAGCCTGAAGGAGCAGTCTTAGACTTGGGGGGCTGAGAACAAAAAGTCCTTGTGTCAGCTAGAGATGCTAGGCAGAGAGAAGGCCCAAGATACAGGTGCAGGTCAGCATCAAGGAAACAGCTCTCTGGAGGTCAGAGAGGAGGAAATGGTTCAGCATAAGCTGTGGGCCCTGACCTCTGGTGGGGTCATCCCTGCATCCTTTACAGGGTGGACTGTAGACTCTTATGGGTGAAGACACACCTCATTTCTCCTTAATTGTGGGAAGGTAAATTCGACCTCACTCTTTCAGATCTTTAGCTAGATGCCACTTGCTTAAGGTAATTTCTAAACGGCACTTAATTATCTAACAAGCAGATGCTGATAATTTTCTGTAGCTATGTTTAGCAGCCTGCTCCCTTTATAATGTGCCTCTGTTGGAATGCTCCAGAAACCCTTTCGTCAAGAAGCTGATATCATCAATGTACTGGGCATCTCTGATTCTAAATCCTTTGTCCTGTGAGCACTGTCTTAGGCAGTTTGTGCTTCTGTAGCAAATACCGTAGACCAGGCGACTTAGACAACATTTATGTCTCACAGTTCTGGAGACTGGGAAGTCCAAGATCAGTTCTGGAGACTGGGAAGTCCAAGATCAGTTCTGGAGACTGGGAAGTCCAAGATCAGTTCTGGAGACTGGGAAGTCCAAGATCAGTTCTGGAGACTGGGAAGTCCAAGATCAGTTCTGGAGACTGGGAAGTCCAAGATCAGTTCTGGAGACTGGGAAGTCCAAGATCAGTTCTGGAGACTGGGAAGTCCAAGATCAGTTCTGGAGACTGGGAAGTCCAAGATCAGTTCTGGAGACTGGGAAGTCCAAGATCAGTTCTGGAGACTGGGAAGTCCAAGGTCAGTTCTGGAGACTGGGAAGTCCAAGATCAGTTCTGGAGACTGGGAAGTCCAAGATCAGTTCTGGAGACTGGGAAGTCCAAGATCAGTTCTGGAGACTGGGAAGTCCAAGATCAGTTCTGGAGACTGGGAAGTCCAAGATCAGTTCTGGAGACTGGGAAGTCCAAGATCAGTTCTGGAGACTGGGAAGTCCAAGATCAGTTCTGGAGACTGGGAAGTCCAAGATCAGTTCTGGAGACTGGGAAGTCCAAGATCAGTTCTGGAGACTGGGAAGTCCAAGATCAGTTCTGGAGACTGGGAAGTCCAAGATCAGTTCTGGAGACTGGGAAGTCCAAGATCAGTTCTGGAGACTGGGAAGTCCAAGATCAGTTCTGGAGACTGGGAAGTCCAAGGTCAGTTCTGGAGACTGGGAAGTCCAAGATCACGGTGCCAGCAGATCTGGTGTCTTGATAAAGAGCCTCTTCTCGGTTTCTGGATGGCTGCCTTCAAGCTGTGTCTTCACATGATGGATAGACAGAGACCGTCTCTTTCACGTCTCTTTTCATGAGAGTGCTAGTCCCATTCACGCCTCTCCAAACCCCACCTCCTGATACGTCACATTGGAGGTTAGAGCCTTAACATAAGAATTTGGAGGAGACACAAATATTCAGTCCACAGCAAACACATTCACGCTCATCAGTACATACACCGATCAGTATATCAGGCCCCATTTGCTGGTTCAAAAAATACTTGTACAAGGGCATGACATTTTGATTCAAAATACAAGAGAATATATTTGACCAGAGATTTTGTTTCAAACACATTGTTCAATTCCATTTGTAAAACCAGTTACTTTTTTTTATTTGTTTTCTAACGAAGAGTTTTAAGACTCTAAATTTCTTTTCTGCTCAACATTAAGGACATCCACCCTGATGAGTCAGGGACTTCAAACAGAAGCTGTGTGGCCTCAGCTCCTCACCTGCAATGTGTGTTGCAATCCTTCCTCAAGGCAACTAAGGAAATCGGTATTCCAGGCACCTGTAAAGAGTAGGGACCAGCTTTCCTTTACAGCACGGAGATGCTGTTTCACCAGGGTGGTGCGTTAGAAAGAGCCTACGTGCAGCCGGGCAGAGTCAGTGTCAAACCCTGCACCCCTGCTTACCATGAGCCTCCCTTAGTTTCCTAATCTGTAAAATGGGAATATTCGCTTTGTGAGGTGGCTTTTTGGATTAGAAACACTATGAAGCTCCCAGCACACAGAAAATAGGCCAAAAATGAAGCAAAGATTATTATCATCTGATGAAGAAGAAATATCTCTAAGAAAGAAAGCTCTATCCTTTTATATCAAGGTATTCAAAATGCCATCGTATCTATAAACACTAGAAGGGGTGAAACATAGATGTCATTATCCCAGAAAACAGTTTGTTTAACCCTGATATTCTGATAAAGAGCCCAGGTCAAGGGAAAGGAACCTCTCTTATTTTTGCTTATCGGCCCTTTCCAATCACCAGTGGAAGCACTTCTCCTGTTTCCCCTCCACCGCTAGAATTTCTCACTCAGGTGTTCTGGAGCTGGCATGAAAAAAAAGTGTAATAAAATAATTCTTTCAGACAAGTTTAGAGAGAGTTCTCCCAGAAGGCAGGATCCTGGCTTTGAGTCACATGAAGTGTGTGCTTTGTCAATAACACAGAGAGCGAAGGCGTGAATGAGTTTTATTTCATTGGACAAGCCGTTCGGAATACAGATAAGTCCAGGCAAGCAGCTAAACTCTTAAATAAATGTTTTAGCACTATCTAGAAGGGAAGACTGCAATTGATTCCAATCTTTTCTGACAGAAAATCAGTTCTTTTAAAACTCCCGGGGCAGCAAAGAGTAAAAAAAAAGATCCCGTTTCTAATAAAAGTCGTACAGGTCTGCAAAATAAAACATGTCACCAGAAGCTGCAAGCCGCAATTAACATGCACTTAATTTCCCAAGGTGCTCCCCTCTCTCAAAACAATAAAAAAACAAAACAAAGCAAAACAGAAAAACAAACAAGTTTACTCTGATTTGTAATTTTATAAAACGATATTTTCTAATTGCCCATAGTGTCTTTCAATATTGCCAAGGACACAGGAAGAGATATTCTTATACCAAACAAGGCCAAGTTGAATTGAAATGATAGTACTAACATCCCAGTGTGACTGCTACCTAGTTTGTTCAGAGGTGAAGGGATTTTACTGTATTTAAAGACCTTAACACTTGCTAAGATCTCCATACTCAACAGCTCCTGGACTTGCAGATGTTACTCTAGCATCGTGCTTTTCAAACCCGAAAGAGAATCCGTGAGAATACCTGGAGAACTTGTTACAACAGATACCACTGGGTCCCACTTCCAGAATACCCAATTCAGTAGGTATGGGTGCTGCCTGAGAAGCTGCATTTCTTACAAGTGCCTTACAGCAGCGGTTTCCAACCTTTTTGGCACCAGGAACCGGTTTCGTGGAAGACAATTTTTCCACGAACGGGGGGGTGGGGGTGGATGTTTAGGCGGTAATGCGAGCGATGGGGAGCCGCAGATGAAGCTTGCCCCACTTGCCCACCACTTACCTCCTGCTATGCGGCCCGGTTCCTAACAGGCTGCAGACCGGTACTGGTCCGCAGCCCGGGGGGTGAGGACCCCTGCCTTAGAGGGTCCAGGGACCCCTCTCTGAGAACCACCATACCAGCATTAAGAATCACAGGCTGGGGCTTCCCTGGTGGCGCAGTGGTTGGGAGTCCGCCTGCCGATGCAGGGGACATGGGTTTGTGTCCCGGTCCGGGAAGATCCCACATGCCGCGGAGCGGCTGGGCCCATGAACCACGGCCGCTGGGCCTGCGCGTCCGGAGCCTGTGCTCCGCAACGGGAGAGGCCACAACAGTGAGAGGCCCGCGTACCGCAAAAAAAAAAAAAAAAAAAAAAAATTCACAGGCTGATTTCACAAAACAAGGATAAGAATTTATACAACCAGAAATGATCACGTAAAAGGCAGGATGAAATTCACTGCATTACCAGCTTCTCTATTGGACTGTCCTTTTTCCTCTTTAGGACAGAGTTTAGCCATCTTGTTGAATGTCTTATAATCCCAGTTACCATTTTCCTAACCCCCTTTCAGCCTGTCCCTGTATTCTTTAGTCCCCTGGACCACACTGATGACTGTGACATCCGGCTTTAACCATGCCTCACCTTTGCTCAAAACACCCTCAGTGGCTGGGCGTCGCCTGTAGAATAAAATGAGCATGCCAGGGCTTCCGGGAAGATGGCGGAAGAGTAAGACGCGGAGATCACCCTCCTCCCCACAGATACACCAGAAATACATCTACGCGTGGAACAACTCCTACAGAGCACCTACTGAACGCTGGCAGAAGACCTCAGACCTCCCAAAAGGCAAGAAACGCCCCATGTACCTGGGTAGGGCAAAAGAAAAAACAGAGACAAAAGAATAGGGACGGGACCTGCACCAGTGGGAGGGAGCTGTGAAAGCTTTCCACACACTAGGAAGCCCCTTCGCGGGCGGAGACTGCGGGTGGCGGAGGGGGAAAGCTTCGGAGCCGGGGTGGCGAGCGCAGCCACAGGGGTGCGGAGGGCAAAGCGGAGAGGATCAGGGCCCGCACAGAGGATCAGGGCCGACCGGCACTCACCAGCCCGAGAGGCTTGTCTGCTCAGCCGGGGCGGGCGGGGCTGCGAGCTGAGGCTCGGGCTTTGGTCGGAGCGCCAGGAGAGGACGGGGGTTGGCGGCGTGAACACAGCCTGCAGGGGGTTAGTGCACCACGGCTAGCCGGGAGGGAGTCCGGGGAAAAGTCTGGAGCTGCCGAAGAGGCAAGAGACTTTTTCTTACCTCTTTGTTTCCTGGTGCGCGAGGAGAGGGGATTAAGAGCGCTGCTTAAAGGTGCTCCAGAGACGGGCGCGAGCCGCGGCTAAAAGCGCGGACCCCAGAGGCGGGCATGAGACGCTAAGGCTGCTGCTGCCGCCACCAAGGGGCCTGTGTGCGAGCACAGGTCACTCTCCACACCCCCCTTCCGGGGAGCCTGTCCAGCCCGCCACTGCCACCGTCCCGGGATCCAGGGTCAACTCCCCCGGGAGAACGCACGGCGCGCCTCAGGCTGGTGCAACGTCACGGCGGCCTCTGCCGCCGCAGGCCCACCCCGCACTCCGTGCTCCTCCCTCCCCCCCGGCCTGAGTGAGCCAGAGCCTCCGAATCAGCGGCTCCTTTAACCCCGTCCCGTCTGAGCGAAGAACAGACGCCCTCCGGCGACCTACACGCAGAGGCGGGGCCACATCCAAAGCTGAGCCCCTGGGAGCTGTGCGAACAAAGAAGAGAAAGGGAAATCTCTCCCAGCAGCCTCAGAAGCAGCAGATTAAAGCTTCACAATCAACTTGATGTACCCTGCATCTGTGGAATACCTGAATAGACAGCCAATCATCCCAAATTAAGGAGGCGGACTTTGGGAGCAAGATTTACTATTTTTTCCCCTTTTCCCCTTTCTGTGAGTGTGTATGTGTATGCTTCTGTGTGAGATTTTGTCTGTATAGCTTTGCTTCCACCATTTGTCCTAGGGTTCTATCCGTCCGTTTTTTTTGTTGTTTTTTTTTCTCTTAATAATAATTTTTTATTTTAATAACTTTATTATATTTTATCTTTATTTTATTTTACTTTATCTCCTTTCTTTTTTTTCCTTCCTTCCCTCCTTCCTTCCTTCCTCCCTCCCTTCCTCCCTCCTTTCTTTCTTTCTTTCTTTCTACTTCTACTAATTCTTTCTTTCTACTTTTTCTCCCTTTTATTCTGAGCTGTGTGGATGATAGGCTCTTGGTGCTGCAGCCAGGAGTCAGTGCTGTGCCTCTGAGGAGGGAGAGCCAACTTCAGGACACTGGTCCACAAGAGACCTCCCAGCTTCACATAATATCAAACGGCGAAAATCTCCCAGAGATTTCCATCTCAACACCAGCACCCAGCTTCCCTCAACGACCAGCAACCTACAGTGCTGGACATCCTATGCCAAACAACTAGCAAGACAGGAACACAACCCCACCCATTAACAGAGAGGCTGCTTAAAATCATAAGTCCACAGACACCCCAAAACACACCACAAGACGTGGACCTGCTCACCAGAAAGACAAGATCCAGCCTCATCCACCAGAACACAGGCACTAGTCCCCTCCACCAGGAAGCCTACACAACCCACTGAACCAACCCACTGTCCCCAACCACTGGGGACAGACACCAAAAACAACGGGAACTATGAACCTGCAGCCTGCAGAAAGAAGACCTCAAACACAGTAAGATAAGCAAAATGAGAAGACAGAAAAACACACCGCAGATGAAGGAGCAAGATAAAACTCCACCAGACCTAACAAGTGAAAAGGAAATAGGCAGTCTACCTGAAAAAGAATTCAGAATAATGATAGTAAAGATGATCCAAAATCTTGGAAATAGAATAGACAAAATGCAAGAAACATTTAACAAGGACCTAGAAGAACTAAAGATGAAACAAACAACGATGAACAACACAATAAATGAAATTAAAAATACTCTAGATGGGATCAATAGCAGAATAACTGAAGCAGAAGAACGGATAAGTGACCTGGAAGATAAAATAGTGGAAATAACTACTGCAGAGCAGAATAAAGAAAAAAGAATGAAAAGAACTGAGGACAGTCTCAGGGACCTCTGGGACAACATCAAACACACCAACATTCGAATTATAGGGGTTCCAGAAGAAAAAGAGAAAAAGAAAGGGACTGAGAAAATATTTGAAGAGATTATAGTTGAAAACTTCCCTAATATGGGAAAGGAAATAGTTAATCAAGTCCAGGAAGCACAGAGAGTCCCATACAGGATAAATCCAAAGAGAAATACACCAAGACACATATTAATCAAACTGTCAAAAATTAAATACAAAGAAAACATATTAAAAGCAGCAAGGGAAAAACAACAAATAACACACAAGGAAATCCCCATAAGGTTAACAGCTGATCTTTCAGCAGAAACTCTGCAAGCCAGAAGGGACTGGCAGGACATATTTAAAGTAATGAAGGAGAAAAACCTGCAACCAAGATTACTCTACCCAGCAAGGATCTCATTCAGATTTGATGGAGAAACTAAAACCTTTACAGACAAGCAAAAGCTGAGAGTTCAGCACCACCAAACCAGCTTTACAACAACTGCTAAAGGAACTTCTCTAGGCAAGAAACACAAGAGAAGGAAAAGACCTACAATAATAAACCCAAAACAATTAAGAAAATGGGAATAGGAACATACATATCGATAATTACCTTAAATGTAAATGGACTAAATGCTCCCACCAGAAGACACAGATTGGCTGAATGGATACAAAAACAAGACCCATATATTTGCTGTCTACAAGAGACCCACTACAGACCTAGAGACACATACAGACTGAAAGTGAGGGGATGGAAAAAGATATTTCATGCAAATGGAAACCAAAAGAAAGCTGGAGTAGCAATTCTCATATCAGACAAAATAGACTTTAAAATAAAGACTATTACAAGAGACAGAGAAGAACACTACATAATGATCAAGGGATTTACCCAAGAAGAAGATATAACAATTGTAAATATTTATGCACTCAACATAGGAGCACCTCAATACCTAAGGCAAATACTAACAGCCATAAAAGGGGAAATCAACAGTAACACAATAATAGTAGGGGACGTTAACACCCCACTTTCACCAATGGACAGATCATCCAAAATGAAAATAAATAAGGAAACACAAGCTTTAAATGATACATTAAACAAGATGGACTTAATTGATATTTATAGGACATTCCATCCAAAAACAACAGAATACACATTTTTCTCAAGTGCTCATGGAATATTCTCCAGGAAAGATCATATCTTGGGTCACAAATCAAGCCTTGGTAAATTTAAGAAAATTGAAATTGTATCAAGTATCTTTTCCGACCATGACACTATGAGACTAGATATCAATTACAGGAAAAGATCTGTAAAAAATACAAACACATGGAGGCTAAACAATACACTACTTAATAACGAAGTGATCACTGGAGAAATCAAAGAGGAAATAAAAAAATACCTAGAAACAAATGACAATGGAGACACGATGACCCAAAATCTATGGGATGCAGCAAAAGCAGTTCTAAGAGGGAAGTTTATAGCAATAAAATCCTACCTTACGAAACAGGAAACATCTCGAATAAAAAACCTAACCTTGCACCTAAAGCAATTAGAGAAAGAAGAACAAAAAAAAACCAAAGTTAGCAGAAGGAAAGAAATCATAAAAATCAGATCAGAAATAAATGAAAAAGAAATGAAGGAAATGATAGCAAAGATCAATAAAACTAAAAGCTGGTTCTTTGAGAAGATAAACAAAATAGATAAACCATTAGCCAGACTCATCAAGAAAAAAAGGGAGAAGACTCAAATCAATAGAATTAGAAATGAAAAAGGAGAAGTAACAACTGACACTGCAGAAATACAAAAGATCATGAGAGATTACTACAAGCAACTCTATGCCAATAAAATGGACAACCTGGAAGAAATGGACAAATTCTTAGAAATGTACAACCTGCCAAGACTGAATCAGGAAGAAAGAGAAAATATGAACAGACCAATCACAAGCACTGAAATTGAAACTGTGATTAAAAATCTTCCAACAAACAAAAGCCCAGGACCAGATGGCTTCACAGGCAAATTCTATCAAGCATTTAGAGAAGAGCTAACACTTATCCTTCTCAAACTCTTCCAAAATATAGCAGAGGGAGGAACACTCCCAAACTCATTCTACGAGGCCACCATCACCCTGATACCAAAACCAGACAAGGATGTCACAAAGAAAGAAAACTACAGGCCAATATCACTGATGAACATAGATGCAAAAATCCTCAACAAAATACTAGCAAACAGAATCCAACAGCACATTAAACGGATCATACACCATGATCAAGTGGGGTTTATTCCAGGAAAGCAAGGATTCTTCGATATATGCAAATCAATCAACGTGATACACCATATTAACAAATTGAAGGAAAAAAACCATATAATCATCTCAATAGATGCAGAGAAAGCTTTCAACAAAATTCAACACCCATTTATGATAAAAACCCTGCAGAAAGTAGGCATAGAGGGAATTTTCCTCAACATAATAAAGGCCATATATGACAAACCCACAGCCAACATCGTCCTCAATGGTGAAAAACTGAAAGCATTTCCACTAAGATCAGGAACAAGACAAGGTTGCCCACTCTCACCACTATTATTCAACATAGTTTTGGAAGTTTTAGCCACAGCAATCAGAGAAGAAAAGGAAATAAAAGGAATCCAAATCGGAAAAGAAGAAGTAAAGCTGTCACTGTTTGCAGATGACATGATACTATACATAGAGAATCCTAAAGATGCTACCAGAAAACTACTAGAGCTAATCAATGAATTTGGTAAAGTAGCAGGATACAAAATTAATGCACAGAAATCTCTGGCATTCCTATACACTAATGATGAAAAATCTGAAAGTGAAATCAAGAAAACACTCCCATTTACCATTGCAACAAAAAGAATAAAATATCTAGGAATAAACCTACCTGAGGAGACAAAAGACCTGTATGCAGAAAATTATAAGACACTGATGAAAGAAATTAAAGATGATACAAATAGATGGAGAGATATACCATGTTCTTGGATTGGAAGAATCAACATTGTGAAAATGACTCTACTACCCAAAGCAATCTACAGATTCAATGCAATCCTATCAAACTACCACTGGCATTTTCCACAGAGCTAGAACAAAAATTTCCACAATTTGTATGGAAACACAAAAGACCCTGAATAGCCAAAGCAATCTTGAGAACGAAAAACGGAGCTGGAGGAATCAGGCTCCCTGACTTCAGACTATACTACAAAGCTACAGTAATCAAGACAGTATGGTACTGGCACAAAAACAGAAAGATCAATGGAACAGGATAGAAAGCCCAGAGATAAACCCACACACATATGGTCACCTTATCTTTGATAAAGGAGGCAGGAATGTACAGTGGAGAAAGGACAGCCTCTTCAATAAGTAGTGCTGGGAAAACTGGACAGGTACTTGTAAAAGTATGAGATTAAATCACTCCCTAACACCATACACAAAAATAAGCTCAAAATGGATTAAAGACCTAAATGTAAATAAGGCCAGAAACTATCAAACTCTTAGAGGAAAACATGGGCAGAACACTCTATGACATAAATCACAGCAAGATCCTTTTTGACCCACCTCCTAGAGAAATGGAAATAAAAACAAAAATAAACAAATGGGACCTAATGAAACTTCAAAGCTTTTGCACAGCAAAGGAAACCATAAACAAGACCAAAAGACAACCCTCAGAATGGGAGAAAATATTTTCTAATGAAGCAACTGACAAAGGACTAATCTCCAAAATTTATAAGCAGCTCATGCAGCTCAATAACAAAAAATCAAACAACCCAATCCAAAAATGGGCAGAAGACCTAAATAGACATTTCTCCAAAGAAGATATACAGACTGCCAACAAACACATGAAAGAATGCTCAACATCATTAATCATTAGAGAAATGCAAATCAAAACTACAATGAGATATCATCTCACACCGGTCAGAATGGCCATCATCAAAAAATCTCGAAACAATAAATGCTGGAGAGGGTGTGGAGAAAAGGGAACCCTCTTGCACTGCTGGTTGGAATGTAAATTGATACAGCCACTGTGGAGAACAGTATGGAAGTTCCTTAAAAAACTAAAAATAGAACTACCATACAACCCAGCAATCCCACTACTGGGCATATACCCTGAGAAAACCATAATTCAAAAAGAGTCATGTACCACAATGTTCATTGCAGCTCTATTTACAATAGCCAGGACATGGAAGCAACCTATGTGTCCATCGACAGACGAATGGATAAAGAAGGAGTGGCACATACATACAATGGAATATTACTCAGCCATAAAAAGAAACGAAATTGAGCTATTTGTAATGAGGTGGATAGACCTAGAGTCTGTCATACAGAGTGAAGTAAGTCAGAAAGAGAAAGACAAATACTGTATGCTAACACATATATATGGAATTTAAGAAAAAAATGTCATGAAGAACCTAGGGGTAAGACAGGAATAAAGACACAGACCTACTAGAGAATGGACTTGAGGATATGGGGAGGGGGAAGGGTAAGCTGTGACAAAGCGAGAGAGTGGCACGGACATATATACACTACCAAACGTAAGGTAGATAGCTAGTGGGAAGCAGCTGCATAGCACAGGGAGATCAGCTCTGTGCTTTGTGACTGCCTGGAGGGGTGGGATAGGGAGGATGGGAGAGAGGGAGACGCAAGAGGGAAGAGATATGGGAACATATGTATATGTATAACTGATTCACTTTGTTATAAAGCAGAAACTAACACACCATTGTAAAGCAATTATACTCCAATAAAGATGTAAAAAAAAAAAAAAAATGAGCATGCCACTGGAGCGGGCCGCGGACAAACTGACCCAACACTAATTCCATCGGACTTGCATGTTCCAAAGATGAAACGACTGCTGTCCCCTCCTCAACATCCCCCTTTGAGAAGCCTCACAGGTCTCTACCGTGTGCCGGCTCCCTTGCTGCAGCAAGTGATGAGTCTAGCTTTGTTCACCATGGGCCATTCCCTTTGGTCTTTGGCTATTGGCCAACGATGGTAGGTAGGGTTATTTTTGCAAAGATTAAATAAAATCAATCAGAGCGAGTGACTGTCACAATAGAATGGTGATGTGATTAAGAGTCTGTTGGCACAGTTGATTATAGATTTAAAGTTTCTTTGGTGGCAAAGGTACGGGGTTGTACAGAGATGGGCACACCATGTGTTCCCAGATGGAGGTGCAGTATCCCACACCCCATCATTCCCACAGAAATCTAGACCTGTAGATCATGCCACTCACTGAGAGTGAGGATTCCCAGATGGGAAGAACTTCCTGTGCCTCTGGACTCCTTCCCTCCTGATCACCTAATGACAGCAGCTATGCACGGATTAGCCTGCCTGCCCACCATGGGCAGGTAACAGATGCACAGCAACCTGACCCCATTCCCGAGTAATTATTGTGAGGATGAGCGAAGCAGAATCCAGTTCCCCAGACATAGCCTCCCGCCCTGAGCCATGGCTTCAGACTTCTCTGAGATCTGTTCTTCTAATATACCAAATCCTTAGCACAATGCCTGGTGGATAGTAGGAGCTCAGTAAATATTAGTTACCCCTCCTTTACATACCTCCTCATTCTAAAATCTCACCATCCTTTAAGAAGCACTCAGCTGGTACTTCATGAAATGAAACCTCCGCTCCCACCCCAAAAGCACCCAGGAAATTCTCCCTTCTTGAAAGCCACACCACACATTGAGTGGATGGCTCCCATCCCCCAGCTCACGCTGGGGGCTCACAGTCCTCTGTGACTGCTAACAAAACTCCTTGACTTGGGGGCTTCCCTGGTGGCGCAGTGGTTGAGAGTCCGCCTGCTGATGCAGGGGTCGTGGGTTCGTGCCCTGGTCCGGGAAGATCCCACATGCCGCGGAGCGGCTGGGCCCGTGAGCCATGGCCACTGAGCCTGCGTGTCCGGAGCCTGTGCTCCGCAACGGGAGAGGCCACAGCAGTGAGAGGCCCGCGTACCGCAAAACAACAACAACAAAAACAACAAAAAACTCCTTGACTCAAGCCCCTTTGTCACCCATGTTAGCACCTCACCTTGTGCCTGGCATGGACCTTGCATCTCGTAGGGACTAGTAATTTGATGATGGACACCACTGTTAATTTTAGAACCGAAATGCAATGTCCTTGAGTTACCAGGCATTCAGTTGGCTAAAAGCAGTTTACCTACATTTATTCTAAAAAGCATCCAGTAAAACCAACAAGAGATTTCGTAAAATCAAAAATTGGGTTGGCATTCCCCTTTTATTCTCAACAGACTTCTCAAATACTCACAATTACATGAGTTTTTCATACCTTTTATTTTTTTAAAGCAGAAATAAACCAGTTGGTTCCTCAAACCTCGAATAAATTAACTGAACGCTTAAATCCACTGGCCCTAATAAATCTCTTTTCTCTAAGGAATGATATTCATACTGGAGATTATTGCTGATAACCCTAAATGATTCACTTTTGCACAATGTCTGGAAGGTGGTAGCATGTGATATTTCAGTTTTGGCCAACCCACTATTAAGATCACAAAAAGGTTTTATTTTTTAAGTGTTCTTGTGTGTCAAGCCAATGGGTCAAAGGCCATATTCTGGCATTCTGAATAAAATTTAAATCATGGCATTAATTATTATAATAAGATACAGATATTAATTTCCTGAAATACTGTATGGCTCTAGCTTCACAAAATTGGGAGCTGTGTAACAGAAGAATGAGCCCAGCATTTGATCTCAGGAGACGGCAGTTACCAGCAGTGAGAGAATGGGCAAGAAACTGATTTCTCTGTACCTCTAAAATAGAGAGGATGATAATAGCTACCTCACATGGTTCTTATAGGAACCAAATACCCTGAGAGTGCTGAATAAACTGTAGAGTGCTTCATAAATGTGAGTTACTATTCAATCTGTTCATAGAGGTGTCGTATGTCAGAGCAGGAAAGGTACGCAGAGACCATCTCATCCATAACTTGGTGGTTACACAAGAGGAAATTGAGCCCAGAGGAGGAGGCTCTTGTTAGAGAGTCAAAGGGTCAAAAGATCAACCCTATTTCCACATTAGAAATCAGGGCAAAGCTAACTTACCAGAAGCCAAATATTCAAGCTTTACTAATATTCCTAATCTAGGAACATTGTTTTGGGTTGAATTGTGTCCTCCCTAAAAAGATATATTGGAGTCCTGAACCCCAGTACCTTAAACGGGACCTTATTTGGACATGGGGTCTTTACAGAGATAATCAAGTTAAGGTGAGGTCATTAGGATAAGTCCTAATCCAAAATGACTGCTGTCCTTATAAAGAGGGAAAATTTAAGCACAGAGACAGACACACACACACATACAGAGAACACCATGTGAACATGAAGGCAGAGAGTGGAGTGATGCTTCTAAGCCAGGGAACACCAAAGATGCCAGTATTCCACCAGAAGCTAGTAAAGAAGCACAGAACAGATTCTCCCTCACAGGCTCAGAAGGACCCAACCCTGTGGACACTTTGATCTCAGACTTCTGGCCTCCAAAACCATAAGACCATAAATTTCTGTTGTCTAAGCCAATTTGTGGTATTTTGTTACAACAATCCTGGCAAATGAATACAAACACTGTGTTCTTTAATTCTTGAACCTGATAAAAATGTTAATCGCATTTGGGGCATTTTCAAAAGGAGGTTTATCTCCAAAGCAATTTCAATACCCTTCTTTCATTTTACCTTCATAAGACTCTATTAAATAAATAGATACTAACATTCCAGTGTTACAGATATTTTTCGTGTTAATTATTTATATTCTGCAAAGATACAGAAAATATTTGGGGCAACAAACGCTTTAATACAGATAAAACACAAAATAATTCCTAAAAAAAAAAAACCAAAGACCTAACTTGACAAAATGATGGGGGGAGGATTTAAACAAATTGTGAGCACAAATATATAGTCTGAGAACAGTTACAAGAAATGATCACAAGGGACATTGAAGTTTCCCAGCAATTAAGGCCAAAAGGAAAGCACAATGTGTTATAATAATAACTATAAACCAATATAATAATAACTATAACTCCAATATATAGAATCCTTTAGTACTTTTTGGATTATCTTATTTAGTTCTCACAAAAACCTTTGTGCCACAAGTTTTTATTATCCCCATTTTGCAGATAGGCAAACTGAGAACTGGATGGTATAATTTGCCCAAGATCAGAGAACTAGTAAGTGGTGGCTCCCAGATTTATGCAGGCTAACTCCAGTGTAATTGCAGAGCTGTCCTCTTAATTACTCTATTACACTGCTTCCCTGTGCAAGACAAGATTCTCCTAACTCAACCCTGGAACAAATTTGCCATGAGTCCTTAAGTAAGGAACACCAAACGGCATCAAGAATAAAGTCAACCACAGTTTTACCTAAAATGCTCAGATATTTTACCTTAATTTATCTACAGTAAATATTCGCTGGATACTTGCTACGTGTTTGGTGCATCAGTGTAATGGGTCAAGTATAAAAGACAGAACGATCACTACTTGCTGGCCACTGGCTCTCAAGAGATAAATGAACAAGTCCTCTTTCCTAACAGAGTAAGAAAGAGAGACATGAAGGAAGTTACTTGGCTATAGCAGGTTAAGTGTGTTAATAAATATGTACTAAGAACGGTGGTGCCACAAAGGGGAGGGTGATCCTTTCAAACCACCAAAGATGCACAGAAGAGGGAAGCAATGCCGTAGGTACAGAATCCCTAACAAAATATCGTAGGTAGAAGCTGGGGTAGAAGATGCAACAGCAAAGGTAGGCAGGGCCATATCAAGAAGGGTTTTCTATCATATCTACCAACATCAGCATTTCTTAAGATGCTCTTTCTTAAATTCCATGGGAAAAATTCAAGAAGAGGCAGAATTCCGTTTTCCTGCCTATGAGCTTCCTGTGACTGCGGTAACAAATCATCACCAGCTTAGTGGCTTAAAACGATACACATGTTTTATGTTTTATTTTACCATTCTCAAGTCAGAAGTCCGACATAGGTCTCACTGGGCTAAAATCAAGGAGTCCTCAGGGTTGTATTCTTTTCTAGAGGCTCTAGGGGAGAATCCATTTTCTCACCTTTTCCGGCTTCTAGAGGCTGTCACATTCCTGGCTTGTGACCGCTTCCTCCGTCTTCAATGCAAACACCATCAGGCCAAGTCCTTCTCATATTTCCACCTCTTTGGTTTTCTCTCTGTCTGCTTCCCTTTTCCCTCATTTCAGAACCCTTATAATTACATTGGACACACCCAGATAACCCAAGATAATCTCTGCATCTCAAGGTCAGCTGACTTGACAACCTTAATTTATCTGCAACCTTTGCCATGCAACCTAAGATATTTACAGGTTCTAGGCAATAGGATATGGACATTTTTCAGGGACCAACATTCTGCCTACCGCACCTGGTGTATATCAGGAAAGGGATTTGAGTCTCTCTGGAGTATGTTCCAGAAAGCTCCCCCTTCCAGGGAAATCAAGCCATTTTGCCTTTCATGGGGCACATGCTTTGCCTCTGTAATCGTTAGTTGGCCAATACTGCCAAGATGCTAAAGGAATCTGTTATGTCCATATGTTTTGGGGGCAACGATTCTTTAAAGGGCCTTCTAAGCCAGCTCCTTTTACATGTTATAAACCAGGGACACATAACTGGTTAGTGGCATGTCAGTCCTACCAGTTTTGCTGAATAAACAGTTTATTTCAGTGTACAAAGCCATCCCAAACATCAGCTAGTGACCCCAAAGAGATGCAGTTTATGGGATCTACATTTTGATCTGCTTGCCAAGGTCAATGTTCTCCAGCCAAGGTAGAAGAATGGATAAAATGACCTCCCAAAGATTCTTGCTTATCAGCAGATGCCTTCATTTCTAACCCGAAACAATGCTGCCTTTTATCCACTGAATGATTTTCTTTTTAACTTGCTATCAATTCACTTTAACAGTCTCAGTGACTTTCAGGAGAAAAACCTGTAATTTAATGATTATAAAGATACCAGAAAACTTATCTGTGATACTAATGTTGGAATTAGAAGCCCGGATTTCTCTTCCTTCTCCTCCAGGGTTGGTGCTGATTGGCTGGCTGACAGACTGGCAAACAGATGTGCTCAGCTCAGACAAGGCAACTTAACACAAAGAAGAGATGGCCTTTATATTCAGTACTTAGTCCCATCTACTCAAGGTTAAGGGCAAGTTTATGTACAGGGAGATCATGTGATGATACGAAAAGAGGATCAGGAGAATGGAAATGAATTATTGTAAGCCCTGATTACCTTGAATTCAGACTTAATTAAGTTAATAATTTATGTAGATATACAGGTTTGGGGCATATTTACACTAGAGTCACCATAAAGTTTAACTTAAATTTCTACTTATTCTCTCTTGTCACCATAAAAATGACTAGATCTGTTGGTTAAAAAGAGTAGAGTTTTCAAAAATCTACAAACAATAAATGCTGGAGAGGGTGTGGAGAAAAGGGAACCCTTTTGCACTATTGGTCGGAATGTAAATTGATGCAGCCTCTATGGAGAACAGTATGGAGGTTCCTTAAAAAACTACAAATAGAACTACCATATGACCCAGCAATCCCACTACTGGGCATATACCCTGAGAAAACCATATTTCAAAAAGAGTCATGTACCACAATGTTCATTGCAGCTCTATTTACAATAGCCAGGACATGGAAGCAACCTAAGTGTCCAACGACAGACGAATGGATAAAGAAGGTGTGGCACATATATACAATGGAATATTACTCAGCCATAAAAAGAAATGAAATTGAATTATTTGTAGTGAGGTGGATGGACCTAGAAAGTGTCATACAGAGTGAAGTAAGTCAGAAAGAGAAAAAAAAATACTGTATGCTAATACATACATATGGAATCTAAAAAAAAAAAGGTTCTGAAGAACCTAGGGGCAGGACAGGAATAAAGACGCAGACGTAGAGAATGAACTTGAGGACACGGAGCGGGGGGAAGGGTAAGCTGTGATGAAGTGAGAGAGTGGCATGGACATATATACACTACCAAATGTAAAATAGCTAGTGGGAAGCAGCCGCATACATAGCACAAGGAAATCAGCTCAGTGCTTTGTGTCCACCTAAAGGGGTGGGATAGGGAGGGTGGGAGGGAGACACAAGAGGGAGGGGATATGGGGATATATGTATATGTATAGATGATTCACTTTGTTACACAGCAGCAACTAACACAACAATGTAAAGCAATTATACTCCAATAAAGATGTTAAAAAAAAAAGAGTAGAGTTTTCCTGTAATATTAAAACATTGGTTTTAATATTTCCAAAGACTTTTGACTTATGGCCTTCATCAGACTAAGAATGTTTGTTATAGGGGACTCCATTTGTTAAGATAATTGTTTGTTCTCTCAAGATTGTAAACTGTATTTACCATAAGGGGTCAATCTACTCACCGACCTTGTGATAATTAATTTGCCCACCACAACCCCACTGAACTAGCTCTAATTAACTCCACCAGTAAAAAGAATGGTGCAGATTCTCTAAAAATTAGAGAATGGCTAAAGGCCATTCTTCTTGTAAATAATCATGTTACAAATGAAAAAAGTGATTCTAAGGCAATGGTTCTCAAACTTCGCTGCATATTAGAATCAAATGAGGAGTGTTGAAGAAATCAAAACCCAAGCCACAATCCCAGAGCAAATTAATCAGAATCTCTGGGGGTGGGGTGGGGTCAGGTATCAATATTTTTAAAGCTCCCTAGGTAGTCCCCATGCACAACCAAGTTTGAGGGGGTCAGTAAACAAGCAGTATCAACATCACCTGGGAGCATCGCAGAATCCTGGACCACATTTTGATTCTACTGAATCAAAATCTGCATTTAATCACATCCCTAGGTGGTTCTTAAGCACATTAAAGTTTGAGAAGCATTGAGCTATGTTGCTTTCATCCCAATGCAAAATCTCAATTTGCCGCCAACTCAGCAAGGACACCTAGAACAGAGCAATGAATGTGACGTTAATTAATAACACAACTTCGGCCAATTCATTTATCTTCCTTGAGCCTCAGTTCCTAATGATGAGATTGGGCAAGATCATATCTGATGTGTTTTGCACCCCTGAAATTTTACGATGCTCTGTATTCTATATACATGTGCTGGTTAGGAGGCATTCACTTTTAATCATGGCTGAGAATACTTTAGTCTTCATGGAGCAATGTGACTTTTTTTGGAACACGTCCTTGAAATTTTCAACATAATGTGCCTTACTGGCAGGCATGCTTTCAAATAAAAGTGAGGACATTCAAATATTATGGCTTGATTAGGGTATTATGGTCTCCACGGAGCTTATTTATATAATCTCTCACTCTTTATCATTTCAGCCTTTGTATTTCACAAGGCACCTGCTAGAAGCATCACTCATGTATTGTCTTAGAGGACAGAGTCCGCCTTTCATGGGTGGAAGAGAAGATGCCTTCCATGAGTCCATGCCTTCCCCAGGTGTCGCTGATAGTAAAAACTGCATGGAAATGAGACTCAGGGGAGCCAGATTTTTGTCTTGGTTTCGCCATTGTCCAGCTACCTGACCTTGATTAGTTCACTGATGATGTCTGTACCCCTCTACAATCAGAAGATCAGACTAGATCGACTCCATTTCTAACATGTTGCCTCTGCTTATTCCCTATGTACAGCCTCTCATTAACATGCATATACTGAATTCCTTATGATTTCTGTCTTCAGAGTGGGCAGAGGACCACGTGGCTTTTCTAGGTAGAATTTAGACTCCTTGGGTATTGCCTGTGTTTTGCAGAACCTCCAGTTTCCCTCCAAAATTGGACGAAGATGAGTGTCTTTGTTATTTTGTTATAGAAGCTCAAGCAGAGTAAGACACAGAGATTAGCCCTTTCACAGTGAGAAGTCTCTCTTGGCCCTAAATACCATTCGAAATACCTAGGAGAGAATGAAGCTTCATATAGGTGATACAGTACATTCTGCTTGTTCTAGAATGAAACTAATTCACAGCCCAGTCAGTAGTTTGAAGTCCTGTCTGAGAAAAATGATAACCACCAGATATTTTCAACTTACCAACTTCTAAAATGATCTAATTCTTTCTTGAGTCTTGTTCGCAATAGATGAAAGTCAAACTGCATCCACATGTACATGATGGCCTACGTGGACCAGCTTCTTTGAGGCCCGAGGTCTGAGTTTCTTAAGGTCTGCTCTGACTGTGTAACCTGAGTCCCTTTCTTCTGGATACAGCCTGCAATGAGCTGCATAGGTCACTTTGCCCCCACATTAGCCCAGTTTGCTCCAGATGCAGGTGTAAAGTCTTCAACTCCAGTCATGCTGGAATGCTTGTTTCACTTTCCATATGTTATTTTGGTCTCCAGTTTGACACCTGTTTATTTCACAAAATTCTCAGGCCCATGAATTCAGATATTAGGTTTTTGGAAGCCCATCAAAAATATCATTTTGTTCTGTTTTTTCCCTTCCATCTTCTGGAACCAATTGAGAGTAAAACCCAAGAATTAGGCAGCTGGAGATCAAAACCTTTTTCTTTATGACTGACCAAGCCATTGGGATAAACTGATTTTAGATCTGAGGCCAAATAGTATTGTATTCCTTGACCCTCTGAGCCAGACAGACTTAGCTCACCCAATCTCAGATACAGATGGACATGGGTAGCCCACCTCCTCTCCCCCACTACTCAGGCCACCCACATAGAAGGAGCCCAAGTGGCTGGGTTTCTGCAAGCATTTAGATGCCAAAGAAACAGAGGAAAGGACTGAGCCCCTTGTGCTCAAATTGTTCTTCCAAACTTATCCATCAGATGACTCTTGCTTCCTCCTTCAGTGAGGAGTGAGTGAGGGGAGTTAGAAAGTAAGGAGCTACAGAGGTGCCAAGGCTGTTAGGCTAATGGAAGTTTTTGTCGTAAGAAAAAGATAAGGAATGTGCATTTTCTCGTGAAAGTCACGTCTGGCTTCCAGAGAGGAGGGGCTGAAAGTTTCTGATCCACCATCTTTAGACTCCATAAGGAGAAACAAGACACCTTCTCCCCACAAGACTCACAATAGGAAGGTGTTTAAAAGTTAGCCACAGGGCTTCCCTGGTGGCACAGTGGTTAAGAATCCGCCTTCCAATGCAGGGGACACAGATTCGACCCCTGGTCCAGGACGATCCCACATGCCGTGAAGCAACTAAGCCTGTGCGCCACAACTACTGAGCCTGCACTCTAGAGCCCGCGAGCCACAACTACTGAGCCCACGTGCCACAACTACTGAAGCCTGCATGCCTAGAACCCATGCTCCGCAACAGAAGCCACCGCAATAAGAAACCTGTGCACCACAACAAAGAGTAGCCCCCGCTCACCGCAACTAGAGAAAGCCCACGTGCAGCAATGAAGACCCAACACAGCCAAAAATAAATAAATAAAAATAAATTAATTTTTAAAATTACAAAATAAATAAATAAAAGTTAGCCACAAACTAAACAAAACAGTGTAAAACATCAAAAACAAAAAGTCAGTTGTCCACTCCAAGGAGGAACCTAGAGGTCTCATGTCCTCTTTGAAGTATGCATTCATCGTTCCAAATGTGCTCTTTCATAAAATGCCCTGTGTCTTTACATCTGTCTGTATATCTTGACTTCTGCTCTGAACAGCTGCTATGCCAGTTGGTGTTGCACAGCCCAGTATGAGTCAAAGTTAGCAGTGAGAATCCTGGAGCTTGTTACACAAAAATAGAGAATTCTCAGGATAAAGTTTCTCTAGGGGTGTATTATAAATCACACTGGGTTCTAATATTAAAATAGAGTTAGCAGGGCTTCCCTCATGGCAGTGTGGTTAAGAATCCGCCTGCCAATGCAGGGGACATGGGTTCGAGCCCTGGTCCAGGAAGATTCCACATGCCATGGAGCAACTAAGCCCGTGTGCCACAACTACTGAGCCTGTACTCTAAAGCCCGTGAGCCACAACTACTGAAGCCCGTGTGCCACAACTACTGAAGCCCCAGTGCCTAGAGCCCATGCTCTGCAACAAGAGAAGCCACTGCAATGAGAAGCCCACGCACTGCAACGAAGAGTAGACCCCGCTTGCTGCAACTAGAGAAAGCCCATGCACAGCAACGAAGACCCAATGCAGCCAAAAATAAATAAATAAAATTAATTAATTAAATAAAAAAATAGAGTTAGCAGAGGATGGGGCAAAATTTTTCACCTTTTTCTCTCTTCCATTCACTGCTAGAGAGATGGCATGATCTTAAGCCTGGGTGGCACTGAATGGCCAAACATCTGCATAATAGTTTATTTTTGTCTTTTTATTGCTCCAACTAATTGTCCTGATATCTACATCATTCCCAAGATAAGACCCTGTACTAGTGATTGAAAAGCTTCATTTAACTTACTTCTTTAAGTCATATGGCCAAGTTCACCTACAGTTTTATGCATTTCAGGACAGAGCCAAGGTTCCCGAATATGGTCACGATAGAAAACTCTAAAGCGTTTTTGCTGTAAACTTGATGTGGTGAAAAGAGAATTAAAGTTATCTTACTTTTGGTGCCCAGAAACCTTTACGTGAATTTCTCTCTCTGAGTTAGGCTTGAACTGGGGGTATCTGACTCCCAATAATTAATGTCAAGATTTGGGAGGTTGATGGGCTTTGTCTTAAGGGTCCAGGAATACTTAGGGGTTCTTTTATGAAATTGATTATAGCACAGTCTTATTGCCAGCCCCTCACTGTGGACAAAGGGCCTTCTCCTGCTGCTATCTTGTTCCCTGACTGCCTTCCACTTCTGGCTCAAAAGAGCAAATCGGCAAGCCAAGGTTACAGGGCTAAGTTAAGATGAAAACAGCACTGTTATAAGGAAGAGTACACCGATTTCCTGCTAAATTATGAAAGGTGGGCAAGAATATTTTTTTAATGTACCAGAGAGCTACAACATAGTGAAGAATTTCCTGGTCCAGGGGAGGCAGACTCTGCATTTGGGGCTACGTTTCCCTTGAGGGCCTTTGTCAACTCCTAAAGGAAGGCTGAGAAGCTAAATTGTACTTGTGAGAAATTCCAGGCATAAGGGACAGGGGTTGGAGCACAGAGCCCCTTTCCCCTCCCCTGTCCCAGTGGACTGATCAGCCCATTTTTGATTGAAATCTTGAAATGAATTCACCTCAGTCTGGGATATAGAATGAAATTGGAAATGGAATTTGGTGATCACAGACACTAGGTGACACATAAGAACAAGGCCATATGAGTCAGGAGCAGGGTACATGGAATTAATGTATCTTTTCATTGCCCAGGGAGGGGAGGAAAGTAGTTAATCTCTAAGGTAAACATTAAAAGAATGAGTAAAAGGCAATTTCCCTTCTGTATGTGTTAGGTATGGAGCTAAAAGTGAAATAATTAAAAATATGAAATAAATGTAAAATATGAAATAAATTCCAAAGCAAGAACAGAGAGAAAAAGGAACAGAGAGAAGCTGGAAAAATTAGAAAACACTTAGTAAGATGATGACTTAAACCAAACTATACCACTAATTTCATTCTACGTTTATGAAATGTTTCCGTTTAATGTTTCATTAAACAGAACCTTAAGAATATAGATGGAATGTTCCTAAAAGGATACAATGAGGACAATTTATTTATGAAGCAGGAATTTACAAATGTCTGGTTACAAAGGATAAGTCAGCCCGAAGGGATGAAGGGAGAAAGAGATAACCAGAAATGAGAGAGAGAGAGAAATATTCTAACCAGAAATGAGAGAGAGAGAGAAATATTCCCGTGGAAGACTAGTGGTCTTTAACCAAGGGATACAACTTGCTCAAGTCAATGCTTTCTACTTCCTTGTACCTCCTGCTGACTCCCCATTGGCTGAACCCAACCAGGACCCAGATCTCATGGAAACCTGATTGATAGAGCGTGGGGGCAGCAACCAGTGTAGAAAGGATGGTGAGGAGGGAATCTGGACAGGAAATAAAAACTATCCGGATAACATGTCAATTAAAAGACAAATATTCTCAGACTAAATAACAAACAGACAGACACCAACAAACTGTGTCAACAAATGACATCTAAAGTCATAAAGAAACAGAAAGGTTGAAAGTAAGTGAAATGATATTTTTTTGTATTGCATTTTTTCCCCAGCTTTATTGAGGTATAATTGACACACAAAAGTTGTGTGTATTTAAGATGTACAACAACTGGGAAATGTTACCCCGAATTAACATATTGATCACCTCACATAGCTACCTTTTGTGTGTATGTGGTAAAAACATTTAAGATTTGGTTTTTCCTCTGTGTGTGCACATCCCTGGTATCTCTGAGTATAAGTTTTCTCTTCTTCTAAGGACATCAGTCAGATTGGATCCAGACACCCCCACCCCCGCCAATAGCTTCATTTTAACTCCATCGCATCTTTATGGACCTTATCTCCAAATATGGTTACATTCTAATGTATTGAGGGATTATGACTTCAACATATAAACTTTGGGGGTAGGGGACACAATTCAGCCTATAACATGTAGTTTTTTAATTTTTTAAATTTTTATTGGAGTATAGTTGCTTTACAATATTGTGTTAGTTTCTACTGTACAGCAAGTGAATCAGCAGTACGTATACATATATCCCCTCTTTATTGGATTTCCTTCCCATTTAGGTCACCACAGAGCACTGAGTAGAGTTCCCTGTGCTATACGGTAGGCTCTCATTAGTTATCTATTTTATACATAGTATCAATAGTGTATATATGTCAATCCCAATTTCCCAAATCATCCCACCTCCCCCTCTTCCCACTTGGTATCCATACGTTTGTTCTATACGTTTGTGTTTCTATTTCTGCTTTGTGAATAAGATCGTCTATGCCAATCTTTTCAGATTCCACATATATGCATTAATATACGATATTTGTTTTACTCTTTCTGACTTACTTCACTCTGTATGACAGTCTCTAGGTCCATCCACGTCTCTACACATGACCCAATTTTGTTCCTTTTTATGGCTGAGTAATATTCCATTGTGTATATATACCACATCTTCTTTATCCTCTGTTGATGGACATTTAGGTTGCTTCCATGTCCTGGCTATTGTAAATAGTGCTGCAATGAACATTGGGATGCATGTGTCTTTTTGAATTATGGTTTTCTCTGGGTATATGCCCAGTAGTGGGATTGCTGGGTCATATGGTTGTTCTATTTGTAGTTTTTTAAGGAACCTCTATACTGTTCTCCATTGTGGCTGTATCAATTTACATTCTCACCAACAGTGCATGAGGGTTTCCTTTCCTCCACGCCCTCTCCAGCATTTATTGTTTGTGGATTTTTTGATGATGGCCATTCTGACCGGTGTGAGGTGATACCTCATTATAGTTTTGATTTGCATTTCTCTAATAATTAGTGATGTTGAGCATCTTTTCACATGTTTGTTGGCCATCTGTATATAACATGTAGTTTAAGTGGAGTTTCAAAATAGAGTAAAATTATATGCGTGTATTCAACGTAGCATTTTCCCCAGGAATCCACTGGTTTATTTTTCAGAATTAGGAACTCAGTAGCCATGTGTCCATGGTTTCAAAACAATAAATCAAAACATAATAAGCCCCTTTAAAATGGCTTTCAAGCCTGGTTCATTTCACCCTTCATATAGAAAAGAGCATCTGTTTAATGAACACCAAGCATAAGGCTGGAAATATGGTATACAAGATGAAAAAGGAAGTTTGCCCATAAATCATGTTAGTAGAACCAGTTTTTTAAACAATACATAAGGGGCAAATAGTCATTCTGGAATCACAGATTTGGGAAAACTGCCCAGTAAAAGCACTGCAAATCTCAGTTCTCCTGTCAGAAAATAGGGGCCCTCTGGGTGATTGTATGGGATACCTTCTAGGCCAATTTATTAGCAATATCACTGAAGTCAATTATTTGATGTTATGTGTTTGCATTTCTGTTTCAGTTGCCTGTGGCTGCAAACAAAACACCCCAAAACCGAGTGGCTTAAAGCAGTAGCAGTAACTTATGATCTTTCAATCATGTGGATTAACTGGGAGGTTCTTCTGCCGGTCTGGCTTACAGTCTCTTAGGTGGTTGCAATCGAATGGTTGCTGAACCTGGAATCATCTGGAGGCCCAGCTGGGATAGTGCCTCCTCTGCATGGGGCCTCGCCTAATGGTCCAAGCTCTTGCAGAGTATCTGAACTTCCACGTGGCGGTTCAGAGCTCCCGAAATTGCAGATATGGGAGTTGCCTGAGCTTAGATATCATAGCACATTACTTCTACTGCCTTCTATTCATTAAACAAGCCACAGGCAAGTGTCAATTTAAGTCGGGAGGGGACTGAAGGAGGGTGCAACTAGCAGGAGGTGTGGTTCACCGGGGCCATCTTTGGAGACTGGCTGCCAGAGGTTCCCTCTGGCTATTTTGGGTAAATTAACTTCTCTGAGCTGAGATATTGCAACAGCCTCCAGTCTGGCCTCCCTACTTCTCCCCCTTGCTCTTTTCAGTCTATTTCCTTTGCAGCCAGAAAGGTCCCATTAAAACATCAATCTGGTCAAGTTAGTTCTCAGCTCAAAATCCACCACGGGTTCTCACTCAGAATAAAGATGCAGTTACCCCCTAAATGTCCTATATGATCCCCCCCTTTCCTCCCCGACCCCCTGCTAGCCCTCCAACCTCATCTCCTACTGCTTTTCCCCATTTCACTCCATTGCAGCTACATGGACCTCCTTCTTCCTTGAGTATTCCAGGAACACTCTTCTTTTGGGGTCTTTCCACTTGCTGCTCCCTTTGATTAGAGCCCTATTCCCCACCTTTTCTCCTGGTTCACTCACTCATCTCTTTCCAGTTTTCACTCAGATGACCCCCCAGTGGCTGCTTCCCTTCCACCTGATTGTCACTCCCCGTCTCCCTTACCTCCTTGAGTTTTTTCCCAAAGCATATGTATCACCATCTAACATACGGTATAATTTACTGACTTATTCTTTGTATTTTCTTCCATACCCACATGCACCTGAGCTCTTTGAGGGCAGTGGGTTTTTTTTAAAATAATAATTTTATTAAGATATAACTCACATACCATAATATTCACCCTTGTGAAGTGTACAGTTTTTAGTATGTTAACAAAGTCGTGCAACCATCTCCTCTGTATAATTTTAGACCACTGGCATCCCCCTAAAAGAAACCCCATACTCATTAGCAGTCACTCTGTCCCACACTCCTCCAGCCCCTGAGAACCACTAATCTCCTTCCTGTCTCTGTGGAGTTGCCTGTTTTGAACATTTCACGTAAATGGAATTACGCAATAAGGGGTCTTTTGTGTCTGGCTCCTTTCACTTAGCATAATGTTTTCAAGGTTCTCCCATGTTATAGCATGTGTCAGGACTTCATTCTTTTTATCTGAATTATTCCACTGCATGGACAGACCACATTTTGTTTATCAGTTCATCAGTTGATGGGCAGTTGGGCTGTTTCCACTTTTAGGCTATTATGAATAATGCTGCTATGAACATTCGTGAACAAGTTATTGTGTAGACATATGTTTTCATTTCTCTTGGGTATATACCCAGAAGTGGAATTGATGGGTCATATGTTAATTCTATGTTTAGATTTTTGAGGAACTGCCAAGCTGTTTTCTACAGCAGCTGCACCGTTTTACATTCCCACCAGCAATGCACAAGGGTTCCAATTTCTCCACATCCTGCTCTGTCCTTGTTATTTTCCTGGCTGTTCTTTCTTTTTTTAAAATTATTAGTGTAGCCATCTCATTGTGGGTTTGATTTGCGCTTCTCTAACAAATGATGCTGAGTATATTTTCTTGTGCTTATTGGCAATGTATATCTTTGGAGAAATATCTTTTCAAGTTCTTTGCTCATATCTTAATTTGGGTATTTGTCTTTTTTGGGACGTTGTAAGAGTTCTTTATGTATTCTGAATACAAATCCTTTACCACATATATAATTCGCAATTACTTTTCCCAATTTTGTGGCTGTCTTTTTACTTTCTTGGTGTCCTTTAAAGCACAATTTCAATGAAGTCCAGTTTATTTGGTTGTTTTTGTTGTTGTATTTAAGAAACCATCACCTACCCCAAACTCACAAAAATTTGTTCACGTTTTCTATTTCTTTGTTTATCTTCTATCTGTTCTATTCCATTATTGAAAGTGGGGTATTCACATTTACCATTCTTACTGTCAAAGTATTTTTTTCCCTTTAATTCTCTCAGTTTTGCTTCTTGTATTTGGGGGCTCTATTGATGAATTGAGACTTTTATAATTATAAAATGTCCTTCTTCAGTGTGGTATTGGCACAAAAACAGACCTATGGATCAATGGAACAGAATAGAGAGCCCAGGAGTAAACCCACACACCTATGGGCAATTAATCTTCGACAAAGGAGGCAAGAATATACAATGGGGAAAAGACAGTCTCTTCAGCAAGTAGTGTTAGAAAAGTTGGACAGCCACATGTAAATCAATGAACTTAGAACACACCTTCACACCATACACAAAAATAAACTCAAAATGGCTTAAAGACTTAAATATAAGATATGACACCATAAAACTCCTAAAATAGAACATAGGCAAAACATTCTCTGACATAAATTGTACCAATGTTTTCTTAGGTCAGTCTACCAAGGCAATAGAAATAAAATCAAAAATAAACAAATGGGACCTAATCAAACTTATAAACTTTTGCACAGAAAATGAAACCATAAACAAAACAAAAAGATGACCTATGGACAGGGAGAAAATATTTGCAAATGATGTGACCAACAAGGGCTTAACTTCCATAATATACAACAGCTCATACAACTCAATAACAAACAATCCAATCAAAAAATGGGAAGAAGACCTAAACAGATATTTCTCCAAAGAAGACACACAGATGGCCAAGAAGCACATGAAAAGCTGCTCAACATCACCAGTTATTAGAGAAATGCAAGTCAAAACTACAATGAGGTATCACCTCACACCAGTCAGAATGGCCATCATTAAAAAGTCTACAGGGCTTCCCTGGTGGTGCAGTGGTTGAGAGTCCGCCTGCCGATGCAGGGGACGCGGGTTTGTGCCCTGGTCTGGGAAGATCCCACATGCCGCGGAGCGGCTGGGCCCGTGATCCATGGCTGCTGAGCCTGTGCGTCCGGAGCCCACGTACCGCAAAAAAAAAAAAAAAAAAAAAAGTCTACAAATAACAAATGCTGGAGAGGGTGTGGAAAAAAGGGAACCTTCCAAAACTGCTGGTGAGAATGTAAATTGGTGGAGCCACTATGGAGAGCAGTATGGAGGTTCCTCAAAAACCTAAAAGTAGAGTTGGCATATGATCCAGCAATCCCACTCCTGGGCTTATACCCAGACAAAACTCTAATTAGAAAAGCTACACGCACCCTTATGTTCATAGCAGCACTATTCACAATAGCCAAGACATGGAAACAACCTAAATGTCCACTGACAGATAAATGGATAAAGAAGATGTGGTACATATATACAATGGAATACTATTCAGCCATAAAAAAGGATGAAATAATGCCATTTGCAGCAACATGGATGGACCTAGAGATGATCATACTAAATGAAGTAAGTCAGAAAGAGAAAGACAAATACCATATGATATCACTTAGATGTGGAATTTAAAATATGACACTAATGGGGCTTCCCTGGTGGCGCAGTGGTTGAGAGTCCGCCTGCTGATGCAGGGGACACAGGTTCATGCCCCGGTCCGGGAGGATCCCACATGCCACGGAGCGGCTGTGCCCGTGGGCCATGGCCGCTGAGCCTGCGCATCCGGAGCCTGTTGCTCTGCAGCGGGAGAGGCCACAGTGGTGAGAGGCCCGCGTACCACAAAAAAAAAAAAAGAAAAAAAAAATGACACTAATGAACTTATCTACTAAACAGAAACAGACTCACAGACATAGAGACAGACTTTTTTACCTAAGCACCATGGTTCTTCCGTATCTTGGGCAAAAGAGAAAATGCATGTACATAGTATATATTATGATTGTATGTGGCTTTTTCCCTCCTAGTTCTAATTTTAGGAAAAACTCCTCCTTTACAGGCTAAGTCAGGGGTAGGGTTGAGGCAAATCTAAAAGGGAGAAATGCTTCCTTTTGTTTTAAAATTTTACTCCAAGTGTTTGACCTTAGAGTTTTCAGGGCTTTCCAGTCAAGTTGTGTATTTAATCAGATATTTTCGATGTGGTTTTATCACATACCTTGGGCCCTGTCCAGCCTTCCATCCACCCACATCACTTCTCCTGGTCCACCGACCACACCCCATACACTAAGCATCTACGCAGGGTCCATCCTCCTTTCTCTCTTCATCCCTCCAGCAAAACTGGCAACAGAGAGCAAGAGAATATGAGCCCCTCAACTCAAAATTCATCCTCGGTGTAATGCATCTTGACTCAGGGACAGGGGCAGTACAGGTAAATTATATCCAATCTTCCAGTAGGATTTCAGCTACTGTAGCTCTCTGAGAAGACAAGAAAGGATTTGTGGCAATGGGTGATATAAGGGGGTGTGCGTTTCCTCCTTACTTGTGAAAGCTAAAGTTATTTTCTCTTAAGTCTCAGTTTCTACCCACAAGTGTTTGGAGCAATCCCTGCCATCTCAGTGGGCAATACACTTAGTCCTGCAAAGCACCTTTTCCCAAGATGTATTCCACAGACCACAAGAGGTGCAAGGTCATCTCTGATAGAAGGGATTTGTGGTCAAATAAGTCTAGATACTCTGCATACCTTAGACCCCTGTAGGGGGTATTCAATGCATACAAGCAAAGTGAAGCCTCCGAGATTTTGCAAGGGGAAAAAAATCATCTAGTTTTGTTTAACTCTATATTTCTTCAATTTACTTGTATCACAGAACCCTTTTTCCCATGATACTTATCTCTTAGAACCAACCTCCTATAGAATACCCTTTGGGAAACACTATTTTAGGCTGATTCTTGAATTTGTGAACAAATCCAATTAACTTTATTTCAGACCTTGAGAATCTGAGTGGGTGTATGTAACGGGTGTTACGTTTTCTCACTAAACTGTTTCTTGCATGATGACGCTGCACCAGATTATGCCAGAAGTGCAAGTGCTTTTATAAACAGTGGGTCAGAAACCTTCACCAAAGACTCAACGTCCGTGTTGAAGAAATACAGTGTCCTGAACATTAGAATTGCAGGTATTTTTCATTCAAGTACATCACAACCGTATAACCTTACATTTGGAAAAGCATCTCTCAGATGAACTGCATGACATTTTTCGAATGCAGTTGCAGAATTAATCACTTGCTCTCTTTGCTTTATTTTAAAGGGGTTAAAAAAAAAGAAAAAGCCAGAGAGTAAGGACGTTTATTTTGAAAACAAGTTTCCTCAGGAAGGAGATGATTGAGAGGAGTTCTGAGGTACAATTAGAAGATAATAAGATAAAGGGGAGGAGGCCATTCTGGGCAGAGAAACACGTAAATGTAGCAAGTGTGGGATAGTGAGGCCAGCCCTGGCCAGAGTGGGCATGAGGCTGGCAAGGAGGCAGGCCCTGGACCATGGAGGGCTCTTTGTGTTAAGAGATTTGGACACTTTCTTATGAACCAAGGGGTACTTTTGAGGCATATCTTTAGGAGTGAAATGTGACCTGGGCTGCCTGGTAAATTAAGTAAGTCTATATATTATTTCTGGAAATAATTTCTTTAAAAGGGATTTCAAAGGATGACAGACTCATGCTCCAGTTATGATCTAATTTAAATAGAGAACAGTGAAAAGGGACACAGGATTATCTCCCCTAATTTGATTCCCCTCCTAGGGGCTCTAGACTATGAAGTGCGTTTGTGTGAATTATTCAAAGATGCCAAGGTCATGTCAGCACCCACTTATCCCCTCAACTGGACACCTGTGTGCAGTACACAGCCTGTTCAGTTGTACATGTTGCTCCTAACTCCCCTTGTGTTCTGTCTTCTGGTCAATGGCACCATCATCACCCATCCAGGAGGCCAAAGCAGAAACTGGGCACATCATGTACTTTCCTCTCTATTTTTCCTTCAATCTTTCCCCCAAACCACTAAATGTTACTAATTCCTCAAGCCCATCCCAAATGCCACTGCCTCAGTGCAGGCTTTGATTGCTGCTTCCCCATGCTTTTGCTATATCTTTCCCTTTAATCTCCCAGAAAATGGCAGAAATACAATGGGTGGGTTGGCAGCATGGAGGGGAGGGCAGTGCACCTGAGATGTACCAAAGGGGCCTGGCTCTATCCCCAAACAGCCTCAACTGGACCCACCATGAAGGGAAAGGATGACAATAGCTTGCATTTGAGCATCTAACTATTGTGCATCTAACTACTGAGCATCTAACTATTTCTAGTCCTCACAATAACCATGCAAGGTGGGTATTTTATTCCATTTTACAGATGAGAAATCAGTGTTTACAAATGGTTAAGTAACTTACCTAGCGTTGCGCTGCTGGTGAGGGGCAAAAGCTCCCAAGTCCTTGCTGTCCTGCTGTTGACACTGAAACATGCTGTCCCTTGTCTATTCTATAGCCTAAATGCATGGACTTAATTCCAGGTTTGCTTTATCACCTTTACAAGAAAATTTAAATTGTAGGGGCCGGCACTCAAGAATTAGAAACCTGCCCTATGGAGTGTGCCCTTAATTAGGCCAGCACCTGTTATTTATTTATGTCGTATATTTTTTCCTTTTTTTTAGTGCTGTGCATGAGTTCAGGAAAGCATCTTTGCAAATATTCTATGAAATAGACTGATTACTGCTAATTAGGTTCTCTTAACATGAAACAAGGAAATGACTGGCTTCTTTTGAGTTCTGATAAATTATCGTGGTGGGAAAGATATGTGAGATGAAGCACAAAACTGGTTTTGTATTCAAGCTTTGCTGGAGAGGTGGTGGAAGGTTTGGGGCACTTTGTGAAGGGGAGATTCATGGAGAGTGAGGGGAATTCTAGGCCTGCTGGGGTCCATGTGATACACGCCCAGTGCGCCATCTTGGCCAAATGACTCCATCTTCTGACATAATCACACCAGCCTGAAATTTGAGAGCATTCCTCAATTTTCCATGTTTTAAATCCTCCTTGTAAAATTGGTCTTGCTGTCAAATCTCTTATCTACCCTAGATCTTTTCCTCCCTCCCAGATTCACTGTAGATGCCTTGACTCAGTCTTCCTCTGTCCTTCACCTAAGCCCTGACAATGCATCACCTTCTAATCCATATGGCTGCCTCCAGCGCCTCACCCACTCTCTCCTCGCCCTCTTCTCACTCCACTACAGCAGCAGTGCTCAAATTAAGGTGAAAAGAGGAAACACCTAGGAAGCTCGTGTCTTATCAGCTAGGGCTGCCATAACAAAATACCATAGGCCAGGTGGCTTGAACAACAGAAATGTATTACTCATGGCTCTGGAGGCTGGAGACCCAAGATCAAGGTGCCAGCATGGTCAGTGTCTGGTGAGGACTCTCTTCCTGGCTTGCAGACAGCCACCTTCTTGCTGTGTCCTCACATAGCAGAGAGAGAAGGCAAGCTCTCTAACGTCTCTTCTTATAAGGTCTGAGAACCAGGGGACTCAGGGGTGTAGATTCCAGGCTGGATCTGAGAGGCTGAGGACCAGGAACCTCAGGGGCAGAAGATCCACAGCGCAGGTGGGAAGGGGTGAATTCCTCCTTCCTCTGCCTTGTTTTCTATTCAGGCCCTCAATGGATTGGATGATGCCCACAGGCACTGGGAAGGGCAACCTATTCACCGAGTCCACTATTCAAACGCTAATCTCATCCAGAAACACCCAGAAACAATGTTTAATCTGGGCACCAAGTAGCCATTCAACTTGACACATAAAATAACCATCACGCTTACGAGTGATCTATGAGAGAACTTTGAGTTACAACAATGCTCATTTTTCAGGTCATGTGTTTGGGATAAAATGATCAAAATTACTAGTGAAAGCAAGGATGAGAGAAACACAATAACTACAGCAACAGGCTTTAAAACTTGCCCAGTTCTTCTTCAACATATACATGAGGAAACTGAACTGGGGGACAGTGGCAGACAAGCAGTTCAGTGGGCAGGGAAAGATCTGGACAAATCCCTAGACAGCAGTGCAGTGTTTTCTCTGGAAGCTTTTACATTTCAGGGTCGTTCACAATTGCCACAAATTTTAGAGAGTAAGAGGGTCCTCCTAAGGTACAAACAGTAAATGTGGGGTCACTTCCAAGAGATTGTCTAGCCTGGATCTGGGCTGGCATCATTCTTTAAAGATTCTGATGTCGTCCACCCTTGGTGTTCCTGATTCTCAGGCCTTTGGATTCAGACTGAATTATCCCACGGGCTTTCCTGGGTCTCAGATCGCAGATGGCTGAGAGTGGGACTTCCCAGCCCCCGCAAATGTGTGAGTCAATTCCTTATACTAAATCTCTTCCTATACAAATGCTGTTGTTTCTGTTGACTGGTGAATTCCAAGTGGCACCTTGCATATGCTCAAGAAACGTGTTGAATGAATCCATAAATTAAGAAAACTTAAGATATACCTCGTGGGATCTTGGGCAAGTTGTTAAATGTCTCTGAGCCTCCGTCTCCGGAACTGTGAAAGGCTTTCATGCTTCTTATTGAGGCGTAAAGCAGATAATGTACGAGTTCTTAGTGCCACTGAGCCTAGCACACACGAGAATGACTTCTTGTGGTTGAAGCTTCTGTCACCCTTGTTATTACCAGTGACTGGTCTTATCTGCACAGCCCAAGCACCACAATAGGTCATTCTTTCTCAGCCTAATCTGTGATCAGAAAAAGTATTTAATGGTATAAATATACTTCACCTAATAACTGCTTATGTTCCCTGTACTGTTGGGATCAAAAGGCTTATTTCCAAATGTAGACGAAATAATTTAATTTTGGGCAAACCACTGAAACAATACAGAGAGAACATCCTGAAAGTCTTCTAGAGATAAGACATAGACATTAATAATACAGCAGCTCATTATTACTAAATATTGGTAAAATGTTTTAATGCTGTTCTTGTTTACCGATCCATATCTATTACTTTAGTTTCGTAAAGTGAAAAAAATTTACAAAGCCTCATGGAGTTCCCCTTTCCTACATCCTCATTTTTCTAATTGGGACATGTTTATTGGATCGTGAATTTCTCTACCATGATTTACAGGATCCTAACCTCTGCAGTTCAACAGGCATTATTATATTAACATTTTGAAGAGGAGATAATGGTGTATACCAATGTTAGGGGAACCACTGACCAAAACTGCCCATCCCGGCCAGGCACGAGCACAAACACTTGCATGAGTTATCTTACAACAGGAGGTGCTGGTAAGGAACTCGGAACTTACAAGCTACCACCAACCGGAAGAATTCAGGAAAGGTCAAAAGGAGAGAGGAGATGCCAGTCCATATGTCCTACCAGCCTCCCAGAATCCTTCTCGCTGGAATCCATCTTGGCTGGGTGATGCACGCACCACCAGGAAGGACCCTGAGTCAGAGTAATTGGCCAGAGACAACTGGGAAACTAACCCTGTTACCATAAAACCCGAGACTGCGAGCCACGTGGCAGAGCGGTTCTCCTGGGTTCCCTTACGCTGCTGCTCTCCACCCGGGCGCCCCTTCCCAATAAAGTCTTTTGCTTTGCCAGCACGTGTGTCTCCTCAGACAATTCATTTCTGAGTGTTAGACAAGAGCCCACTCTCAGGCTCTGGGAAGGGTCCCCCCTCCTGCAACAAGAGATTGAGGTGGGAAGCCGGAATGCCAATACAGTAATTTACAGGGAATGAAATATAACAATGAACTCCACATCCTTATCAGCCTAACCAGAGTGTTCTCTCCTAAAGAAAAAAGAAGAAATATTGATATGCTTTAGAGTCTCTGGATCTTTAACTTTGTCTAATAATTATGCTAGGCAGCTAGACTTGGCAACCCACCTCCCTCTAGGTGCACACCCGTGCTCCTTGCTCTCTTCAGCCACCATCCCTTCCCTCCCCCCAACTCCCCGCACCAGCACACCCTCCTGGCACAAAAATAAAAAATAAAATATCACAAAGGAAAGACTGACAGGGCTTCCCTGGTGGCGCAGTGGTTGAGAGTCCGCCTGCCGATGCACGCGACGCGGGTTCGTGCCCCGGTCCGGGAAGATCCCACATGCCGCGGAGCGGCTGGGCCCGTGAGCCATGGCTGCTGAGCCTGCGCGTCCGGAGCCTGTGCTCCGCAACGGGAGAGGCCGCAACAGTGAGAGGCCCACATACCGCAAAAAAACAGAAACAAAAACAAAGGAAAGACTGACATATTTTCCTTTATAAGAACTGAAAATTCCAGGGAACAACATCCCAAACAAAACTCAAGGAACAGATTTGGAAAAAATATACCAAGGCAACTGTTGGGGCCCAGAGTAGGCCACCCCAAATTGTGTCTCATGGTATATTGATTATTCTGAATTCTAGTTACTTAAGAAACAGCTAACACAGAGGGACACTCTGACCCTCCTTTCTGTCTCCCTGAAGTGAAAGGTGCATTCCCTGCATCTGGAGATAGAAGGACATCCTTACTCCCAGAGATAGGGAATTCAGGGCCAGGAAGCCTATATAAGCAAACGTTGTTACTTCTTTAATTTACTATTTTCAGCCCAAACTCCGTTCAGATTCTTCACTAATTGGGCACCCAAAACCCAAGTTTCCTCACAAATTTATTGTTTCTTTGTCTAAAAAGTATAAAAGCTGCCTGCTTTGGCCACTCCCTAATGTGCATGAATTAAAATTTCTTTCTTTTTCTCCTGTTAATGTCTTGTGTAAACTTTATTATAATTCCCTTCACAAGAACTCAAGAGGGGTAGAGGGGGAAGTTTCCCCTTCCCCATGTAATACACAAATGATTAACATTCATGAACATTGCATAGCTTTAATATAGTTTAGATAGGTTTGGGGAAGGAAAGGAAGATAAACTCATTGGCTGAATCTAGCATGTTGATACAGAAATCTGGTTGAAACTTTCTACTACTGCAAAGAAGGAGGCCTTGACTTGGGGAAACTGGTAGGTACCCTAAACCTCACTAAGCTTCTATGTGTAGCTGCCCTCGCCTCCACCACTGACATATCCTGACACCCCCCAAGAAGCCCAGATTTTTGACAATTGAGCTCAGTGGGATTTACTGCGGTGATTCCTGCATCAGTGTACCCATGGATATAAACAGTCGTGTTCAAATACTTAGACCCATTACAGAAGAAGGTGTTAAGTTTAATATCTACTTTCTCAACCCAGCCCAGCCCCCTGCAATTCAGCCTCATTAACTATGGGTATTTCTCTGCCCTCTCCTCTTATGCATGGCCCTGACCCTGCTTTCTTTGTTCTATAGTCTCAAACTCAATAGCAAGGTGTCTTTGTACGGCTCTCTTGGTGATCTTTCTTTCAGGGCCTTTGTACTTGGTTTTCCTCTACCTGGAACCTTCTTTCTTTCTTTTCTTGTCTGCTTAACTTTTCTTCATCCATCACACTTAAGCTTGTCTATCTTCTTCAGAAACTGTATGTGCTTTCATTCACCACTCTTTACCCAGTGCCTCGGATTGTTTCTGGGATATACTAGGTGCTTAATAAATATTTCTTGAATAAGTAAATGATATATATGTTAATCCCAAACTCCTAACTTATCCCATATATCTTATTTATTTATTCAAGAAATATTTATTTGGGATTAACAGATACATACTACTATCCTGTATATAAAATAGATAACCAACAAGGACCTACTGTATAGCACAGGGAACTATGCTCAATATTTTGTAATAACTTATAAGGGAAAAGAATTTGAAAAAAAAAAATATATATATATATACAACTGAATCACTGTGCTGTACACCTGAAAGTAACATAACATTGTAAATCAACTATACTTCAATTAAAAATAAATAAATAAATAATATATAAAGATGCTACAAATCTATAAAGAAAAAAATGCATAGAGCTGAGTATAAAAATGGACAGAGCATATGAACAAGCCAATCAAAGGAAAAGAAATATGAATTGGGTATAAGGAATCAGATACTGCTACGTACTATAAATAGAAGTATATGTCAGGATAATTTTGGAGGGAGGGATTTGGACATCATCAAGGTAAAACTTGGGCATTCCCTCTGGTCCAGCAATCTTACTTCTACACATAAATATGCCCTCATACACACAAAAATATTCATTATATCATTATACAAAATAGTCAAGAACTGGAAATGACTCTGGAGTCTACCCACAGAGGAAGAGTAATTATGACAAGTCTAATTTCTAGGTCGCAGCCAGGTGCCTCTTAAAGATGTGAATTCAGGGGTCCAGTCTCTCTCCAAGTTATGGCTCTACCATCTTAGAGTCTTTTGTTTCCACTGTGTGGATAGGGGAGAGAGTGTGGAAGACAGCATGAGATATGCCTGGAAGTGACCTCCATCACTCGTGCCCACATCCCACTAGCAAGAACTTTAGTCACATGGTCCCACCTTGATGAAAGAGGGGCTGGGTTCTTCCTGTGTACCCAGAGAAAAATGAAATAGTTGGTCTGGAAATAGCTTTGAAGTCTTTTGCTAAAGTGCAAAACGTAAGCTTCAGAAACGGGTGATTCATATTTTTTAAATTGCAATGGGTGTGTTCTCACCCTTATGTAACATTTAACATTTTTATAAGTGTAACAGGATATTGAGTTGGATTTTTCCTGTTGCCCTGGAATTATTAGCTAGGGCTCAAAGTTCAAGTCAAAATAGCTTTAGCATTCCCATATTCTAAAGAGAGCTGTATCCAAGTACCACCCCCATCCTAGTCATCTCAGAACACACTCACGTACAATCTAAATAAGGGGAAGAAAGGGGGAGGGAGGAGGAGACTTGTTGGCACCTTGAGGGGAGCAGTAATTATGCGGAGAAGCTTTTTCTTCTCTCCCCAGGAGGACTCCAATAGAAAAACTCACAGAGCTGCCAGTACCTCCTGGACTTGGCTGTTGGCATCTCCCGTTCCAGCCATGTGCTTGGAGCTGAAGAATCCACATGTCATCCAGATGCTCTCTTCTGAACAAAGAGAAGCACAGTGAGGAGATTTTGGAGAGTTTGTTAGAGTCCCTCGATTTGGGAAGCCCTTGTGAACTGTAGACACCCCTCTTTCAGAGCTTTCCGGAGGCAGGAGGTTCATGACACCAGAAGGGCAGGAGAAAACTGTAGAGCAGTGTACCTAGAAGAAAAGGATGGGGAGATAAAGTGACTCACCCATATCCCAGTTCTCCCACTCTTTGGAGGAGGCAGAAGACCTCCCTGGCTCCTGCAGCTCCTCACAAGGGAGCCCTGTGGTTGGAGGAGGGACGGAAGCAGCAGGACTGTCCAGGTGGCTGCCAGGCCAGCAAGACAACATGCTATGTGTCAAAGAGGTTGTGTTGATAAGAGACCAGACAAGAAATTCAGGTAAGGCTTTATTGGGGCCCCTGCTGCAGTAGTGGGGAGCGGGAACAAGTAACAGTTTCCGTTGCTTGCTCCCCGGGGTCGGGAGGTGGGAGCAGGCTGTTTCCTTACATGGGCTGAGGGTAGGGTCGGGTCCAGGGGTCAGGCCAGAGGCGTGGCTTAAGTGGCTTGCCCACCCCTTTGGTGGTGCTGAGTGCGGGGGGCATGCGCAGTACCCTGTTTTTGCTCCCAGCTCTTCAGAAGTGGCAGTTGGGTTTTTTTGGTCTTTTTATATCTTATTGTCCATAATTTGCCCCCAGCTGCATATGCACGCACTCATTTTTAGTCCCTTGTAGTTTCTTTGTATTTTGTTGCTTGAGGAGATGACATTTGTCCAGGTGCCAGCACTGCAGCAAAGGGTCCCAGGTCCCAGCCTGTCCCAGTTGGATGCCCGAATGGCTGGAGGGCAAAAGAAGATGCCCATTTGGGTGTCCATGGTGAAAGATGGGTTAGGGTGATGTTGAACTTGACTTCAAGAAAACCTCCTACCCCAAGTATGAGAAGACCAATGGCTACATCCTCAGAGGCAACCAGCAGTTGGAACCAGAAAAGGCCTAAGAAACCACTGAAATATGGCAATGACTTCCTTAATCCCCATTTCCTTCCCCCAACCAACCAGAGGGCCTCGGTCATGAAGGGAAATTAATGGGGTGGCTTGTGTCAGAGCTAGACTATGCCCCCTCCAACCCTCCCTCTACTCTGAGCTACTAGATGCACTGAGATTAGAGTTTAGAATTAAATATTATAATAAAATCAAGTTTGAGATCAAAGTTTTCAAGAAGACTAGATGTTTAGTAATCAAAAGTGACTAAGAAGTTATTGGATCTGCCTGAGGTACACTTGAAAGACAAAAATGTGTAATTTGACAGGTCATGGTTGATTAAAACAGAATAAAACAGTTTTACTCACTGTACCCCACTGATGCACACCCCCTCTACAGTTAAATAAATGTAAATTACTTTTTTGAATTAAAAAAGAGGGTTAAAAAGTTATATGTTGTCTGCTTATTCATTTTACCTGGAGTTGGGTAACGATTTTCACTCTCTTTTCTTTTAAATTTTTTAAGGTTTTTCTTTTTTTTTAAGTTTTGAGAGTTCTTTGCTTCTATCCTTGATTATGAATTCTGCACCATTTGCTTTGTCTTTTGCTCTTTTTATAATTCTCTTCATGACAGGTTGGAGTTCTATGCTCCATCTCCTATGACCATCACTTTACATTCTTTTTCTGTTAATTTTTTACATAGTGTCTTTTTCTTGATTCTGAGTCTTATTTCGTTAATTTGATTTTCTGCCACATCAGTTCAGTCTTTTACTCCTTCAGTAACCATCTGATTTTACTTATTGCACTTTTCATCACAGACTGATTTTGTATATTAACTGCAACACGTCTAGTATCTTCCCAAACATTTAAAGCACTTCTTTTTAAATTAGTTTTTGCATAACTTATATATACATATTTTTTTAATTGAGGTATAGTTGATTTACAATATTGTGTTAGTTTTAGGTGTATGGCACAGTGATTCAGTTTTATGTATTTTTCAGATTCTTTCCCCCTATAGATTACTACAAAATATTGAGTATAGTTCCCTGTGCTATACAGTAGGTCCTTGATGTATCTATTTTATGTATAGTAGAGTGTATATGTTAATTCCAACCTCCTAATTTATCCCTCCCCCACCCTTTTCCACTTTGATAACCATGAGATTATTTTCTATGTCTGTGGGCCTATTTCTGTTTTGTAAATAGTTTCCTTTGTATCTTTCTTTTTTTTTTTAGATTCCACATACAAGCAGTATCATATGATATTTGTCTTTCTCTGTCTGGCTTACTTCACTTAGTGTGATAATCTCAAGGTCCATCCATGTTGCTATAATTCAAGTACTTCTTGCATTATAAGTGAAAGATCTATTGAGGGGCTAGGATTCCTTGGTTTTGAACCCTGACTCTGCCACTTAAGAACAATGTGACCTTATAATCGTTGAGAAAGGGATAAGATAAACCAATCATTGCAAATCTGGTGGAACCTGTTCCGTAATAGCAGGAAGAAACTGGCAGATTGCATTTAAAGGGCTAGAGAGAGTGGGGAAACCATACAGAGATTCAGTGTGTTGGAAGTAAGGGTTGCTCAGTTTGAGTGCTCAGACATGAGATTAGAGGTTAGATCATGAAGGTTCTTTATAACTGAATCAAATTTCAGGATTTTATCCCGTAGACACATACTTCTTAAGTACACATTTCTGGAACTCTGAAACCAGTGTGTCAGGGGCTCCAAAAACCTCAGATTTTTGCCACAGTTCCTTGGATTTTCAGTATTAAGTGACGTAAGGAAAACACTCTTTTAAATTAAAACAAATATATACACTATGGCATAGAACACAAAATCGAAAATTCTAAGATCAGCCTGGATGTTATATAAGCATATGATACTTCTGGGGACCCACCCCAACCCATGGGCGTACACATCCTGTCCTATGTGCCATTCGAGAGGCATCTAAGAGAAGCCATCAGCCCCCCAACAAAGTCTCAGGGCAGACTCCTCTGATTGAAGAAAAGGCTGCTTCTTAATCCTTCCCACATAAGCCTTAAGGGACCACACACTTTCTCCAAGCTGGGGCAATTGCTGAAATTAGGTGGTTTAACTGTAAAGACATCCCAGCCTTTCAGAAGCTAGCATCCCGAACAGAGATAAACTAAAGACAGTGTTCCCCGCTAATACTGATGTATTTTCAATTTATGCAATCCAGTGTGCAGTGGTCTGCACCATCCCCTGCCTCCAGTGATTAATGGCCTGGCCCCAGCCAGGGTCCAAAAAGAGCCAAGGGAAGAGATGCAATGGGTTTTATATTATCATGACTGCAACATACTCATTCTGTGGTGTCAGTGCTGACTGCAGGGTTCTGATTATGAAATATGATGCATGTTGAATTTAATGACATTCTCTGCCCTTCCGGTGAGTTCACTGCCTTCCAATGTCATTTTCTGTTCTCGTCTGAGTGGTAATAAAAGGAATATCATCAACTGTGGTAGCCTGTAACTACTGTGTGTTTTACAATAAATTGCATTTCAGGACCTTTCTCCCCAGGAGAAAAGTGCATGGTCAGAAGGATTACTCCAAGGCAGTTTCTGGGATCCCAGTCTCCGAGAAGATGAGGAACAAGGTGGCGTTGCCCTTTTTAGGAAATTATTCCCTAAGAACACTCATTTTTCAAGCAGCTATATATCAAAGGTCAGTTTGGACTAAGGGTAGATGATAAAACAGACTCCAAAGCAAAAATGACTATGGCTCAACCAAAATCATTGCAGAATGGACCAGGTCTAATCTCTTAGTAAGTTCTGGAAGGCGACTCCGGAAGAACACAAACTCAGAACTGGGAAGACAGCCCCGAAAGCCCTGTTCTTTCTGTCTGTGTTCAGATTAACCTTTTGTCCTTATCCCATGGCAAGGTAATCTCCATTTGAGGATGGGGAGAAAGATAAGAAAAGTAAGACTGAATGAGTGACCACTGTGTACCTGACCTGTGGCAGGTACTCTATGGTACGATGTCACCTACTCTCACAGTATGCTTGTGAGATTATCACCCCTTATTACCCCCAATATGTAAATGAGGAAATTTAGGCTTGACAGCATCTGCAGGGTCACACAGCCAGTGGAGGTCAGAGCCAGGGATCCAGCTCCGGCTCATCTGATTCCCAGAGGTATATCCCAGGCACCAGAAGCACCAGCCTTACTTAGGAGTGTGCTGGAGACGCAGAACCTCAGACATCTGCCCAGTCATGCACGTGGGGGTATGAGATGCATGTCCTACATACACTCTGAGCTGGTCAGGGGCTAGAAAGTTTCTGACACGAGGGGCAACCAGGACAAACTTCTCTCTTCACTGTTGAGAGGGACTGCTAGGTAATGTCACATTGACTGACCGTCAGGATCTTAGATCCATTGATTGTCCGGCTGGCAGCGGCATTGCTGGGGACAATACTCCTCAAATTCCAGAGTGCCTGACAATTGCCTGGGCAGCTGGTTAAAGTACAGACTCCTTAGTTCTCCCTAGTATTGTATTAGTCAGTGTTCTCTAGACAAACGGAACCAATAGGATGTACACATATAGAAAGAGATTTAGTTTAGGGAATAAACTTGCACAATTATGAAGCCTGGCCAGTTCAAAATCTGCAGAGTGGACCAGCAGGCTGGAGCCTAGGGAAGAACAGATGATGTGGTTCAAGTTCAAAGGCCATCTGCTGGCAGAATCCCCTCTTGCTTGGATAATATCAGTCTCTGTTTTTTTGTTTTGGTGTTTTTTTTGCGGTACGCGGGCCTCTCACTGTTGTGGCCTCTCCCGTTGCGGAGCACAGGCTCCGGACACGCAGGCCCAGTGGCCATGGCTCACGGGCCCAGCCGCTCCGCGGCATGTGGGATCTTCCCGGACCGGGGCATGAACCCGTGTCCCCTGCATCGGCAGGCGGACTCTCAACCACTGCGCCACCAGGGAAACCCCAGTCTTTGTTTTATTAAGGCCTTCATCTGATTGGATGAGGCCCACCCACATTAGAGAGGGCAATCTGCTTCACTCAAAGTCCACTGATTTAAATGTTAATCTCATCCAAAAACATCCTCATGGAAACATCCAGAATAATACTTGACCACATATCTAGGCACCATGGCCCAGCCAAGTGGACACATAAAATTAACTATCACATATATTGCAATGGTGTTTACACAAATCTACATGTGTGGAAAAAAATAGCATAGAACTGTACACATACATAGTACCAACATCAAACATTTGGTTTTGATATTATAGTATCATTATTAAATATTCAATAATTATTTTAAAAGTAAATAGTTACTTAATAATTACTATAATTATTAAGATAGAATTATCAGGATTGCCTAGTGAAGGCTATCTGGGACCTCTCTGCAATATTTTGCAACTTCCTATGCATCTAAAATTTCCTATGCAATATCTGTGCAACTTCCTATGAATCAAAAAATAGTTAAAAAAAATTTTAATAGTGCAGATTCCTGCCCATTTGCATCTGCTCCTCATATTTCCCTCACTCCAGGATTCTGGCCCATTTGGTCTGCTGGTAATTCAGATACAGAAAGGCACGGCTGACCATAGCGTAAGCATGGCCCCAACGGGACATGTGATATGACGGGGGCTATGGTTTAATCTATGCAAAAAGGAACTATGTTACCTGAATTACTTTCCACCACAGAGGAGAAAAATGTTAAGAGCAGCAGATTAGAAGTGAAACAACAGTAATTCTTTGTAATTCTGGGCTTACGGCATCAGTCACTGTTGATAACAAAGGGACAATGAAAGTCATCTGTTCCAAGTACCTCACTGGACAGACGAAGAAGAGGCCCAGAACCTCAAGCCATGTTCCTGTTGAGTTACCTGTCCAAACACTCACATCGTTAGCAGCAAAGTCTGAACCGAAAACAGAGCTCTGGGACTCTCAAGGCCCGAGACAACCAATTACAATCTCACTTACAGGTTTCATTGGACTCTCCACACTTTGTTGTGCTTTTAAACGTTAGAAAGCCTCTGTGGTGGGGAGGGCAGCCACGAACAAGGCCATTTACACAAGAGGAGACCGAGGTCAGGCAGCAGCTTTCCAAAGGCTTCCCCGGAAGACAGTGGACTTGGTCAGGTGCTCTTCCTGCTCCAAGAAAGTTAAATAATGAGTCCTAAGTCCTACAGACCAAGACAAAGTAGCCCCAAGGACATCCCCAAACAGGAAGTGCAGCCAACCCAGGCTGCCCCCCAAAATACTGGGTTTTAACTCTGTTGCAATACCAGTCATAATCCCTAGCCCCCTTAGTGTTCTAATCCCAGCCCAGGCAGTAACTGTGTTAATGGGGGAATTCTTATTGTGGTCCTAGTTTCCGACTGTTTAAAGTGAGAGCACTGGACTCAAACATTAAGGATTTAGGGCTATTTTTATTTTGTTTCATTTCCCCTCAATTTGCTGTGTGATTTATAATCTAGGCTGTATTTTGGAGAAGCTCATATATTAAGATAATTGCCAGTTATTTTCTTGTATTTGCCAAAGTATCCATGCTTGTACAATGGAGGTAGAAGATATAAGTGACAGGTGACAGAAAATGAATACCTACATCAGCAACTTGGGACCACTTCAGCTCAGGTCTCATCCTTCCTTTCCCCACATCTAAGTCATTAGAGATTCCGGTTGATTCTACTTTTTTTTTTTTTTTTTTTTCGGTGGCAGGCCTCTCCCTTTGCGGAGCACAGGCTCCAGACGCGCAGGCTCAGCGGCCATGGCTCACGGGCCCAGCCGCTCCGCGGCATGTGGGATCTTCCCGGACCGGGGCACGAACCCGTGTCCCCTGAATCGGCAGGCGGACTCTCAACCACTGTGCCACCAGGGAAGCCCTGATTCTACTTTTTTAATGTGCCTGAAATGGATCCCTGCAGCCCCTGCCAAAGTTCAGGCCACTCATCAATTCCTGCCTTTTCACCTGCAGCTCAAACCCAAATCTCACCGTCTTCTCGTTCTAGGTCCAAAGCACTGCCATAGTGATTTCTCTAAATGTAAATGTAAAAGGTAAATATCATTCCCGTACCTAAACCATTTCTGAACCGAAAACAGAGCTCTGGGACTCTCAAGGCCTGAGACAACCAATTACAATCTCACTTACAGGTTTCATTGGCCTCTCCACACTTTGTTGTGCTTTTAAACGTTAGAAAGCCTCTGTGGTGGGGAGGGCAGCCACGAACAAGGCCATTTACACAAGAGGAGACCGAGGTCAGGGAGCAGCTTTCCAAAAGCTTCTTTGGAAATGTAGGTATTCATTTTCTGTCACCTGTCACTTATATCCTCTATCTCCATTGTACAAGCGTGGGTACTTCGGCAAATACCCTTAAAAATGAAATCCAAATTCCCTAGCTGGGATTCCAGGGCATCCTTGATCTGGCCTCTCCGACCTCAATGCTTATGGCTGTCCATGCTCCTGGGACCACTTGCTGCTCCCCAATGCACCTTTCCCTTTGTATCCTCTGCCAGAGATATTCTCCCCAACTTTCTGCCCTGGTTAACTCCTGGCATTTGTCCCCCTGGGAAGCCTTTGTATTCCCTCTGACACTGAATTAATGACCTTGTACTGTATTCCCATAACATCCTATGAATTCCATTGGCACCTATGCCCCCTACCCCGTCCTCCAGGTGTTAAGTTCCCTAGGGGTGATCATTCATCTCTGTGTTAGTAGAACCAAGTGCAATTCCAACAATGCACTGGCTAAGCCGCTATTATATCAGAAGAAGAGGAACAGCATCTTGGCATGAAAAGTGCCCTGGGGTCCAAACAGGAACATGATAAGGGTGAGAAATCGTGCAGTCATTCAACAGGTATCCCCAAATCACCCCTCTATGTCAAGCTGTGTGTTACGAGATAGAGGTGAAACGTTACCACCACCTCTGACGAATTCTTGCCCCAAACTCCAACTTGAATCACATCAAACCTCAGAAATAGCTACCAGTTGGCAAGACATTCAGGATCCAGAGGAATCTGTTTAATGTCATGAGAATGCAATCATAAAAGTCCAGAATGTAGGAAAATCTAGAGGACAAATGACTTGATTTATTCATAAAATAAGTTGAAAGGGAAAACATTTTTTAAAGAGAAAAAGAGGGAACTTATAGATTAAAAAACACTTAAGAGAATCAAATGCCATGTGTGGACTTTGACTGGATCTTATTCAACAAGCCAACTCTTTAAAAAATATGAGACAAATGGGGAAATCTATTAACTGAATGGAATTTGATAATATTAAAAAACAATTGTTAATTTCATAAGATGCAACATAGGCATTATGGTTAGGCATTTTTTTAAATATACATACACTGAAACATATGCTTATTAGGAAGAGGCAGTATAGATAAAAAAAGATTGACCATGACACTGATTATTGAGTGATGGGTATATGGGGTTCATTGTTATCCTTCCTACTTTTGTGTATGTTTGAGTTTTTGCAGAACAAGTTAAAAACGGTGAGCAGAGAAGATGCTCCTGTTAGCATGTTATTTACAATTACAATAACTGATACTAAACAAATAATTACAAGTGAGTTATTTACAATGAGATGAGACCAGAGATACTTCTGACTTGTGATGTATTCGTATTGAATTCCATTTAAGTGCTATAGGAAATGCTTTCTCAGCAATTTGTTTTGCTAAGATCAGCAGTTTATAGGGGGCAGGGCTAAAGGTCTCCCCTTTCATTGTCAAAATCCATGTTGGCACACCTGTGAAGATTCGGTTTGCTTTCTAAGGTTTTGGGTAAAATACAGGATCAGCAAGTGTCAGGAGCCAGGGAATAATACAGGTCTCAACTCCTGTGCCTGGAAAGGGTTCAATGATTCGTAAAGATCGATTGCAATGTATCTGAATTGCTACTGCTTGTGTGGTACTTTACAAGCAACCTCTTACTGCGTGTACCTAACTACTGAGATTAAAAGATGGTTTAACTTTATAAATTAGAGTGAATCCATAACAGTGTTCTCAGTCCCTTGCATTTCTTTTGATGCCCATGGTGAGTGACAAAGGGGTGGAGTTTACAGCTGATTTGCTTGATTTGTTCAAAACCCCTCTTCTCACCTCTAACCTGTCAACTGCCTGTTGTCACCCCTGTGCCCAGATGGCTGTGGTGGCAACAAGACGCTACTGCTGTGCCACCGAGTCGTGATTTCACAGTATTTTTCTTTTCTTTTTCATCCTACTTGGGGATACGTTTTAATGAGGACAGGACGAGGACGGACGAAGCACCTTTCAGTGGAACATCTAGCTCTACATTGCACGGAATTGAGACTGATGCCACAAACATTTCTATTATAGACGACGGAACGTAAACAACAGGGTCCTACTATATAGCACAGGGAACATTATTCCATATCCTGTGACAAACCATAATGGAAAAGAAAATGAAAAAGAATGTATATATATGTATAACTGAATCAATTTACTGTGCAGCAGAAACTAACGCAACATTGTAAATCAACTATACTTCAAATTAACAAAACAAGAAATAACCAAATAGCACAGATTACCAAAGCAAAGACATTGATAAAGCAAATAAAATCTGCAATAATAAATACATCTGCAATAGATGCTAAATATCATTAAATTATTATAAAATTTAGACAGTAAATATGGTCTATTTTTGCTTCTTTCCAATAGAATACATTTGATCACATTTTTACCAAAGAAATAGGTCGGGATAAAGTTACTACTCATATTAAAAAATAAATTATAATATTTTAAAACTTAACCATGTGTCTTTACTTTATCATAAAAATAATTTTTTCATCTTTGATTGTATTACTCATTGTTAGACATGTGTTCATTCATACCACCACAAAACATAAAATCCAAAGTACTATTCTCTTCGTATTTTGAAGGTACGTCATCAAATTCTGGGTGTATGTCAGAAGATGCACCCGGTCTGTAAATGTCAGCAGAAGTAAGTTTGAGAGGCATTTTTTTACAGTAAGCAACAGCTGCAAGATATTCTGCTGCAAAAAGAGCTATCCTGTGTCATTGCATTTCTACAAACCCACATCTAGGGCGTGGCAGTAAGGAAAGTGAATTAGAGACTGTTAACACTAAATGGTAAATAGTATCTTATGGGTATCACAGCCTTGTTGAGATAAAATTCTGGCTTGAAAGACCTCAGTAGAAGAGAATGACATTTTTTTTTCTTTTATTTTTTCATTGAAGTATAGTTGATTTACAATGTGTTAGTTTCAGGTGTAGAGCAAAGTGATTTATATATATTCTTTTGCAGATTCTTTCCCTTATAGGTTATTACAAACAATTGAGTATAGTTTTTTGTGCTATATAAAATAGATAACCAAGAAGGTTATTTATTTTATATATAGTAGTGGGTATATGTTAATCCCAAACTCCTAATTTATCCCTCCTCCAACCCTGTCCCCTTTGGTAACCATAAGTTTTTCTTCTATGCCTGTGGGTCTATTTCTGTTTTGTATATAAGTTCATTTGTATCATTTTTTTTTTAGATTCCATATATAAGCGATATCATATATTTGTCTTTCTCTGTCTGGCTTACTTCACTTAGCATGATAATCTCAAGGCCCATCCATGCTGAGAATGACATTTAAAGACACAATCAAATCAGAAATGCATACTGGAGGGAAAATCCACACAAGCGTGTGGGGAGACACACTGAAGGTGATTTAAGTGAGGTAAAAATGAAAAAAGAATCAAAAGAATTGCAGGAATTTACTCAAGTCCAATCCACAAAGTGGAAGAAATAAAAGGTGCTTCAGTAGCAAGCTCTACTGGCAAAAGACTTTCATTGTCTAGATGCCCGATGCATATTTAATTGGTCTGATGCAGAGCATCTATGAAATCCATTTCTTTGTCTTCCTGCTCCACCTACTTGCTCCGTCCACCCCTGGCATTTTCCCGTTTCCTCAATACACCCAACTCCCTCTCACCTCAAACCTTTACACATGCTGAGTTCCCTACTCCAGTGGATATAACTTACTTTGGCTTGGCTGGCTTCTTCTTGCCCTTCAGACTATTATCCTGTATGACACCACCCATAAAAGAACTTCCCTGTATTCCCTGTAATTCTATATTCCAACACCATTCCTTTCACAGCATTTATCAGAATTTGTCACTGTTTCATTTATTTGGAATACCTCTCTTCTCCACCATCCTGAGAGGTCCATGGTAAATCTTATTTACCATTATATCCCCAGTATGGAATACATAAAATGACTTTAGTATCCAGTTCAGGATGGGTCATGAAATAATATTTGCTGAAAAAAATAAATGAATGATCATAGTCCAGTCAACTCCTATGAGAAAGAAGGGGTGCCTATGTAACTAATATGACTGCAGAGATAAGATTCAGAGGTGCTCTGACTTTAAAAAGGCACCTATCAAAATGGTATAAAGAAGAACTCATGACCAAGGTTAAATACAAGAGAAAGATGTCCAACTATGAGTAAAGCACCAGGAAGGCTAGAATCCTAACAAGATGAGGCTGCAACCAAATGCTAGGAGGATTCACTTGTACTTTAGTAGTTGTATCTAGAGCTAGTCAAAGACAGGAAAAGAACCTGACTTGCTACTTGGGGTATAACATACAGCATTTAAGAGCATTAAAGAGAAAGATAATCTTTGGGCAAATCTTCCATGGCGAAGGATCTTTGGTCTGGAAAGATAGTTGGGATGAAGTTGATTGCCATAAAAAAAATCAAGAGAAAAATCATTGAATGTGGCCAGTACTTTAGGTTAACTCATTCAGTACCCATTCTGAACCCTCCAAAGCCTTCCCAAACTGTAAAAACTGGAAAATAAAAAATACTTTTCCGAGATTCTCCTGCAGCTAGGTTTTCATAGGATCCAGGTTCTACTAGGTGGATGGTCACACAAGACACATGAGGAGGCCATGAACATTGTAACAAAGAGATTAAACATTGGGAATTTGGCTTTTCCGGTAAGCATGATGGTGGAGACATGAGGTTTTGGGGGCCAGCAGCAACTATTACAGCTTTATGATCACGGCAGTAATGGGTCCAGGGCTGGCAGTGGTAGCACTTTCTTACTTAGTTGCCAGCTTACCATTGCAACAGAGGATGTGGGATTTGGGACCTTAATTGGATGTGGTTCTGGAAGTTGTGCATAGAAGCTCAACTCAGAGTCTGTTGCTTCAGCTTTGCCAACATCTTTGTGAGCTATTTCATGCCCTTTATTTAGCTCTTTTCTGCTCAAAATGGCCGGAGTGGATTCTGCTCCCTGCAACTGAGAAACCCAACCAACTCACTAAGAAGAGGGAAGACTTGTTTTTACATTTACATGAATATTAGAGACAACTATGCCTGGGAAACTCTTTGTCTTTTGCAAAAGTAATTTTGAGATTATCTTGGATTTCTTTCTTTAAATCTATTTCTTCTTGACTACTAACAGTGAAAACCCAATAGAAACATTAAGAGGGGCCATGTGTTTATTTTAGAGATAATCTGGTAGAAGAATTATGTGTGTGTGCCAATGAACTTTGGGGGAAAGAATGTCAAAGATAAAAAATGAGTGCTTTCAATGGAGGAGACCAGACTAGTCAATTCCTGGGATCTGGAAGGAGTGAAGAAATATGTCAATTAAATGTTTGTAAATAAATGAAAGAAAAAAATTAATGTTGGACCTATCAATCCATGACTACCTATTAAGTAACAGCTACACTTCTCACTATGGGTGAAATCAAAGATGGAAGAAAATGACACCAACTCTTTTCTCAAAGAATATACAATTTGTTGTAGAAAGAAGGGAAATAGGTATTAAACACTAAAAACCAATATATGATGCTATGGAACCAAGTGAAAAATATTTCAGTAAAGACATTGGTCACTGTGAATAGGGGTCATTGGAAATACCTCCATAGAAGTCACGTCAATTGCCCTAAATCTGGGCAAAAGAGTAAGCTCTTGGAAAGCAGAGAAAAGTTGGGAGACACTTCAAAGACAACAAATGCATAAGCATGGACACACATGTGTTCTTTGTTGTTGTTGTTTTGTTTGTTTTTGCTGGGAGACTCAGAGCTGGTGGGAAGGATTTGGGTTGGAGGGTGGTGGGAAATCCAACTGAAGAAGCCAGGAAGAGCTTCCATTGACCACATGGAGTCAAAGAATTTCTGGATTATGAAGAGACCTTGAAGGTCATCTAACCCAACACTAGAATACTTTCTACAACTTAATTTCTCATCTCATTTACTATTTTTAGAAGCTGGACAGAACAGGGTAGATATGATTTTTAAAACCCTAGAGAAGGCCTCAGTAAAAAGATCTTAAATAAATCCAAGATACCAATAACCTCAGAAAAACAAATTACAAATTTAATTTAACTTGTTCCAATGCCTTAATTTTACAAGTGAACAAAGTGGGTTCAGAGAAGTAGAAGGACTTTTGGAGCCTACACAGCTTAGCAGGGCCCACCCTCGTCTCAACAGCCAGCCCAAGTCTCTACCTTGACCAAGAATTACCTGGCTCTGTTTTGTGAGTACTCCATTTCTCTTACTATGCATGAAAAATGGTAATAAACTTCTCTCTCCAAACATCCTTTTCCCCAAGGAATAATAGATCACGGGAAGAGAGAGGTTTGCCATCAAAGAGGGACATTATCATTTTTATACAAATGCTAAGAGAATTCTGAGCTCTCAGCCTGAACTAAGCTACCTTAATCTAAGCTACCTGTGCCTCACACCTGGGGAAACTTGGTTTAGAAAAAAAAAAAAAAGAGTGGAATCCATTTCAAGTGTTCTATCTTAGGCCTCTCAGTTTGCACTCAATTTGTTTTATCACATAGTGATAGGAATTAAAGGCCTTCACTACAGTTTAGGCAGCTTGCCAATACCTATTTTATAGCAATAAAATATGTACAAATCAAGGAATCTCATGTGGAAAATTCATTCAACAGCCTCAAAAGCCAAATGAACGGTAATTACTTTGAAAACAATGTGGCAGCGATCGAGCGCGATTGGATCGTGCTTCTAAATGTATGTCTACATTTTAAGAACTAAGATAATTATGAATTATGAAAATAACTAACGGAGACAATGGCACAGCAAAGCTGTTGTTTATGAAACATGAAGGGACATTTTCAGAGGAGTAGGGGGAATGAGTCATTTTCCCGCACCTGCCAGAAGATATTGAATATGACACGAAGTACAAGCCTGGGCTCTGCCTCTCTCCCCAGTCATTTCCCATGGGGATTACTACTCTGAGCCCCAGTGTTTGCAGAGGTTGATGGGGGGATGCTTCCAGCTCCTCTTCCTACACAGTGTGGGATTAAGTACCCATCCATTATACTATTCATCACAATTCTAGTAGATCCACCCCACGTTACGCCCAGAAATATGGATGAAGATGTTCTCGGGATGATCCGTTGTCAAACTCTCTTTCTGGAAACAAAATTATTCTGAGAAACATCTCTCGGAATGGAGAGTCTGTGAAACTAGGTTTCTTTTGCCAGTCTCCTGTCTTATGTGAGATCCTGGAAAGTCATTCAACCTCTGTGTTTCTCAATTTTCCCAACTTGAAAATTATGGGGTTGGCCAGCCGATCTCCAACACGCCACGTGTCTATGCTACAATGTAGATGGTGTCCCTAGGAGCTGTGAACGGGGCGGCCAGGTGGAGTGATCCAGGGATTTGTGGAGGGGAAGAGCGTTCCAGGAGGGGTAAACAGCAAGGTCTTAAGACAGGAGCATGTCTAGTGCACTTGAGGAAGAGTGAGGAGGCCACAGGGGCTGGAGTGAATGAGGAAAAGAACAAGAGATGAGATCAGAGAGAGAAACTGAGGCCAGATCACACTGGACCTTGAAAGCTATCATATATTGGTTTTTACCCTGAGCAAAATGGGACGTTTGGAGGCACTGTGAGCAGAGGAATTGCATGATCTGAGTTTGTGTTTTACCAGGATTCCTCTAACTTCTGGAGTGAGAATAGACTGAAGGGGAGTAAGAATAGAAACAGGGAGACCAGTTAAGAGTCTGTGATAATCCAGGTAAGAAATGAGGATGGCTGGTCCCAGGGTAGTAGCTTTGCAGGTGATGAAAAGTGGCCAGATTCTAGATTCTACTGGGGAAGGTGGGGAGAGGAGTGTTGGGCAGGATTTGCTGCTGTAAATCCTTCCTATCAGTCTGCATATCACTGAGAACCCAAATAACCTCAAAGATGAATAGTTTTCCATGGTTACAAATGTTGGTGACTCAGTTCCCAGCTCATGACTTTGACATTTTTCATTTGCATTTTAAGTTTTCCAATAAAGCTTCAAGAGAATATGCATTAATCAAGTTTCATTTCAATATTTTGAACTTCTCTACCAATAACAAGTCCTTACAGTCAGACAACAATTGGCTTATCACAGGATTTTACTGAAACAGTGTAAAAGTGCCCATCTTTTCAAAGACCTACTGTCTTAGGCTGGGTTCTCTCGAGAAAGGAAAGCCTGAGACAAGGACTTGTTATGACAGTTTATTTGGGGAAGTGATCCCCCAGGGAACAGGAATCTTGGAAAAGCCAAACAGAGAAGGAAGTTGTTTCAATCAAGGGTCTCCGGAGAAACAGAATCTATCTATCACTTATCTATCAATCCATCAAGAGATTTATTTTAAGGAATTGGCTCATACAGTTTGGGGGCTGGCAAGTCTGAACATCAGAGGACAGGCCAACAGCCTGGAAACTCAGGTGGGAGGTGATGCTGCCGGCTTGAGGCCGAATTTCTTCTTTGGGAAACCTTGGTTTTTGCTCTCAAGGTCTTTCAACTGGTTGGAGGAGGTTGACCCACAACTTCCTATGTATCTTGTCCCTAGAAATGTCATGGTCATTGTCACAAATTCCTATAAGTAGGGTACACTGGCTACCATCCAAGCTTTGCTATCCACGATATTAATTATTTCTGCTTGGCCTTGTCAGTTAAACGCCACCACCTGGCCTTTGCAGTACAGCGGTCCTATTATCCCCACTGATAAGAGGGAATTCAGCTCCATGGCAGCGTCTCCACCCTATGGAGAACAGCCGCCAATTAACCTCTCAGAGAATTCGGGGCTCCCCTCACCAGCACATTTCTTACTGTTTTAGAAATGTGTAAAACACATTTCTAGATTCTACTGGGGGAGGTGGGGAGAAGTCTGTGAGATGGGAGAGCATGTTAAGTAAGGAGCTGAATGCTCTGGTTTCATGTAATAAATCATTCTAACATTCCACCTCTCTCAACTTTTTGACAACTAACTTGTTCCTGTACCAAAACAGTCCTTGAAATTCCACCTTATTTATCATCTTGTGGAAGCTTCAAGAAGCCCTCCCAGCAGTGGATTAAGACTGGCTCCAAGTGACCTTGCCAGGACATTAGCCCCCAGTTTGGGATGAATAGATACACACTACTATATATAAAATAGATAACCAACAAGGACCCGCTGTATAGCAGAGAACTCTACTCACTGCTCTGTAATAACCTATACGGGAAAAGAATCTGAAAAAGAATAGATATATATGTATGTATAACTGAATCTCTGTGCTGTACACCTGAAACGAACACAACATTGTAAATCAACTATACTTCAGTTAAAAAAAAGAAAGAAAGAAAGAAAGAACTAGGTCTGAATGTATCGACATTGATAAATATAAAAAAATAAACATCTCCCATCGACACAGGTTGGCCCACAGGGAACTAATTCCCTCACGTTTGGAATCTGTACATGTTCATTCCTGGGGGGGTGGTCAGGGAGGGGTTCCCACAGACATCCCACAACATGGCCTCTGAGAAAATCTGAAACAGAAAGAGAGTGATTCATGGTTCAGACACAAGGTGTGTCATGGCCTGTGTGAAGCTGGCTTTTGTCAGCAAAGACTGAGATAAAAGCAGGCGAAGACAGGTGAGGTGAGACACACCTACTGTGTGTGAAGGAGTGTAGAAGAAAGACCATTCATCTTTTCAGAGCCTCTGCTTTCACACAGGCAAAACAGGCTGTCAATCAATGTCTTCCTCCTGTGGGCAACTGGCACCCAGTCCCCTGGGGCCCTCTGGAAAACCGTGTGGATTCACCTCATCACTTTCACACTGAGGGATGAGAAAGTTGAAGTATTTATTCACCAACTTCTGTCACTCCTAGGTTGAAGGTCGCTCCTAGGGAGCTAACTTCCAACGCGTCCAGCCAGCCCCCTAGTTCAAGACCTGAGCATGATCTTATGACTGGTGAAGCCCCTTGGGCAGAGAGATGCAGGAGGCCATCAGCAGAGTTGGGACCTCTGCAGGTGACCTGCAGGGCAGGCCAAAGACTGGGCACCAGCAATGTTTCTACAAGTATTTCTGCCTCTTCTGGCAAAGGCCAGATCCATTGGGGAGGTTGGTTGCAAGAGTTTACCACGTCTTCCAAATCCTTTTGCAATCGCTCAACATTAGCAAAAGCATCTGGTAAACTCTCTTCTGATAGAAGGCACGTCCGAAGCACCCCTCAGATGCATCAGAATTTTGTTTCTGCCTAAATGCACACCCTCTTTAGTCTCCCATTCCCGGGCTATCAGAAGTTTTGAAATTCTTCTGTAAAGCTACCGCTTTACGCCTCTGTGAAGGGAAACAGCAAAATAAATGCTCTGTTGGCTGAGAAAGAAAAGACACGCCTGCCGTCCAAGACATTATCTTAAAGCTACCACAAAAGACCTCTTCCCGCTTTATCAAAAGTGGCAGAAAATGCCGGGGCGCCCGAGCACAGGGCCAAGGAGCCTGCAAGGGCAATCCTCACGCCGCGCAGTGCTAACAGGCGACAAGTTCAGATAGCCCAAGAATTTCTAATTCGTGGTTGCTTTCACCTTCCCAGAGCGGATACCCAAATTGATTCTGTTGACTACGGCTCGATGTGTGAAAACGCTGACTGACAGAAACACCTAAGGGTAATACGTCTGCCAAGTGATTGGTTAAACAGCTATTCATTTTGAAATATATCTTCGAGAAGCAGAATAACAGAGGGCCACTGTAGTGTGCGGCCCATTAATTATTCAGTTGACAAGAAAATTACCCTTCAGATCAACATTTGTGGAGGCTTGTCGGGATGGGCTCGGGGGAGGCGAGTGGAGAACAACATTCAACAGGGTTATCTGCACAGCCCACTGTGAGGCCCTCCTAGGTCAGGGAGGAGTGAGTTTGTGTATATAGTGGAATGAGCATGAATCCTTCTGCCCAAGTTCCTGCCTGTGTGATTTAGTGGAATTGATTGGACCTTCTTAAGCCTCGTGGTCCTGATCCGTAAAATGGGGATGTCGAAAGCAGACTCAAGGGTAGTTATGAATCAGTGAGAATGCAGATAAGGCACCTGACAGGTAAGGATGCTTGTTCAGTGCACATCTGTTTTCTTCCACTCCGTGGTTTCCCTGTGCTCTGTGACAGCTTCCTGGGTACCCGGTCGTAAGGAAAGCCACGAGACCACCTGGCTGGGTATAGGGACCTGCTCCTGCAACCCCACCTGGCAGGAGGCTGAGCCATGGCACCCATCCTGGTGGTCCACTAGGAACGTTTACCCCTCTAGGAAGTGGAGTCTGGAAACCGTCCGCTGCTCCCCAGCCCAGGTCTGAATTTCTGGAGGGAAGTGAGCCTCTGGTGCCCATCTGCTGGAAGTTGCAATCTCTTTATCCTCCCCACTGAGTGGGGTCAGTCAAGCTGGCTGGTTCTCCTGTGAGTTCACGTTTGCCTCCTGCATCAGTCTACCAGCCAGCGGGGGCTCTGGAATTAGTTGGCACATTCAAACCGGGCCATTGGAGGAAAGTTGAAGAAAAGGAGCCATTGACAGAATCATAAGCTGTTACCAGCCCTAAGGCTGAAGGGACAGAGGAGGGAGGGCTTAGCAGAGCCCAGAGAGAGGGGGTGGGGGGCTGGACACCGGCTGTCACATTTCATGGAGGGATGCAGCCGGGCCACGGCAACCTTGTGGGTAGGGAGCTAGGAGAATAAACTCGGAGCCCCCTGTCGCTGCTCCCACGGGCTGAGCTCAGCCAGAAGCCAGAGGGTGAGAAAGCCTGTTGCCACAGTCCAAACAGGTCAGCCTTCTGGGACACAGACAACGTGGGGCAAAGAAGGAAGAGGAGTAATCGGAAGGCAGCCAGCACTCAGTCCCACACCGACACTAAGTCACATTGAACCTGAGGCGACCAGCACTCCTTGCAAACACTGGGCCCTTCTAGGGTGCTGTGTGAGCTCTCTCAGCCCCATCTCTGACTCTAGCAGCTACTGCAGCGAGCAGTTTTAAGCAGGCTGAGGCCACAGCCTGGGGCACCCCTCACCTTCCATCCATGAAAAACCGGAAGTGCAGAGGGTTAACAGTTTGGGGGCTGTGCTTGACCCACGAAGGCATAAGTGCCTCTCCGCCTCCTCCCAGCAACAGTTCAGACACATATATCCTAAGCTGCCTTGAAAGGTCTGGATTCTGTGGATAAAGAAGATGTGGTGTGTGCATGTGTGTGTGTGTGTATAATGGAATACTACTCAGCCATAAAAAAGAATGAAAGTTTGCCATTTGCAGCAACATGGATGGACCTTGAGATTATCATACTAAGTGAAATAAGCTAGAACCAGAAAGACAGATACCATATGATATCACTTATACAAGGAATCTAAAAAATGAAACAAACTAGTGAATATAACAAAAAAGAAACAGACTCACAGATATAGAGAACAAAGCAGTGGTTACCAGTGAGGAGAGGGGAGGGGGAGGGGCAAGATAGGGTAGGGGGTTAAGAGGTACAAGCTACTATATATAAAATAAATAAGCCACAAGGATATATTTTACAGCACAGAGAATATAGCCAATATTTTATAGTAACTATAAATGGAAGATAACCTTTAAAAATTGTGAATCACTAGGTTGTATACCTGAAGCTTTTAAAATATTGTACATCAAATATACCTCAGTTAAAAAAAATAATAAAATAAAACACAGCAATCAAAAAAAAAAACAAAAAGGTCTGGATTCTGAACTGCAACCCACTGGGTCCCAGAACTGCAGTCTTCACCAGGTTCCTGCAACCCCTTTGCCCCAGCAGATAACATTGCTTCCTGCTCTAGATTTTAGACTCCCAAACCTGATGACCAGCACTCCCTAAATGCCCTACCCAATCCAGTCTGCCCAGGCAGGAAAATGATAACAAACTGCATAAAGGATATTTTTACACAGGTGCAAGCTTTGCTTTTTTTTTTTTTTTTTGCGGTACGCGGGCCTCTCACGGCTGCGTCCTCTCCCGTTGCAGAGCACAGGCTCCGGACGCGCAGGCTCAGCGGCCCTGGTTCACGGGCCCAGCCGCTCCGTGGCATGTGGGATCTTCCCGGACCGGGGCATGAATCCGTGTCCCCTGCATCGGCAGGCGGACTCTCAACCACTGTGCCACCAGGGAAGCCCCTGGTGCAAGCTTTGACTGCCCCTAGGTCCAGGATCAAGTACCCTATTCCATGGTAGCCAGCTCTGGAATTCATCCTGGTGTTGGTTTTCCATCTTTCTCTAGTTCCTCACTCCTGTTCCCTGCCATCATTTCCCGGATAAACTGCCTGCATTCAAGCCTTTGTCTCAAAACCTGTTTCTCGGGTCAAGGGGGAACCTAAACTAAAAGGCATTGGTTCTCAAGGGTGATTTGAGCACTTCCAGAAAGTCCAGCCATTTCAGAGCCTATGAAGTTCTTTTTAGCGCATACTCGAAGCCCATCCCTTACTCTTCCCACATGCCATTGGGAACAACTGGGATGCCTGGCCGTTCTCTGACCACTGTGCTCTGAAAGCAGCTCATTTGTCTTCTCTCCGGCCCTTGGATCCATCTTTCTGACTCCAGGTTCCTGGAGTCGACTATGCACACACTCTCCCTGCACCTTGAAGCCGTGAGTGGTTCTCTCTGGATTGGAGGCAGTAGGAGAATTAGGGGACTATGGGGGTTGCCTGTCAAAAGATGGTGGTGATGGAGATAAAGAGATGTGGATGGAGTTGAGAAGTACCAAGGAGACAGAAGTGCAGGATTTAATGATTGTGGAAGGCTCAGGAAAGACAAAGGCGGGGATGGGTCCAGGCTTCTCCCTTGAGCAGTTGGGTCAATGGCGTGCCATTTGTCAGGCCATAGTCTATGAGGGAATTTCCCAATGGGAAGGTCAGAGAAATTCTAGTCATTCTAGATCCCCTCCCTGCCAAATGTTCACCTCTTTATATATCCTCTACATCTATCCAGCCAGGTTCCCTCTGAGAGTTTGGTTATAGATCTCTATTTATAGGCTAAAATGTATTCCCTTTTAGTTGAAGTAACACAAGGTGGAATTTTTAAAATTCGACTTTGCCAAGAAACCTAGAGCAAACCAACTTATAATGAAGACTTGGAAGAGTTACAGGTTAGCTTGCCTGGAAGTTTGCTAGGCTTAGAGTTCCTTACTTCCTCATCTGGGCACTACAAAGGACTCTATCCCTCTCTCCTAGCTTTCTGGATTTAGGCAATTACCCCACCATCTGCCTTCTATTTCCTGAGGAGATGGGACACATTAGCCCCATTCATGGCCCTAATTGAACCATGGATGGTGCCCACACCCAGACCTGCCGTGAGAGCCAGAGCCTGGGAAGGAGGAAGGTCCATTCCAGAATGGCTTATGGGGAAAGCTCATGACAAAAAAAACCCAAACACAGCATCCTGGATAATCATTCCAAACAGTGGTGAAGCAAGATGGAAGCAGCCCACATGGCTGGAAAGACCAGATCCCAGAGTTGGAGAGTGGGAGATGGGGGGGAGTGAAGTCAGGGGTCCTGGAATAGACTAGAGAGTCCGAGAACGGGCAGCTCTTGCAACAGACATCAGATTCCAGTGGCAAATATCTTTTCCATGCACCATGCTGGAAAAGGACACAAATTAGTGTTGGTGCATCCCGTTCTAAGAGAATGAAACCTTCCAGAATTAGCAGGAGAGAGAGGCTTGTTTACTGAGCGTGGATTATGAGCCAGGCCTTGTGTAAGGCCCTGGACTGACTCACTGGTTTAATCCTTATCAAACTTAGCGTATAGAATCCTTCCCGCTTGTATCAAATGAGAAAATTAGGGCTTGGAGAAGTCAAATTTCTTGCTAGCTGAGCTGGGATTTAGCTTGGCTGGTTTCTAAAGCCCCTATTATTTTTATCAGCATATTCTCATTCCTCTGAATGTATGTTGCTTCCCTCTACCTCCTGTGACGCTGCAAGACTATTTATGTCACACTTTGGCTCCACCTGAGTATGAAACAGATGGCGTCTCAAGAACATGAGGAAGTGGTAGGGAGGCTGTTGTGACCAGATGGGACAAGGGTTGAGCCTAGACCCACCTCTGACTTCGGTAGGGTCCAGGGTAAGAGAATAAATCGAGGCTTCACGCCAGGCAGAGAAATAGTAACAGGTTGTAAGTCAAGCTAACGAACTGCTAAATAAAGTATGTATTTCTTCCTTGACAAAGAGACCTTCATGATAACCTAAAAAGCCAAGTCAGAATTTAGAATTCTTGAGCTTCTCTGGGTTCTGCGCTGAATATGGCATTGTGGAGACCCTCACCCCCAGCCCCCTGCCTGATCCCTTTCTCCCCCATTCTGGGTTATATCCTGCTTTGCAAAAGGCCTTGCATGTTTGCACATGTCTAAATTCTTTCCACACCCCACGCAAATAGCTTTAGGCTAAGCTTCAAGCCTAGAGTCGTTCATACTATGGCAGCTCCCAGGGGAGAGGCTTTGCAAAGGCCCTAGAAGCAGCATCATGACTCTAGGGGCTGAGTTCTGAGTTTCAGGTATCTGGAGTATGGTCTAGGGGGAAGCTGTGGGTTCCAGGTGGGCATATCCTCTTGACCAGATGGTCTTCTTGCCCCACGGGTTGCGCCCAGCTGGAGGATAGCCCTGGTGGGACCCTCTAAAGTGTGCAAGCCAGGACAGAAGCCCCTTTGCCCAGGTCTGAGGCCAGTACGCAAAGCAGCACAAAGGGACTGGTGAGCTCCAGGTTGCTCAGGCAGGGGCTACACGAGGCCATTCAAACCAGCAGTCTGGTCAGCTCGTCCTACAAGTACAAAAGGCAGCCCCTCCCCTCACAGTGGGAGGCAGCTGGGATCTGGAAACCAAGGGAGGAGGTTTGGACTCCCTAGGGCAGGAGGCATCCTAATGCCAGGGAGGGCATGTTTCAGAGCGCTGCTCCCCATAATGGACTGAAGGTTAAATGCAGAGAGGCAGGACCCTTGCTTAATTCTGAATAAACCGACAGCACCCGACACTATCAGGTCATATCAGGACAGGTAGCAACAGGCAGCAGGAGTGACTCTGGGCCCCACGCCTCCTGGCAGGGCTGGGGCTGCTGCTCAGCTGCTGCCTGAGTCAGGGCTGGCTCAGAAACACACCGAGTCTGGTCCCCAGTGTGGAGGGCGCTGGTGATTCTAATCAGGAGAGACAAGGGAAGGCAGGAGTTGATCTTTTCCCTATTAGGAGTGACAACATACACTGCGAGAAGGGCAGGGACGGGAGCTTCTGCTGCTTGCTGAGTAGCACAGTCCCCAACTCAATTTAAACTGAAGGGGAATAGAGAACAGACTTTTGGTTGCCAAGGGGGTAAGGGGGGTGAGGGAGGGATGGATTGGGAATTTGGGATTAGCAGATGCAAACTATTTTACAGAGAATGGATAAACAACAAGGTTCTACTGTATAGCACAGGGAACTATATTCAATATCCCATGATAAACCATAATGGAAAAGAATAAGAAAAAGAATGTATATATATGTATAACTGAATCACCTTGCTGTATAGCAGAAAGTAACACAACAGTGTAAATCAACTATACTTCAACAAAATAAATTTTTAAAAAACTGAAGGGGAAAGAGTGTGCTACCTACAGTATAGAGATTGATCAGGATTTCATTACATCTGAAATCACTGATTGCAGGGTGAGAGGGTAAGGGTCAGCAGGCTTGTTTAAAGGGTGGTCTCTGTTGTTCATATGTTAGGGATCCCCAGGTCTGCAGTGCTTCTGCTACATAAATCCTCTCCCTAAACAAATGTTCATTTTTTAAAAGAAAACATAATTGGTATTATCATTTCTTTTTTGTTATTGTTTTTTATTGTTTTACTTGAAAGACAATATTACATCAGTTTCAGGTGAACAACTCAGTGATTTGAGATCTTTATCCATTATAAAATAATCGCCACAGTAAGTCTAGTTACCATCCGTCACCATACAAAGTTGTTACATTATTGACTATAGTATCGAAGTGTACATTACATCTCCTTGACCTATTTTTTTTTGTAGCTGGAAGTCTGTACCTCTGAATCCCCTTCACCTATTTCATCTGTGCCTCCACCTTCCTCCCCTATGGCAACCACCTGTTTGTTCGATGACTTTGTTTCTATGAGTCTATTTCTGTTGTTTTTGTTTGTTCATTTGTTTTGTCTTTTAGATTCCACATATGAATGAAGTTATATTGTATTTGTCATTCTCTGTCTGACTTATTTCACTTAGCATAATGCCCTCAAGGTTTACCCATGTTGTCACAAATGGCAAAATTTCATTCTTTTTTATGGAGCTATCACTCTTCCAGATTTGAAACTATACTACAAAGCTATAATAATCAAAACAGCATGGTACTGGCACAAAAACAGACTCATAGATCAATGGAATAGCATAGAGAGCCCAGAAATAAACCCATGCTCATAAGGTCAACTAGTCTATGACAAAGGAGGCAAGAATATACAATAGGATAAAGACAGTCTCTTCAATAAATGATGTTGGGAAAACTGGACAGCTACATGCAAAAGAATGAAACTGGACCACCTTCTTACATTATGTACAAAAATAAACTCAAAATATATTAAAGACTGAAATGTAAGACCTGAAACCATAAAACCCTTAGAAGAAAACATAGGCAGTAAACTCTTTGACATCAGTCTGAGCAATATTTTTTGGGATGTGTCTCCTTGGGCAAAGGCAACAAAAGCAAAAATAAACAAATAGGACTACATCTAACTGAAAAGCTTTTCCACAGCAAAGGAAACTACCAACAAAATAAAAAGGCAACCTACTGAATGGGAGAAGATATTTGCAAATGAAATATCTGGTAAGGGTTTAATATCCAAAATAAAGAACTCATACAACTCAGTATCAAAAAAAACAACAACCCAATTAAAAAGTGAGCAGAGGACCTGAACAGACATTTTTCCAAAGAAGACATACAAATAATCAACAGACACATGAAAAGGCTTTTGTCACATCCTGGGCTTTTGAGGGGGAGCCAAATTAGTAAAAATCTAGACTATTTTATACAGCTACATGAGCCAAAAAAGAAGAAACTATGATGAAGACATTTTCAGACATGCAATGATAAAAGAAACAAAATGGAAGGGAGGAAAAGAGGGAGGGAGGGGGAGAGTGGAATCCAGACAGCCAAGAAAGGAAAAAACAAAGGAAGATTGGATCTAGGAAAACTAACTCCAATGCAAGAAGTTGACCAAGGAAAGTTTCAGGATAACAGCCATGCAGCAGATTCAGAGAACAAGAATGGTAGATTGGACTTTCAGGAGAGATTATTCTAGGGGGGGAGGAAAAAAACTGAAAGATTTCATATGTGTGAGCATTTGGGGAGAAAATAACCATGTATAGGAAATTGACAGGTCTGATGGTAAAATCCAAAGACATGTACATAGAAAACAAGGTAAATGAAAAAAAATTATTTATCCTCTACTCATTTCCAAGAAAGGAAATGTAATCATAGACAAAGTATGGCCCATGAGTGAACAATATTTAGACAGCTACCATAGCATAAATTTTATGATTGATTTTCTAAACATACAGCTGAGTTGGTAGGATAGGGAAGAAAAGGTTTATGTGTAGAAAGGAAGCATGAAAAGGAGCTAATTCATCATTTACCTACATACAGAAAAACACAATAGAAAATACTTAAACTGTTAAATCAACAAGAAGCGGTGAAAAAACACATGTATTCAGCCAATGCAACCATCTGCTACTCAGAGAACTGCATATTCTCAGTCTGAGATGAGGGTATAAACATGAGGTCATTTTATTTTCTCATCTGATCTCTACCTTCAACTGTGCTATATGGAATTTCATTTTCTTTTCAGCTAATAACCTCTCAGTCAGACCCCAGAGCTTGCTCGTCATTTTAAGAATGGTGTGAAATGTCCAATCCCTCTGTCTTCATTTTAAAACTTCAACCTTAGGTCCTGTTAAATGTCCTCCTTCTCTCCTCTCTTCTCTCATCTCCAGATGAGCCTCAACCCAGGAACTCAAAGTGTGGAGGAGACATGTCAGCCATTTCACCCCCTTCCATTTTGGTCAGGAAGTAGGGGTCAGAGTAAAGGTGTAAACACCTTTATGTTTACCTGACACTGCTGTTGTTGCCTCCTAGCTAACACTGGCTGGTCTTAGATGTTGACCATTTGGCCAGAATCTTGGTGCTGATTCGCTCTCTCATATGGAACTTGTATGAGTTTTTTGAAGGACCCTCAGGTGCCTTCTCACCACCAGGTTCACCTCTTCTGACTCCATCCAACCTCACACCTGGCCTCTTGCTCCTACTGTCCCTTCCAGCAGAGTGCTACCAAGATGGCTCAAGCTTGGCTAACTTCCCCAGTGCCCCTTTGGTCTACAAGAAATCCTGCATCTTTTCCATGTCTTTATTCCCACCTTGCTCTCATTACTTCCTCCCTGCTGAAATAGACAGGAAGGGCAATCAGCCAATGGGCCTCAAACAAACAGCCATCAGAGGAATGAGATGCCCATCTTGCCCTCTTGTAGATACCCCTAACCTCTACTTGGAACACCCCTCCCCCACAATTTCTTGATTCACAGCTGCAATGTACAGGGTGCACAGGAAAGTGAAGAGACACCCCTAAGCTGAGGGCAAAATCCTTCCAGAGTTTCTGGTGTTCTGCCCATACAGGCTGGAGTGGAAGGACTGGGTGATGGCAGTATCATGTAATGGTCAAGAGCGAGACTATCTGTGATAGAAACCTACTTCTGTCGTTGGTCAGAATTACTAGTTACCTCATCTATAAAACAGAGGGATTTCGTAGGGTTACAATAGTTAAATGAGTAAATGACTCTAAGGAGGTGAGAATAGGACTTGGGACACGTGTTATCTATTCGTATTATTTCTGCCACATGTTAGTAAGATCTTGGGAGATTAGTCTTGTCATCCTGTCAATTCTCTTTGGACTGTGGGAGTTTTTATCACCTATTATTTTCCACTTTGAGGTTATAGCTGCAATTCTGAGACCAAAGCAAAAATCTATTTATTGCCCTGCTACACATGTTATTCAGAAATATGGAGATAAATACTGAAAGAAATAAAACTAAGACAGTAGATAGTGATTGCCTCCAGGGAGCAAGACTGGGGGTGATGAAATCCCACAGAGGAATGTTGCTTCTTACTATAAACACTTTAGTATTATTTGATTTTTTAAAACTAGATGCATGTATTCCTTTGATAAAAATTAAATCAATTTTTAAAAAATATGTATATATTTTATTATTTTTTTAACATCTTTATTGTTTTGCAATTAAAACAGTACAGTAGAGAAAACTTGGCACTCTCCTCCTTATGCATAAGCGTGAAGGTTTCTATTAGAGTTGAATGGAGTTGAAATTGCTGAGTCACAAGAACTGTACATCTTCAACTCCCTTAGACCCTGTCAAATTGCTCCTGGAAGTAATTGCATCATCTGACCCTCAGAATAATTCCTGGTCCCTACATGTTCCCCAATATTTGCTATTACCAAACTTTTCAGCCTTTGCACGTATGCTGGCTATGAGATGAATCCCCTTGGTGTTTTAACTTGCATCTTCCCAGTTATTAGTAACGTTGAGCATCTTTTCTTGTGTGTCTTGACATTTCTGGATTCTCTTTATGAACCATCTGTTCTTATCCCTTGCCCATTTTCTTTTTTTTTTTAAACGTCTTTATTGGAGTATAATTGCTTTACAATGGTGTGTTAGTTTCTGCTTTATAACAAAGTGAATCAGTTATACATATACATATGTTCCCATATCTCTTCCCTCTTGTGTCTCCCTCCCTCCCACCCTCCCTATCCCACCCCTCTAGGTGGTCACAAAGCACCGAGCTGATCTCCCTGTGCTATGCAGCTGCTTCCCACTAACTATCTATTTTACGTTTGGTAGTGTCTATATGTCCATGCCACTCTCTCACTTTGTCACAGCTTACCCTTCTCCCTCCCCATATCCTCAAGTCCATTCTCTAGTAGGTCTGTGTCTTTATTCCCGTCTTACCCCTAGGTTCTTCATGACCTTTTTTTTTTTTCTTAGATTCCATATACATGTGTTAGCATACAGTATTTGTTTTTCTCTTTCTGACTTACTTCACTCTGTATGACAGACTCTAGGTCCATCCACCTCCCTACAAATAACTCAATTTCATTTCTTTTTATGGCTGAGTAATATTCCATTGTATATATGTGCCACATCTCCTTTATCCATTCATCTGTTGATGGACACTTAGGTTGCTTCCATGTCCTGGCTATTGTAAATAGAGCTGCAATGAACATTGTGGTACATGAGTCTTTTTGAATTATGGTTTTCTCAGGGTATATGCCCAGTAGTGGGATTGCTGGGTCGTATGGTAGTTCTATTTGTAGTTTTTTAAGGAACCTCCATACCTTGCCCATTTTCAATTGAGCCGTTTCTATTTTTCTAATTGGCATGTAGGAGTTCTTTATATATTCTGAATGTTGATCCTCTGATGGTTTTATGAATTGCAAGGATCTTCTCTTCATCTGTGCCATGTCTTTTCACTTTATTACAAATAAAATGGCAAGAAGGTGAGATATGATAACACATTTAGTTAAGAGTAAGTCTCTTAACTCAGCCACTTATAAACTAACCACATGGCATTGGGAAAATTATTTGATTTCCCTCTGCCTCGGTTCCCTCATCTTTAAAATGGAGGTAATAATACTCTTCATTTTATTGTTATTAGAATTAAGTGAGATAATACGTGCAAAAGACTTGGAACAGTGTTGAGAACCTAGGTGCAGGACAGGAATAAAGACGCAGACATAGAGAATGGACTTGAGGACACAGGGAGGGGGAAGGGTAAGCTGGGATGAAGTGAGAGAGTGGCATGAACATATATACACTACCAAATGTAAAACAGATAGCTAGTGGGAAGCAGCCGCATAACACAGGGAGATCAGCTTGGTGCTTTGTGACCACCTAGAGGGGTGGGATAGGGAGGGTGGGAGATGCAAGAGGGAGGGAATATGGGGATGTGTGTATACGTAGAGATGATTCACTTTGTTATACAGCATCAACTAACACAACAATGTAAAGCGATTATACTCCAATAAAGATGTTAAAAAAAAAAAGCAGTTGTTTTTACAGTGTCTATTGTCATCACAGACATTTAAAATTTTGATGAAGCTAATTCTATTGTTGTCTCCTTTTATGACGTTTTCCTTTTCCAACTGATATAAGATATCCTCCCCTACACCAATGTCATTAAGAAATTCTCCTACGTGCTCCTTTAAGCGTCTCATGGGTTTGTTTGTTACATGTATGTCTTTAATCCACATAGACTATTGGAGGTATTTATGAGTGATACGGAAATAATATGATCTTTCCATTAGGATGGCAAGTTGTCTCAGTATCACTTATTGAATATCTGGGTCTGGCTAAGGCGCACTAGAGACACATTTGGCTTAGTTCATTAAGACACATATATGGCTTCAAGTCACTTGTTCTAACCATACTGGTTTTCAGGAATATCCCTGCTGCACACAGCCAGCTCCCCTGGATCCTGACATAGCATCAGAAGCACATGGGCAATGGAACAGGAACAAGGTATGAAATACGTGTCTTTCTTACATCAGGCAGGTAACAGTGTATGTAGAGAGTTCAGTTCTCATTGATGTCCAGGCAAAAATGTAAACTCTTAGCGTTAGGAATTCACGCAGTGGTACAGTGTACACAATGACCAACACACCCCACGCTTACGTTTTTTGATGGGAGTCATGCCAAATAGAAAATACTAGAATCCCTGTGTTTGCAGGTCACAGACCTGGAGAGAGACTGCAAACAGCAAGTATAGCTGTGGGGTGAGTCACGTGTTTCCTTCTGTCCAATTATCAATCATTAAAAACAAATTTCCATCGAAAAGGCTAAGTTATCATTCTATCCTCTCTTCAGAAAATGTAATAAAAGCATTATCATATGAAGAAATGAGACAAGGGACTTCCCTGGAGGTCCAGTGGTTAAGACTTCACCTTCCAATGCAGGGGGTGCGGGTTCAATCCCTGGTCAGGCCACTAAGACCCCACATGCCTTGCAGCCAGAAAACCAAAACATAAAACAGAAGCAGTAACATAACAAATTCAATAAAGACTTTTAAAAAATGGTCCACATCAAAAAAAAAAAAAAAAAAAAGTGAGCCAAAAGTATGCAGCCAAAAACTGGATGAGAATTTATCAAGCAGTTCATTCATAATAATATTTTGATAGTTTTCTGAATTTTTGTGACGTTTAGAGTGTTTTTCATCACTTTAAAATACATCATTTGTCAGATTTCCTGCCGCCTTATAAATTTTTACTTTCTCGTTCAATTTGGTATTTCTTTTTCCTTAAAGAGAGTTCCCCAAGTATTTCAACTTCGGGTCTCTCGAAGCTTGAATCTATTCCTGCTAGTACATTCATGTTTTCAAAGAAATGATCTCATTGGAGAGTTCTCATTCTCAGATTATAAAACAGAAAACAGGGGCTTCCCTGGCGGCGCAGTGGTTGAGAGTCCGCCTGCCGATGCAGGGGACACGGGTTCGTCCCCCGGTCCGGGAAGATCCCACATGCCGCGGAGCGACTGGGCCCGTGAGCCATGGCCGCTGAGCCTGCGCGTCCGGAGCCTGTGCTCCGCAACGGGAGAGGCCACAACAGTGAGAGGCCCGCGTGCTGCAAAAAAAAATTAAATAAATAAATAAATAAATAAAAAACAGAAAACCAGAAAGGTGGACCCATTTGCTCCAAGTCACAGAGCAAGAACCCGTGGCCTCTGAGACAGCGTTCTCCATGTTCTCTCAGGAAGCCCGCTGTGGGCCGTGCTCCTCCCACCACCCTCCTAGTCTGAGCATCACTGCATGACACACAGCTTTCTGACCAGATGCCCGTTTTAATAGGGTTATTCTGAGTGTGCTTCACCCATATAATCCCATATCCTGTTCCCTAGAGCTGTCCCTTCCTTGTCTCTTCCCTCTCCTGGGGGAAGGTTAAGGAGAAAGCAATCTGATGAGTTTCCCTTTCAATGAGCATTCCATTTTTGTTGCTCTCTGACCAAATGACCTTTCTCCTCTAGCCACACCAAATGACATGTTCTCTCCCTCCAATGCAAATGCCACTTCGTCATTTGTTTGAAGCATTTCAAAGCCCACTAGATGTTGAAGAATAAAGCCAATGATAGGGGCCAGCTCACCTCCCCAACCTCACCTTTGACGACTCCCTATTCCTTCCTTGCTCCCTTCCCTCCTTCCTTCATACATCACCCAGTCATATCTACACACCTTCTCCTGAATTCTCACCAATTCCCCAGAAACTTATCTGCTATACCCCACATCTGCAGGTGTGGAAAATGAGTCTCAGAGAAATTGGATGGCTTCTCAAATGTAAGGAACACCATTAATTTCCTGCATAGCATCGGCTTCCCCTTTCCTTCTCCCTAATAAAATCCTGATCTTGTTCAAGTGTCTAGTAAGTCAGAAAGAGAAAAACCAATACCGTACACTAACACATATATATGGAATTGAAAAGTAATAATAATGGTTCTGAAGAACCTAGGGGCAGGACAGGAATAAAGACGCAGATGTAGAGAATGGACTTGAGGACACGGGGAGGGGGAAGGTAAGCTGGGACAAAGTGAGAGAGTGGCATGGACATATATACACTATCAAATGTAAAATAGATAGCTAGTGGGAAGCAGCCGCATAGCACAGGGAGATCACCTTGGTGCTTTGTGACCACCTAGAGGGGTGGGATAGGGAAGGTGGGAGGGAGACGCGAGAGGGAAGAGATATGGGGATATCTGTATATGTATAGTTGATTCACTTTGTGGTTCAGCAGAAACTAACACACCATTGTAAAGCAATTATACTCCAATAAAGATGTTAAAAAAAAAAAAAGAATACAAGACTGGAAAAGCCAAAAAAAAACCCCAGTATCTAGCCCTCATCCCTACAGCGCCCCCATACCCAGCTCCTGTCCTTCAAGGACAGCAAATAGCCCAAGCAAGAAGAAACCTTTTCTGTAAAGACTATACAGTAAATATTTCAGGCTTGTGGGCCCTACAGTCTCTACTGTAACCACTCAACTCCTCCATCATGTCAAGGAAGCAGCCACAGACGATACATAAACTAGTGGGTGTGGCTGTGCTCCCCGAAAACTTTGCTTACGGACACTGAAATTTGAATTTCACATAAGTCCACGTGTCATGAACTCTTACTCTTCTTTTGATTTTTTTCAACTACTGAAAATGTAAAAACTGTTCTTAGCTCATACAAAATCAGATGGTGGGATTTGGTCCTACAAGCTGTGGTTTGCCAACCCCTAATCTAAGCCATTCAGTGCATGGCATTTTCCTGGCAATGCCAGGAAAGGCATACCACCTCCGGGACCCAGCCACACCCAAAGCATCTTAGGTGACGTATAACCGATTAGAACTAAGCGTCTATAGGATTCTAGAGATCTGAACTGTGGGAAGGATAGAAGTGAGTGCTTCTGTCTCTGCTGTTCTGCTTCTCGCCCACTAATATTACAAATCTGAGGCCCTCTTGTGGAGGGTCCTGCCTGAATCCAGCTATTAATTTCCCTCCCAAGGCTGAAGTTGGCACAGGATAAGATTGGCACTTGGGTTTTGCACTATATCCCTGGAAAGTTCATCTTGAGATCAGGCAGAGTTCTCCTGGATTTCAGGATTGATTAGGTGCCCTCCATAAGAGCAGAGAATGATCTGACCCAGGCCCTCCCTCCTGGCCCATGAGGATTGACGAGACAGGGCCTGGGATTCATGCCGGAAATGATCCGAATATGAACAGAAGGAGGAGACGGATATGTTTCCGATATGCCGTACAATTCCCAATATTGATTTTGATTCAAGGAGACCAATTAAAATTATCCACTCTGGTCAGTTGCAAAACTGACCTGCTCAATAACGTGTCTAAATTCACTAACTGTTTTGTTTTAACAATATTTCATTTTAAAGCTTAATTTTATCTACACATTAGCTCCATTTTACTCACACAAATAACAGCTTTATGGTTCTATTAGCAATAACTCATTATCATCCTCTGCAAAGCCAGGGGAGAATTTGCCACGTTGGAGCACATCCAGTACTTTTAATTGGAGAGTAAAGCCTACGTTCACTTGAAATCATTTGCCTTCACAAATCAAGTGACAAGAGTATCTTTGACACGGTGGCTGTATTCAGTAGAAAACTCACCTCCAGAAGTTCCCCCTTCACCCTTCCCAGAGCTCGGGCTTAAAAAGCCCTGGTGGCAAAAGGAAATATTCCCTTTGGCCCATCAGTGACATTTCCTGTTGGTAAAGTTAAAATGGTTAGTGGTAACGCAGGGGTGTTTAGGATACCTTCAACACTGAATATCTCCAAGGGAGGTCCCACTGTATTTAATATGGCAAATTCTTTCCCAAGAGCAGTCTTTAAATTAATCAGAGCCCCTCGCTAAGGATAATTTTCTGATGCTTTTCTCAAAGGGTCATTTGTTGAAACGTTAGTCCGTCCTTCCCCACACACAATGGGATTGTCAAGAAAGTTCTTAGGGAGGGAGAGATGGGGGATCATGCACACCAGAGGACCAAAGGCACCAGCAAAAATACCAGGACTGCGGGAGCAGAATAGCTGGAGGGTCTCGGCCTCATGGATGAAAGGAGGAAACTCGCATTTGAGCATTTGAGAATGTGCCCAGCACTGTTGGAAGTGCTTTACCTGCTGTGTTCCCCGTAAAGCAGGTAAACCATGAGACACTCACCAGGGAAAGTTATTCATGGTTTACAGATGAGAAAAGACTCTTGTGACAGGCACTGTACCAACCACTTCACACACCGTAGTTTCCATCTTTCCACAACAAACTTGTGTGGGGTTGCTGAGAAGATATTTTCATCGTATTTTACAGACGAGAAACTGAGACTCTGGGAGATGACGTTCACTCAGTGAGAAAAGGGAGCAGGTCTGGCAAGCCAGTCAGTCTGTGAGCCCAGACGAGGCCAAGATGAGGGCCCAGGGCCAGACGGGGGGAGGTCCAGGAATTGGGGGAATAGCTTTAGGCTGAAGTGGAAAAGTTGACAGCAGAGTTCTCTGTACTAGAGAGATGCTGTCAAGGAGATTTCCCAGAGTCTGTTGGAGGGTTGCTACTGCCTTTGAGGTAGGAACATTGCATTCCCCACCTAACCACTCACACTTGGCCTAATGGGCCCCATTCCCAGCTCCCTCTGGGTGGAACCCAAGCAGATGCGGATGGACGCCCTGCAGTTTTGGGGCGTGCTTAAGTGGGACTGGATTACATGTGAGTGAAACCCAGTATGGACTGGCTGAAGCAAAGGAAAGAACTGACTGGCCCATGTGATCCAAAGAACAATTGGGATAAGCAGGATAGAAATGGGGCTCAGAATTCTCTAGAACACAGAATGGGTTGTCCTTGGTCTTCTTGGCATTTTTGATTTTACAGTCCCTGCTGCCTGGCTTTCTACCCATGGTTGGAACACAGAGGCCGAGAGTTGCCTGAACGTCGAAGCTTTTGTTATTATTGAGGTAAAAGCATAACACACCAAGGTTCTGACTGACAAGACCCCACTTTGTTCAGGTATAAAAGGCAGCCTGAGAATCACCACAAGGGCTTGCAGAGTCCAGGCTGGGGGCTCTGAGGTCAGAAGCACAGTCGACAGAACATTCTGGAACTGCTCCTGCCACGGGGAGAGCTGTAACGACACACTGAAGGCACTCCTCCACTGTGGGCCGGGGACGCCAATCCTGGGTCCCCTTCAGCTGCCTCTGAAGGCTGGACACCCTCTCCCACCCTCCCACGGAACAAATTCTGCAAAGAGCCTCCTACCTCGTGTCATCGCTGCTAAGTTGTTCCCGGGCCATTGCATCTGGTTAATCCCTGCGCCCCAGTCGCAAGGAAGCCTGGAGAAAAGTGATACTGGCTTGGGAGGCGAGACTCAAAAGTGTGGAAACTTCTCAACACGAGAAGAGTGTTCAAAAGAGGCTCGGGCAGCCCAAGGACACATGCCTACTCTAGGGATTCATCCAGACAGTGTGCAGGGCTCAGCACAACCAGAATACAGGTCAAGGTCAAGGAGCTTCCTGTCCCCTTAGCTCAGCAATGCCTGTCCAACACCACAGTCACTTTGAGCAGACTAGGATCCAGTGCCCTTTCTCCCTTCCCACTGGCCCCAGGGATTCCATACGCTTCTGCATCCTTTCCAAGACTACCACCACCCACTCGGTCGAGGCAAACTGCAGAGCGGAAGGGGGTACCCTTCCCAACAGGCTCTTATCTACCACGGATGCACACAACCCATTCATTTGTTTAAAATGAGACGAAATGCACAGAACAGAAAACTAACCCTTTTAAAGTGTACAATTCATTGGTATGAGATACATTCATGATGTCGTACAGCCATCACCACTATCTAGCTACATTTTCATCACCCCCAGAGGAGACTCAGATCCGTGACGCAGTCACTCCTCACTCCCTCCCTCTCCCAGCCCCTGGCAACCCTACTAATCAGCTTTCTGTCCCTGTGGATTTACCTATTCTGGACATTGCATAGAAAATGAATCATACAGTGGTTGACCTTCTGTGTCTGGCTTCTTTCACTTAGCATAACGTTTCCAAGGTTCATCCACATTGGGGGCGGCTATTTTTATTGTAACAGATTATGTTTGTTGGCTAGGGCTGCTGTCACAAAGTACTACAGACTGGGGGGCTTGGACAACAGAGATGTATTGCCTCACAGTCTGGATGCTGTTAAGTCTGAGACCAAGGTGTTGGCAGGGTTGGTTCCTCCCGAGGGCTGTGAGAAGAGGATCTGCTCCAGGCCTCTCTCCTTGGTTTGTAAATGGCCGTCTTCTCCCTGTGTCTTCACATCACCTTCCCTCTGTTCGTGTCTGTCTCTGCGTCCAAATTTCCCCTTTTTATAAGGACACCAGTCATATTGGATTAGGTCCCATCCTAATGACCTTATTTTATCTTTATCTCTTTAAAGACTCTGTCTCCAAATACAGTCCCCTTATGAGGTACTGGGCCTTGGGACTCCAACATATGAATTTGGGGAGGTCACAATTCAACCCATAACGTATATTTTTTCACTCCAAATTAGACAAAATAAACAAGGACTCTCCAAATATCGTCAGCACAGAGACGTCTGATAGCCTGTCATCCTCTATTGGCTTGAACTTAAGTCTGGTGGCTTTCAGAAGGCCAAGGCTTTCCCTATTCCCCTGTGTCCTTGAGGTCGGCCACCTGGCCCCCTTCTTATAGTTCCTTTTCAGATCACAACAGGCCTCCTTCTCCATGCAAGGCTCACTCCCAGGAATTTCTTGATGAGACTCTTCTGGCTCTTGTGTGCCACTCCCTTGCACACAAATACAAATACCTCTATACATCAAGGGCCTGCAGGCACCTCCTAGGCCAGGGCGCCCATTGTAGCCCCCTTCAGCCCTGGGACCCTTGCCTGTGCCCCAGCCTTTGAGCTTTTCCCCCCTCTTGGTTTTTTCTCTTCCAATCCTCTGAGACTTGATCTCCCACCAGTGCAAGATTTAAACACATCAAATCAACCAGTCCTTGCTGCAGTGTGGGTCTTCCAAGAGAACTTGAGGTCTTTCCCCAAATAACATGTTCTCAAGGAACATGATAATGGCAGGGATGCTGAGACCTGCAGGGAGAGACAGCATGAAGCCACAGCAGCCAGGATTCCCCTATGCTGGGATAATGTGATTTGTACATCTCTTTCTTTTCTCTTTCCTTCTGCAAGCACTTGGAGTCAGACCCACTGAATGAGAAGGAGCCACAGCCCAGTGGAAGAGACCAGAGACCCCTTGACCCTTGTATGGTGTAACTGGATGTGTGCTGAGTGACCAGCCATAGTCAGCTACTCCCCAGGCACAGTCTACTCATTTGCCAAACAAGGCTAATTCCACCCGTCTTTCTTATCTCACAAGGCCTTTCGGATAATAAATAAGTCACTCAAAACATAAAAGACAATGCAAAAATGAGGGCTTTTTTTTCCTACTGTTGATTCATCCAGCGCTGCCAGAAATGTCCAATAGAGCTTCGTGCAGGGCTGGAGCCCCAGGGAATGTTCTCTGAGCTTGCCTAGCCTTTTCTAACCTCATCCAAACAATTTTTCTTGCTTCCCTGAAAGAAAATCCAACGCTTCATTTAGTGAATTAACCTCAGATGTTGGAAATGATTTCTTCGTAACTATAGGGAGGCTGTCCAGGTTATGTCAAAGTACTGTTCAGCCGGGGAGGCCAAAAGCCAATCTGTTGGAAAACCAATCTGGATTTATCTGAAAAAGAGATTTATCCTTCATAGAGCAGGGAGCAAAGCAAGGGATTGGTGAGAGCTCACAGATCAATTCTCTTTTAACCTTTGAACTGTGAGTCTGTGTTACATGGTTCCGAGTTCAGAGGGGCCAAGGCCTCTTCTAAGCAAAACAATAATCGTCTCATATCCGGTAAAACAGATGAAGGGGAAAAAATATGCTAACCAGCACGGTGACGAGCAATTGCCTGGCTTTGCAAGACCAAGCCCTGTTTCCACACGTTCCATTTGCTACATTAACTTTAGCCTCCAAGTAAGATTTTTACTCAGACGTGAAGTAACTGTTCCCCTAACATCATGTGACAACAGGGAAATGCCCGGTATTGATACTGACACATTCTAATCCGTGTAAAGTGAGTGATTTCCCTAAATGATGTGCAAATCTTAAAGGTGCCATCCCTCCCCCATCTGAAGCCAGATTTAATCTACATTACAAATTAGTGCTCTGATGCTAGAGAAGTAATCTATGCTTCCCTGCACGGAGGAGCCCCGTGCACCTCTAATTCTATTTATTACACTGACTAAATGAAAGGAGGAAGGTGCCTGGGGGGAGAGGATTGGAGCGAAAGAGAACCATTCTGGCTACTCCAACTGTTCCTTATAACTTCCTCCTGAGACCTTTCCATCTGGTTAGACTAGAAAGTATCCGACTTGCTCTTTTCGAATCGTGCTCCGCCAGCTGACAGCACTTTGGTGATCTCATCTGAAGTCTTGTCAAGCTTTGGGGATGCTGTTCGTCCAAGCCAGGACATTCAAACTTATGTACTAAAAGCTAATCGTTTCAAGATGTCTTATAGGGTGCAAGGGTGTTTCTATACTGCCCCTTCTCTCAGCCTCCTGCCAGCCAAGTGATATGCACAAGGATTCCAAGCCTGAGAGGGCATGAGAATCTCTGAAGGGTCTGTTCCAACAGCTTCCCAGGCCCCAATCTCAGATGTTCTGATGCAGCAGGTCTGCGGTCAGCCCTGAGGATGTGCATGTGCGACAAGTGCCCAGGTGTTGCTGCTGCTGCTGCCTGAGGACCACAGCATGAGGCCTGCTGATAAAGATTATTATCTCCGTTTTACGCAGGAGGAGATGGAAGCACAGGATCACGGAGGGTGGGGACTCTGTCCTAAGCCTCTTAACCCAACCCCCCTGCTGCCTCCCTGTCTCTCACTCAGCACCTGAGTTTTCAGTCCAAAATCCACCGTTCTAGAGGGAGGATGCAGAAATCAAATGGGGCCACGGGATCCGCCCCTCTCCATCCATCTTCACCAGCCCCGTCACAGCAGACAGGGGCCTTGCCCACCTGCCCATATTTGACCCTTCATCTGTCCCAATTATGATCAGAAAATGCTTACTGCATTTTCCTCAGCTTTTTGGGCAGCCCCCAATACGTGTGGCTTCCACGTTCATGACATAACATTCCTACAAATTCATCCTGGGCCACGAGCCCCCATTTCCCTCGTCCAGACGTGCTGATTTACACCTGAACTCAGCAGAGAGTGTCCCTATGAATTTCCCCTTCCTTCATCTTTGGGGCCTTGAAAAATTGTGCGTCCAGTACTTGGATGCCTTGTGCAAATCACTCAACTTGCAGGAATGGTACCCATCATTATTCTGAGCCTTTTGATACCCAGTAGGACCTGCACAGCATCTCTCACTGTAGAGACCCCTTCCCATCTTGGTTACGACAAACTCTATACTGTGTCCTCATTAATTCTCAGGACCTCAGTCAATTCTGCTTCACCAACCAAGTTTACTCTGCCGATTGGAGTTAAGCCCGGAGTAGCAGTTTCCTCTTGCTGCCTGTTCTACCCTCTGGAGCTAATATTGGCAGACCAGTCACAGATATGTCAGATACCTTGGATTTCATCTGACGGGACGTCCCAGTTGATGTCAGCATGGGTCTGGCTATTTTTTCTATCACTCCTGTATTTTGACTCTGGGCCAGTTGGGGGATTCCTAACACCCATGCAGGCCCTCCCCTGGGCCAAAGGCCTCTGCTCTCCTCTCGCAAATGCCTTCCAGACGCTTCCATGCACCAGTAAGAGAACATTCAACCAGAGAGAGGTTCCCTGGGCACACAAAGCTACTCCACCTTGTTCCAAGGTAGAGCTATTGGCTTTGTATTCACCCCCCTCCCAATATACACACCCCTACACACACCCCACACACACTCACCACCTCTTCAATCTAAGTAGCCCCACTGGTATCTGTCATATATATTGGGCTTCTATGTAAAATTTTGTTGGAAGAAAAGAGTTAGTACAATCCCATCATTTTATTTCATAGGTATAGAAAGTGGCGGCTCAGAAATTGTTTACACAAAATTACAATGATAACCAGGGTCACAGCCAGGGATATTCAGCTGCCCTCTCTGTTTTCCTCCTCTTTCTCCTCCTCCTTTTTTTTTTTTTTTTTTCTGTGGTACGTGGGCCTCTCACTGTTGCGGCCTTTCCTGTTGCGGAGCACAGGCACCGGATGCGCAGGCCCAGCGGCCATGGCTCACGGGCCCAGCTGCTCTGCGGCATGTGGGATCTTCCCGGACCGGGGCACGAACCCGTGTCCCCTGCATCGGCAGGCAGACTCTCAACCACTGTACCACCAGGGAAGCCCCATATGTCCTTCTTTTGGGCTCTCATGACCTTGGTGTTTGGGATCAGTCCCCAAGCATCCCTGTGCCACCCTCTCACAATCCTTCCTATCTTGAGTTGACATGTGGGAGCACCACCTCTACATCCTCCACTGGCCTCAGAAATCACTGTGCCCCCAAGTTCAGATGCCCACCCCCCACTCTTTAGACTCCATTTTTGTGGCAATCCAGCTGTTTTCTTCTATAAACCAAAAAATGAAAGACTCTAATCCCTGGTGTAGGCCCAGAACATCAAGTCACAAAGCTCAACTTGCCCCCTTAAGAGGGAAAAGCGGGAGAGCCCTCTCCTTCTTCAGTGATGAGACCACAAAGAAATGAGAAAGAGCTGCTATCTCCCTTTGTGTACCAGGCTCCAGGGCTTCTGCCTGAAGACCCCAGTCATGTTCCAGTCAGCCCCTTGATGACATCCATGCAGGAAAAAAGGGATATCGGGTCATCTAATGTTCAGCATCTCTGGGTTACGGTTTGGGGTATGCACATCACGTGGTAGACCCTGAGACAGAGGTCCTACTGCAGCCCACTGCCCCTTCCCAGAGTTCCACCTGGCGGCAGCCTTCTCCCCTTCTCCCCACCCAGGGCAGCTATCTGTGGGGTACATAAAGGGGGTGATGAAGAACTATTCTCACCTGTTCCACCCACACCAAGGTCCTTTGCCCTGAGCACAATCCTGCAGTGTTCCAGGGCTGCAGGCGATTCCAATTCCCTTCTTAGGGTTTTGTTACAGAGTCATTATTATTAGTCTCTTGTATTATACAACTTTCCATCAATTCCTGCTCTCTTCTCCAACCAGACCCACAGTTCCTTAAGGAGGGAATAGGACTTATTCTTCGTTCATCCCTCTCCATGTTCTACATCTGGCACATGTGGAAGATCAGTAGCAGATATGCAATAATATTTTTATTTTCATTATATTTATCTGAAAAAAATCCAAGTTTGTGCCCATGAAAGAGCTAATTGTTCTTACGTTCTAGAACAACGGCCATCTACCCATGGGTTGAACCACATATTACACATCCTGAATTTTTTTCTCTTCTTTGTTTCCTCACCATCCCAATGCTTTAGTTCTTTCCTTTGCTTAACTGTTCCTAAAAGAAACAGAATGAATGTCATATGTTCTCCCAGAAAGGGGCCTCACAACGCAACTCACCAGGGGTGTGGGGAGGGGACTTTGCAGCAAAAGCTTCAGGCCACGGGGAGTTATTGTTGAACGGGTTCAGTGTTTTGGTTTACAAGATGAAAAGATGTCTGAAGATGGATGTGGTGATGGTTACACAACAAGTTGAAGGTCCTCAATACCATCAAACTGTACACTGAAAATAGTTAACATAATAAGTTTTATGTTATGTACATGTCACCACAATTAAATAAGTCAATTAATAAATTAATAAAGCTGCAGGCCTGCTATGGGAAGAATTCTGCTATGGGAAGAACAGCCCATCCCAGCCCCGAGATGTGGTGGCTGGGAGCAAGAGATGTTCAATTGTGACACATTTTAATAAAGTATGCTAAATTATATGCTGGTGGCATTAATAGCAATCAGGCTCGTAGAACATGGGATCTAATGGCTCATAAATGAGATGCAAGTTCATTTTTACAGGCCCACTATAATAAACTAATTATTTTGGAACTCTCCAATTATGCATGTTTCAAAAAGCTGAATTGCATTAAAAACATGTTATGGCTTTATAGATTTTGTCTGTAGGGAGAGGAGGAGATACATCTGCTCCACAAGTGCCCAGGGGGAGAGAGACACAGAGAGAGAGAGAGTCACAGGCAATAGATAAAGAATAAGCCAGCTGCCGAATGACAAATGTGGTGAAGGAAGACAAAGTGCTGTCAGTTTCCTCATCAATTACGGCCGGTCGCTAACCCACAAGACAGCAAATTGCACAGCCATCAGAGATGGCTCTGTTAGAATTATGGAGTTGGAGATCGCCACTGATTTATTCAGTGCCTGGGGTACAGAAGGGTGTCTGCTGCTTTGGGATTAAGATTTCCCTGCTCAGAGCCATCTGGAAGCTCAGGGGTAGCCCATCCGTGACAGAAACACTCTGACTCTGATTCTCGGGAGGGGAGCAGGCGTCCGGCAGGCCCGCCAAACACCCCAGAGGCTGCTGACATGCCCCCTAAGGCCCAGGTGGAGCTGTGAGGAGCCTGCCAGGAGGGGGTTGACGTACCACACACACTCTCAGATCCTTAAAGGGAGGGCCTCTATCGGATAGAAGGGCCCACACACTCATCTGGTTCACCTCACGGCCAGGTAAGTTTAAATCCCGTGGGACGATGTCACACATTGCCTAACCATCAGAGTGGGAGGGTGGTGTTGTTTAAATTTTATTGTTTTTGTCTGTATAAAATTATATGCTCACTGCAGAACAAAGGCTATCACCACTTCACAATCATAAAATGCATAAGGTTGATCTCATTGCTTTTATTTTTCCAACGAATAATTGAGCCTCTTCGTGTCTTACTAGCAGGAGGTCTCATTTTCCTCTTGAAGTTTCTTCTCTCCCTGAATTGGCCCAAAATCCTGGGGGCTTACATGGTCCAACATGAGGCGATCTGACTTCTACGCTTCCTTCAAGAGGGACTGATACACAAGTCTCTGCCTCAACTACTACTTTCCTTGCATTCATCCCCAGCTGGGGCTGGAAGCACCCTGCCAGGTACCTGATCTCAGGGAAAGTCACATCCCCACCACCTGCCTCAAACTTGTCAACCAACCATCAGAGTTTCACCAGGAAGAAGGCCCTTTCTTCTCAGGGTGGACCTCAGCCAAGGGCGCTGAACGTGCGTGACCAAGATCGCAGACCCCATACCTCTCTTTTCCTCACCGTGGCTCTCAGGGTTCCTGCAGTCCCTAGGTGCTGGGTACAGATGGGTCCTACAACCCCAGAACCATTGTCTATCTTTGGTCCCTAGGAACTCAGCACTGGTGGCCCCAGAGCTCACCCTTCTCAACCATCAAAACCAGTGTTAGGTTCAAATCTCTTTCTCCAGTGTGTTCCCCTCAACTTCTCAAGAGGAAGCCCCCTTTCAGTCAGTGGGGATTTTTGTAAAGCAAAATCCTCAAGTGAAGCCAAGGGGTCCACAGACTCTTTGGAGAACCACAGAGTTCAAGTGATTTGCTGGCATCACACTCTAGAGGAGAAGCCACGAATTCCATGTCTGTTAGAGCACACCTGCCCCACCCACAGATAACCAACATTCTGCTAAACACCCTCCTTTTCTTTTTTTTTTGTAATTTAAATACAGTTGACGTACAATATTATATTAGTTTCAGGGGTACAACATAGCGGATATTTTTATAGATTACACTGCATATAAAATTATTAAAAACTACTGGCTATATTCCCCATGGTGTACATTAATCCTTGTATCTGATTTATTTTACACATAGTAGTTGTGCCTCTTAATCCCCTTCCCCTGTCTTGCTCCTCTTCTCACCCTTCTCCCCACTGGTAACCACGAGTTTGTTCTCTGTACCTGTGAGTCCGTTTCTGTTTTATTACATTCATTCATTTTATTTTTTAGATCCCACTCCTATATAGTTTGTATCCCGCTTTTTCTTTTACTTTGTATTATATCTTGAGCATATCTATTATCATTAAATATTCTTCAATATGAGTTTTACTCAAAATAAACTATTGTACAGATATGTCTTAATTTAATTGTCCACTTGCCTGTTGTTGGACATTAAAACTGCTTTCTGGGAGGGACTTTCCTGGCAGTCCAGTGGTTAAGACTCCGTGCTTCCACCGCAGGGTTCAATCCCTGGTCGGGGAGCTAGGATCCCACATGCTGCATGGCACGACCCCAAAAAAACAAAATGTTTTTTTAAAAACTGCTTTTATTTTTGGAGAATATAGATACTATGAATATTCTTATATATGAATCTTTGCCTGCATCTTTGATTATTTCCTTTGCACAAGTTCCTAGAAGTGCAGTTACTCTCAAACAATATGGACATTTTAGACTCTCAGTAAGTATTCTCAAAATACTGTCTAAAACCCATTTACTTACAAGAGCATGATATTACTTATTTCTCTACATCTGTGCTAGCTTTGGATATTATCATTAAAAAATAAGTTTGGTAATTTAATAGGCTAAAACGACCTCATTTTAATTTGTATAATACTTCAATCATTATTAACAAGATGGGGAACTCTTACATATATTTTCTAACCAAATATATTCCCTCTTTTGTAAATTTCCAGTTCTTGTACTTGTCCATTTACCTAATGATATCCTAGTGCTTTCTTATCAGTATGTGGGAATATGTACATAGAAGCCCCCAGACACACCCCAACTGCCAATGAATGAATAAACAGGCAGTTTAGAAACAAGGTTGATGGATTCTATCCCCCTCTGCAGGGTGGCACCTAGGGCTCGAAGCCTTTGATCTCTGTATCTCTAGCAGCAAGCCCAATAAATGTTAAATGAATGAATTTATTATAAGTAATAACAACGAATAGCCTTTTGATGCCACGTTCGTGGCAATTATTTTTCAGTTTACTTGCCTTCGATATTTTTACACACATAGACATAGAACCTTTCTGATCTTCTCCTGCGTGGCTTCCTGCACTGCTTCTAAACCACAGAGGTCTTCCCCATCCAAGGGCGTGTGAAATATTCAATTCTATTTTCTGCTCATCTTCCCACTGTCTGCTGTTTTACATTTAATTTTATTTCTCATGTTCTTAATGGAAGCCAAGCCACTGAACCAGACCCTCCAAAGGCTCTTTTGAACCAGATGCAGAGGTAAAGAGTCCCCTTCACCAGGGAGGGCACCTGAGGAGGTGGCTTACTGCGCTGCCTGTTTTCCTGCGTCTGCCGCCAGCTGGCCTTCGAGGGAGAGTAATTTTTAACAGCAGGCTGAGCTCCCTCTGCCAGGAAGGAAGTTATAAACTCCAGTCCTCTCCGCTCAGTAGGGGGCTTCGTACTAAATCAGTTCATTCTCTTCCCTCCATCTGAGAAGCAGGCTAAGCAGGGGCTTTATTTACAAAGGTTAAGCATTCCTTTAATTGGATTGCTGGCATTTAAGCCCGGAGCCCTCTCCCCTGCCTCTCGGTCCCTCTCCTTCACACCTGGACTAGTGCCAGAGAGAAATACCAAAGGAAGACTTCCTTTAATGAAGAAGATATGAGAGGGGTCCTTTTGGAGATTTATGTTACAGCTTGGGACCACCACAAACTAATGAATTGTATCACGAAAGGTCCCCAGCCACTTGATCGTTGAGCAAAGGAAATTCGAGAACTCTCTAGACTGGGGAGAAACAGGGTTTGGAACACACATGGCCATGTGCTCCACAAAGCACGTTTCATATATGAGAACAAGGTTATTTCCAAATGCACATTCCTCGCCTGACCATCTGAAGGCAGTCCTAAGGTCATATGTTGACATAGAGAACCCTGACGAGAAACAGAGAACCAATCTCCGATCCACGCTTGTCTAGCTTGTAACAACATGCATGTCACAACCTCCTCAGGCCTCAGATTCCTCACTCACAAGTGATTCCATCTCTGACACTCTCCGTCCCTCCATCTTTCTATCTCAATAATGCTGCTAGTGTACACAGAGGACCAATGATGATACGGGCAAACGATAAATCCAGATACATTTACAAGCTTTCCTCTATAAGAACACGATGTCAATTCAAAAGGTCAAAAGCCTAAATGCCTTGGATCCGTGTGACATCTAAGAAGAAAAACTCTCGCAAATTGGATTCAGCCATTAAGTCCTGAAGATGAAAAAAGAGGAACCAAGCATGAAGAAATTTCCCTCAAAGGAAAATTAAAACAAAAACAACAACCACAGAAGGAATACATGCTCATTAAGCATTGGTTTGGGTCAGATGTGTACATATGCATAATACTGTCCGCATTCTACAGATGTAGAAACTCACGCTGAGAGAAACCACAGTCCCCTGACACTTCCACGTCGGCTGTGGGCTTCATGAGGGTTGGATCTCTTTTGCTGTTGCTGTTTTAGTTTTTGCATTCGTTTGTTTGTTTCTGGTATATTCTCAAGACTTAGCACATTGTAGGCACTCAATAAATATTTCTTGAATAAATTAATTTAAATTAGCAAAAGAGATCCCTTCCTCCAGGTAACAGCTAAGCATGGCCTCAATTTCACCTCCCACTCACTCCCTCAGCCAGAGGCCCTTAAGGAGGATACAACCTACACACCTGTATATGGTTGTGTTGCCATAGGCCTGGGTGCAGATGATGGGCACCCCTCTGTTATCCCCTCTTAAAGACCAATTCTGGTGTCCTGGACCATTCAGATCATTAATGACCCTCATCTTCAAGCTTATGGATAATATTAGCATGTAGCTAATACCTAGATACTACTTGGCATTACAATTTATAGAAAATAAAAGGAGAATAATAAACCTTTCAATTGGTCTCTGTCTCTTGCTACCCTAGAATTTACCATTTCTATTTTTTTAACTTTTTATTTTATATTGGAGTATAGCCGATTAGCAACGTTATAATAGTTTCAGGTGCACAGCAAAGTGACTCAGCCATACACGTGCCTGTATCCATTCTCCACCAAACTCCCCTCCCATCCAGGCTGCCACATAACATTGAGCAGGGTTCCCTGTGCTATACAGTAGGTCCTTGTTGGTTATCCATTTTAAATATAGCAGTGTGGCAACCTAAGTGTACATCAGCAGATGAATGCATAAAGAAGATGTGGCACATATATACAATGAAATATTACTCAGCCATAAAAAGGAACAAAACTGAGTTATTTGTAGTGATGTGGATGGACCTAGAGACTGTCATACAGAGTGAAGTAAGTCAGAAAGAGAAAAACAAATACCGTATGCTAACACATATATATGGAATCTAAAAAAAAAAAAAAAAAAAAAGAAAATCATCAGAAGAACCTAGGGGCAAGATGGGAATAAAGATGCAGACCTACTAGACAATGGACTTGAAGACATGGGGAGGGGGAAGGGTAAGCTGGGACAAACTGAGAGAGTGGCATGGACATATAGACACTACCAAACGTAAAATAGATAGCTAGGGCTTCCCTGGTGGCGCAGTGGTTGGGAGTCTGCCTGCCGATGCAGAGGACACGGGTTCGTGCCCCAGTCCGGGAGGATCCCACATGCCGCAGAGCGGCTGGGCCTGTGAGCCATGGCCGCTGAGCCCGTGCGTCTGGAGCCTGTGCTCCGCAATGGGAGAGGCCACAACAGTGAGAGGCCCGCGTACCGCAAAAAAAAAAAAAAAATAGATAGCTACTGGGAAGCAGCTGCATAGCACAGGGAGATCAGCTCGGTGCTCTGTGACCACCTGGAGGGGTGGGATAGGGAGGGTGGGAGGGAGGGAGACGCAAGAGGGAAGAGATATGGGGACATATGTATATGTATAACTGATTCATTTTGTTATAAAGCAGAAACTAACACACCATTGTAAAGCAATTATACTGTAATAAAGATGTTAAAAAAAGACAAAAAATAAAAATAAATAAATAAAGCGGTGTGTACATGTCAATCCCAAACTCCCTAACTATCCCTTCACCCCACCCTTCCCCCCTGGTAACATAAATTAATTTCTATTTTCAAAAACAGTTTTAGCCCAAAATTCAGTTCAAAGAGGAGAGACAGCTCATCATTTGGTAGATGCTAATATTTACAACAGATATCTCAACCCACAAAAATAAAGTGTTTTGTCCTTTTTATGGGGCAAAAATCTGTCTTTAATTTGATCTAAACCACAGCAAAGCTTACAAAGTCCTACCTCTAGGCATAAAAGGAGTAAGGTGGGCTATTTTAATAGCTGCTGAAAGAACACATAATTCAAAGCTTTTCCTGCCTTTGATTACAGTGATCTAAAGGAAAGATGATATTAGTAGAATTATAATCAACAAATCATTTGCAGAAGATAAATGGGCTGGTTGGAAATGAACCAAGTGCCTATATATTATGTGGCAAAGCTAACCACATATTAACCAAACTGAAGATCTATGTAACTACTGTATCATTTGTCTGTTTCCTACTTTTGAGCTTTCCTTCCTAAAGAGCATGGTTGAACAATCCATTTTTGGTGAATTTTTGGTGTAGCTGATCTGGTACTTTCAACTTGTGCCTCATCCTTGAAATTTACATCAGTTTTTCTCCAATTGCTATTGATCTTATTATTATCAGTAAAGTAATTAACTGCCTTTGGTAAGGGGCTTTTAAATTTCCTCCTTTGCCCAATGTTTTAGGGGTTCATCTTGTGACTCCATTGTTTTGGGGTGGGACATCTGGCTGGATTGAAGGGCTTTGACTCATCACTACACCTGAATGGTAAGGACAACTTTGGTTACAAAAAGAAGCATTTAGCACCTGTAGTCTATGATGTTCAATGTGTCCAGGAAGGAAAATTCTTCAAAAGCATTGAGAAATGAGTTTGAACCAAAATGATGAAATGAGCTGAGAAGTAGAAAAATCTCCTTTCAAAATGGAAATCCTAAATGTAAGAAATAAATCAAGACAGAATGGTTGAAGATGTTGTGGTGGGGAAAGTAGACTGTGAATCAGGAACTTGACTCATACTTGATTCACACTTCTGTCCCACTACCTCATGTAACCCTTTAAGTGGTCATCTTCAGATCTCCCCAGGTGAGTGGTCCTACACTCACATGACGGGAAAAGTGAATGAAAAGAATCCACATGTTGGGACTTCCCTGGAGGTCCAGTGGTTAAGACTTCACCTTCCAATGCAGGGGCTGTGGGTTCGATCCTTGGTCGGGGAGCTAAGATCCCACATGCCTCGTGGCCAAAAAACCAAAACATAAAATAGAAGGAATATTGAAACAAATTCAATAAAGACTTTGAAAATGGTTCACATCCAAAAAAATTTAAAAAAAACAAAACAGAATCCACATGTTGGCAAGTATCTTGCCTCGACGGGCCAGAATTTCTTCATCAATAAAATGGGTAAGAAAGACAGCCCTTCACTGCTTATCCTTTGATAAAATTTCAGTGAATCTAATACTTCTCTCTCTCAGTCTTGCACAGACTCAATTCTTATTTATAATACTTATTCATCTCAAACATATAAACAATGCATGCTCATTTTAGGAAAAAAAAAGAAAAATCAAAGAAGAAAAGTGAGCAAAAATTTTAAATCACCCATTACCCCATTACCCCATATTAACTACTGTAATTATTTTGTATAGTTTTGTTTCAGGTACTTAAAGTTTTTTATTGGTTCCTTCTGTAAATATTGTTTTGATATCTTTTTATTACTAATTAATACATTCTGAATATCTTCATTGTCTATAAATGTTTCCTAAATTATTATTTAATGACTTTATATTGTCTAGTCATATAACTATAACTTATTTAACCAGGTCTGTATTATTGAATATTCATTTGTTTTCATTTTGGGGGTAATATAAATAACACTGAAATGTATATTCCTATAATAAAGGCTTTGCATATAGCTTTAATTATTTCCTTAAAACAAAAATCTATAAATGGATTTCTGGATCAGCAACTATACATATTTTTAAGGTTCTTAAATATCCCATGAAAATATCATCCCAAAAGGTTCTCCTCCCACATTTGTGTTGAAATGCCCCGTCACATCTAGCCTTATCATCACAGGGTATTACCATATACATATATATTTAAATCTTTGCCAAATCACTGAAAGAAAAAGAGTATCTCACTACTTTGCATTCCTTTTATTACAAGTTGAGCATTTTTTCGTATGTTTATTTGAGAGCTGTGTTTTGTTAAGAGTAATTTCATTGCATTTATCCTCTATTTTGCATTTTTCTTCTTCTTAATAAACAGTTCCATTCCCCAGGCTGCTATCAAACACCTTTTTTTTCTTTGTAAGAAAGGTTTTATTTTCATATCCTTAATCAAAGAAGAAGACCCAGAAACAAGGCATAAATCAGTTTGGTCCTCACAGGCAAACTGCACTGATATAATGTATGTTTTAGCTCCATGGGAGTCGGGTGGTGAATGGCTGGTATAGCTCATGGGAAAGAAAGTTGGCCCAGGCATCCTTCTCAGGCAATCCTGGTTCCACATCTTCTCCCAGAACTGCTCTTTCACAAGTTCACAGTGACATCTTAGTTGCCAAATTCCAGATCTCCCTGCCTACCTTCTGAGACCCTCAGCAGGAATTTCTCTCCATCGTTTTTGGGCACACTTCCTTCTCTGGGATGCTCTGAGCTGATCACACCTGGTTTTCCTGCCATTGCCTCACTGACTCCTTCTCAGTCTCCTCCACCAGCTCCTCTGTCCATTCATTCACACTTCTCTCCTCCCTGGCTTGGCATCTGTATTCATTCCCTAGGTCTGCTGTACCAAAGTACCACAAACCAGGTGGCTTCAAGCAACAGAACTGTATTGTCTCAAGGTTTTGGAGGCTGGAAGTTCAAAATTAAGGGATTGGTAGGGCCATACTCCCTCGGATGGCTCTAGGGGAGAATCCTGCCTTGCCTCTTCCAGTGGCTGCCGTTCGCCAACATTCCTTCGCACACCTTAGCTTGTGGCTACATCACTCCAGTCACATGGCTGTCTTCGCTCTTGCGTCTTTTACATCATCTTCTCTCTGTGTGTCTATCTCTGTGTCCAAATCTCCCCTTTTTCTAAGGACACCATTCATATTGGATTAGAGATGAAGAAGTGCTCCTATACATTAACTATTCCTAAAACTCTCAGAAAGAGAGAAACTAACCCAAATGCTTTCAAGTCCACATAATTTGGGTAAATCTTTGGTAAATAAGAGTAGCTATAATATTAATATAAATAAATATTTATAATATATAACTATATAATATATTTAGACTATATTAATAAATATAAATAATTAACAAAACATCACCATCTTCTGAGTGACCAAGTGTTTTAAGCTCACATGTGGAATAAAAGTTTTAAGAATGTATTTTTTAATAATAATTATGTTTCATAATATCTGCCTTAAAACAGTTTCCAGAGTCTTTTTGGTAACTTGCAACCAAAGAGTAGGTCTGTGGAAAATCTTGAAAAAGAAATTTTATATCATAAGGTCAAAGTAAGCTAAAATTGGGTGGATTTATTTATGTGGGTTTTTTTTTTAAAGGAGCTTTAGTATCAATACTGATGCAAAACTAGAGTTTGGTTTTCTCTGTTAAAACAGCACAGTTTTCTTGGATTATTGGTCTGTTCCTAATAAGAGATTTTAAGAGTTTTTTCTTTACCTTTTAAGCAATCTGCCTAGGAAACAAAGATTCTGTGTCTCATCAGAATCATTTCCTGTGCTTTATGTTGACTTTATCATGTCCTTGATTATGTGAGAGAACCCAGTCTTCTCACTTTTAAAAGAGCTAAGGTGTTTTGTTTTGTTTTGTTTTAAATAACCATGTTATCTCCTTCAGTTACTTTGGAAACCTTTTATTGTTATTTTGGCTAAAAAGGTAGCTAGGTATTGTTTCCCAGTGACCTATGATTCTATTTAGTCAAGTGTTCAAACCTTTTGACATTTTTGACAACTTTGCCTTCCCCCAAATCAAGTCCTAAATGAAATCTTCTTGCCCTCAAACTGAGTTTGGTATTTCCCAGAGGTCCCCTGGAAAATCTCAAAGAGTTTGTTCCTTCCCCTTGTAAAGTGAAAAATGTTAAAAAGTAATTAGGTTTATTTAATATGTTCAATGGCATGAAAAGCATTGTCAACTAAGAAATGCTTAGTCTTCCCTAGGTTATATTTGTATGGGTAAATATTATTGATAGAAGTATTTCAGAAATTGTATAAAGTTCCTAGAAATTTGTCAACGCCCTCATGCTCCATATATCCTGGTGCTGTTTTGGGGTTGTCTAACCAGCTTATATGACTTGACCTATTAAAACTAAATAAATAAAAAGTCAGTACATTTTTCTAGAACAGACAGAAAAGATGCATTTGTGAGCTCATCAGAAACTCACCCCTTTTGAGATGACATTTAGCAGAGATGCCAGAACATGTCTGCTTTGCCCAGGATGTTGTGTAGAATTAGCCGGATGACACATGCTTTTTGGTGAGTGTTTTGTTCCCTTCTGAAAATAGATACTGGCTTTGGAGAAGCCCCACAGTCCTTCTTCTTCAAAGCATTGGGAATGTGGGATAGAGCCATACAAGCACAGAGCCAAACATCATAACAGAAACCGCTTTGCCCAAATCCCTCATCTCACAGATGAAGAGCACAAAGCTCTCTGAGTTTAAGGGATCCACCTGAAGGTGCAGAACATGTCATAGGCATGGCCAGGGCAAGATGAGGGCTACCGATTCCCTTCACATGCCCTGAACCTCCCTGCTAGAATCTCCTGTGATCTCATACGACCAAGAGGGAGTCAGTGAAGGGTTTTTTCTCAAATGCTAGCACTAGAAATGTTGATTCCAAGAAGGTCCCCCGAGCCTGCATTAATATTTACGTCTTTCCAATTTAAAGGAGGCCAGTAAAGAAATCCTGTTGCCAAGAGGTCCTATTTGGACCTGAGTTGGGGGGAGGCAGGATGCTTCATTTTTATTTCTGTGGACATCCCAATATCTGTGTTGGCTCTGGTTCAGTACCTTTGAGACTGTCTCTCCCTATGTTTGTAGCTCTGTTGTCATAATGCCTAAAATTACAGTGTACCAGATTCAGTCAATTGCTTACCAGATTCCCTTAAAAAGTATATAACATTGTTAAAACTATTGTTTTTAAAAAGCTCCTTTAAAACATGACATTTATTAGCCGTTATATTAAGATGAACTATAAAGTTATCCCCAATATAGATGTTACCTTTTGATTTAAATTCCTACTTGAGTAAACTAGGCAAGGAACATTAAAAGCAGAATGGCTTTTAGAACCCACTGGGCAATGTTAGAATTTGTGGCATGCTAAACACCAGCACAGCATATGCGAGCCAGTCTTGGTTAATCACATTTGGGGCCCAATTAAACTTTTCCCCACTTGCTCCAGTTTCTACCTGGGGCCCAGTGAAGGGAGCACAGCAGGTGAAATTGACAAAGACGGAAGGAAACTTGAGCTGCGGTGTGTGAGGACAGATTGGCTGCCAATTAGCAGGGCTCTTTGCAGATTCTGAAGGATAAGCAAGAACAAAGTCAGAGGGAAGCTGGTGATGGGAGATTTAAACCCCCTGGAGCTGCTCTTTGCTATCCCTTCCTATGAACCAGAACTTCACCCACCACTTAGCTGTGCTGGTGGCAAGGGTCTCCACAACTGGAAGAGCAGACAAGCTCTGCGGATCCGTGCATCAGGACAAGGAATGGCTTGAGCCCTTTGGGGGGAATTGTGCCATCCTTCTGTAATTGTAATTAAAACAGATGTGTGATCTTCTGTGCCACCTTTATCTTTCAAATTGATTGAGAAGGGCACCCAGAAAACTGACCTGAGTCTTCCTTGAAGTGACCATCCCAGGCCTCCGTACTCAAAAGGTCTGGGAAAGAATTCCTTAATGCTTCTTCCCTTGGAAGAAGTGATCCTTTCGGTCAACCTGATGTACCGTTAAGGTGTTTGGGTTAATAAAATTGGGATGAGGGGTTCCTGCAGTGATGCTGGAGGAAAGATCCATTGGGACACGGAAGCAGGAGATGGAGCTGACATCTGAGCTGAGAGAACCTTTGTTGGGAGGTATATGTCTCCACTCTGACCATGAGCTAGCATCTAGAGGTGCCTCTGGTAAAGGAAGCAGAATATGGAAGAAAAGAAACGTCTGCCACCAAGCTGTCCACTGGAGTTGACACAAAGCAGAGGAGCTCCAGGGAAAACGGTGTAGATGGTACCTGGTCTCCTGTCTCCTCCCTCTCCGTCCGCCTGAGCAGACTGGTGACCGTGTGTCAGGCTCCACTCTCTCCAAGTTCCCAGGCCTGGTGAAACTTACCCAGGAAGAACACACCAGCAATCTGAGGCCCCCGATCCTGGCAGAGTGGACTTCAAAGCTCCACTTCCCGTGTTGCCCGCAGTGCCCTGTTCTGTGTCTGAGACCCATCCGCTTTCCTCTGAGGTCCCCAAACTGCCTCCGTTGTCCACCAGTTCCTTTCTTATCATTCTGTTCCATTTCTGAAGCAGAGTTGGCAAAGCACGGGATTTGGAGAGAGCAACGTGGCTTGCTTTTTTTCTCCCTGGCTCACCCTCAGCGAGCTGGAAAACCCGTCCGAGTCTCAGTTTCCTCTCGTTTATCGCAGGAATAACCTTGCCCTCCCCACACGCCTGCTCTGAGGGTGGACGAGACTGCATACCCAGGGTTCCGTGCAGGGCTGTCAGGCACAGGCACTCAGCCAGGACACGTGCCCCCTGCGCCCACTCCCCCCAGTGGGGGCCATGCTGGCCTTTGATTTCTTTCCTGTGCTGCAGGGCTCTGGGCTCTCGTTCAGAGCACACATCTGGATCTTGGATTCCTATGGCCATTATCTCCTCATTCAGTCAACAAACAGTGGCTGGGCCCCTCACATGTGCCAAGCGTGCAGCACCCTGGAAATGAGCAGGACACACACCTAATTTTTAGCGCACCCTCCCGGCAGGGGGAGACCGACGTGGAAATAGAGCAATGAGGGGCTGTGCTAGAAGCACATGTCAGCAGCCCCAAACCCCACCAGTGTTCCCTCTGGGTCTCATCTGCCTCTGCTGCTTACTAGTCCTGGGTAATAACCTCCTGAGTCTCAGTTTACCCATCTTTAAAGTGGGAGTGCTCTCAATTTACAAAGGCAATGCAAGTTGCTGACACCTAGGGGAAAGCCCTTTAATTTGCTTCAAAATGATCCCCTGAGGGTTTCTCGGTTTTGCATGTGGCTTTCCAAGGAATAGGTTCAACTACCCAAAAGAACAATTTCTCTTAAAACAAAACAAACAAAACACACAAGCTGGACCCAAAAGCCACACTAACCTTTCCTCCTCAGGTGGATTGCTTACGCAGCTCTCAGCTGCCCAGCCGGCTCCCTCCCTGGCGGAGAGCAGAAGAAAGGACGCCCCTTTGCAGACCAAGCTTCCCACTCTTTCCTCTGCCATCGCTCAAAACAGATTGTTCTGTTTGAAGCTGGTGGGCTCTGCCTAAACATTCTGATGACAGGAGCTCCCAAAGCTTGCAGCTATTTCTGAGCAGGGAGCGGGGCGGAGGTTGAAGAAATAAAATCACCTCTAATAGGTAATTATTGATCCCCAGGGCTCCTGACTGCAGCTTCTACATGCAGAAGCACATGAAGGGAAGACTTGGAGTGCCTCTGAAGGGGGGACATGGCCATGCCCCTGCTGAGCAAACCCAGCAAAGGGACACTTGGTCCCTCTCCAGGAGAGGGATGTAATAAAGAGGGACAGGAGGAGAGGACAGTTCCTGAATACCTCTCTACCTCAGGCAACCAAGCCACCTCATTTAAAATTCACAGCATCCTAGGCCTTCCCTGGTGGCGCAGTGGTTAAGAATCTGCCTGCCCATGCAGGGGACATGGGTTTGAGCCCTGGTCTGGCAAGATCCCACATGCCGCGGAGCAACTAAGCCCATGCGCCACAACTACTGAGACTGTGCTCTAGAGCCCGTGAGCCACAACTACTGAGCCCACGTGCCACAACTACTGAGCCTGCTCTCTAGAGCCCACGAGCCACAACTACTGAGCCCACGCACCACAACTACTGAAGCCCGCGTGCCTGGAGCCCATGCTCCACAACAAGACAAGCCACTGCAATGAGAAGCCTGCGCACCGCAACGAAGAGCAGCCCCCGCTCGCTGCAACTGGAGAAAGCCCGTGCGCAGCAACAAAGACCCAACGCAACCAAAACAAATAAATAAATTTTTTAAAAATAAAATTCACAGCATCCTGGAAGGTAAATTTTATGTTCCCTACTTATGTGAATTGCCCATAGTTGCATAGATATAACTGGAGGGACCAGAATTCAAAACCAGCTGGGTCTGATTCCTTATTTTTCACCCTAGTCCACAATCCCCTAATCCAGTCTCAGAGAGAGTAGGGGGACGTCTCATGATGAGGTGGGGGTCTCAGGCCACTGGTTATTCTGGAATTATCACTTCAAACTCCAAGTTGGCTATAGTCAACCATTTCCCTAATTCAGCAACGCCACCTACCTAGCACATCAGACCGTGAAGTCCTCACCTTTGGTGTCCTCCATTTAAGAGAGGAGGTACCACCTCTGCTTACCAGAAACTGCCCACCCTCCTCCCCACTGCAGCCTTTGTGCCACGCCCTCCACGTGCTTTAACATAATCAGATGTGTTTTCCTTAATTAGTCATCATTATTGATTTGACATCCTGCTGCAATCTAAATAAACTTGGTGAAATTAATGAGGCCCCTAATAATATTCAGTCTTCTTATGCTAATTACTTTTTGGTGACCAAGTTCATTGTTAATATAAAAAGCAATATCAACTCTGCCAAAGAGCAATATTTGTACAGAAAGCGAGCTCCAGAGTCTAAGAGAAGGGACACACCATCATTGGTAGGTGTCGGGAGAAGTCCTGAGACTGGCCCAAGGAGAAGGTGGGCTTGCTTTTGGGAGGGGCTAAGGACAGGGCTGAGGAGAACGGTCCTCGAGGGAGTCTGTGGAAGAACTGGATGTGGCAGTCACTGTGGCTATCTGGGAGATTTCTGAAGTCCAGACGCTGATAGGAATTCAGAGACACTGAAGAGTCAGCCACTGTCTTCGCCACCGCCCCCAATCCCCAGCCACCTGATCTCCATGCCCCCAGGGATCCAACTGTCCAATAAACCCCCTCAATCAACACCTTCTCTCCGCGCTCCCTTCCCCTGCTCTGCTCACAGCTTGTGCTTCATTGATGCTTTCACCATCAGGGGACCTGCCTACCCACATCCAGTCTCAGCCCCTCCAACCCAGCCTCCAAACCAGAGACCAGATCATTGTTCCCCTGCTACGGAGCTTTCCAGTGGTTCCGCTGTCTGGAGTACAGTCCAAGTTCTTTGTGGAATACAATCTCCTTTCCTGGAGTTCAAGCCTTCCAGACCTTAACTGTCATCATCTCCCCAGGCTACATCTCACAAGCTTGAAATGTTCTAGTAACTCTCCCCAACCCTACCATTCCAGACAGTTAACTCCGGCTCACTCTCTGCCCTTAAAAATCCCACTTCCTCAAGAGGATCTTTCCAGCACCCTTGTTCAGAGCTACTTGTCTGCCCCATGACTCTTGGCCTTCCCACTTTTATAGGTCCATCACACTGATTATAATTTTCAGTATTTGTGTCTTTCTTATTCCCTGGACTGTGAACTTCTCAAGGGCACGGCATTTGTCTGATTCATCTCAGGCTTCACAAAGCTCAGTGACCCATAAATGTCTGATGAACAAATGAACGAGCAAATTAATCCTTGTGGGAGAAGGGATTGTGGGAGAAACTGAGGAATCCGCAGGCAGGTAAGCTGGAAATAGAATCTCAAGTATAAACTGAAAGCTAGGGTGAAGGGGGCACATGGCGTGCCCGGAAGGGTTTACTTTTCCCAGTTAATGGACTAACTGTTGACTAAGGTGTTTATAACGAACTGGTGGAAAGAAACAGGCCAGAGTGTAGACTCCTGGCTCCAGATCAAGCAATTACTACAGATGCTGGCTGGGGACATGGCTTGAGGGAATACAGAAAAATTACCAACCATGTTTGGCTCAAGCTGTGCGTGAAATGAATCGAAAAGGGTGAACCAAATCAAGCCTGAACTGTGTCCAGGAGACATATTTCAGGAGGTCCCAATGGGCAAGAAACAGCAATGCAGTTGCCAGTGAGGAAAAGAGAGCTGGGCTTCTTGCAACCCTGTGGAGGGGCCTTGCTGAAGGGTAGCATCTCCTGCTCTGAGAGATGTTGGGATTCTTGTTGAGGGGATGCATTTCCCTGCTGAGCAAACCATGTGTGCATGAACTGTCAGGTCTCCTAGGAAATGTGTAGCTCTTTCCTGGGCACACTGGGAATCCCTTGGCTCTGATCACAGAAGAACATTGGAGGTGCTCAGGGTCCCCCCAGGAGGCACAGTAGTGGGGGAATCCTGTCAACCAGCACCAAGCAAGCTCTCAAGCCACACACACATCAGCACTTCTCAGAGATTCACTCAAAGATGCCTGGCCTGGTGATTATGGAGTATAATTCCCTTAATATCCAAAGAGAGACTTATTGAGCCTTTGTCAGGTACCATGCACAGTACTAAGGGCTGAATCTCGAACAGCCCTTCCTGTGATGATGAGTTCCTAACACGTGTTAGCTCACCTTCAGTGAAATCTCAGGAAGCATGATTTGGAAAGGAATACCAAAGAGCTATTGTGCTGGTCTGGAATCTTTATCTCCTAAAGGTTTGGCAGCCTCTCTTTTCCTTGGCAGGAAATGGGCTAATATGAGAACAGGGATTCTTTCCCAGCATAAAAAGGGAAGATTGTATATATATGAGCTAAGCTTCATTTGAATTGAAAATCCAAAAACTGTCTCCCAAGTAGAAAGAGTCCAGATGTCAGAAGGTTTAGTGCCCCAGGGAAATGCACTTGAATTAATATTTAAAGATGGTGCAGTCTTTCTTCAAGTTTCACGACTGAAACTAAAGTAAGCCATGAAGTGAAACCATGTTCATTGGCAAGAGGCACATGATAGACAATAACAGGGTAAAAGTTCATTTCTCACTGTAATTAATTACAAAAGAGGATTTTTAAAAATAAAGGAACGGTTCTTGGCAGGTTAAGAATCCGCCTGCCAACGCAGGGGACTCGGGTTCGAGCCCTGGTCCGCGAAGATCCCACATGCCACAGAGCAACTAAGCCTGAGCACCACACCTGCACTCTAGAGCCTGTGAGCCACGACTCCTGAGCTCGAGTGCCGCAACTACTGAAGCCTGCACGCCTAGAGCCCGTGCTCTACAAAAGAAGCCACCGCAATGAGAAGCCCGCGCACCTGAACGAAGAGTAGCCCCCGCTCGCCACAACTAGAGAAAGCCTGTGTGCAGCAACAAACACCCCACACAGCCAAAAATAAATAAGATAAATAAGTAAATACATTTTAAAAAATAATAAAGGAATGAACACCCACATTCACCATATGGATCCTAAAGACCTAGATTGACAGGCTCTGTAGTTGCACAATATGACATCACGACTCCATCTTCCATAAGCCTAAATGAAGTGAAAACTTTTGGTACATTAACGTGTTAAAACTTGGTGTTTCAAGTCCAGTGTGGTGTTTCAGTGCCAAGGAATACACCTTTGGGGACCACATATAACATATAACATAAATCCTTTGACTGAAATAAATATAATTGAGTCAGAATTCTTCAGGGGGTGCTATCCTTTTCGATCACTATGAATCTTCCCAGTCCTACTATCTTATAGAGATTACTAGGGGTGCAAGACTCCACCTCGTCCACACCAGAGTCTAACATAGGGGGAAGGGACTCAAGGAGGTGAGAGTCGGGAGCAAACAGCCAGCTTTATTAAAGTGCTCAGTAACAGCCAAAGAACAAGGCAACGTTGAACTTGAGACACAGCTGAGATGTGAGGTCAGAGTGGGACATTTTTGTCACTGCTTGTCTTAGCTTAGGTTCCTCCCAAAACAGAGGCTGGGGTGTGGGTAGCTTATTTGTGAGAGAATCTCAGGGAGCAGCAGCAAAGGGCCGGGGATGGTGAAGGAAGGAGGAAAAACCCATCCATGGGTGTATTATTGAGGTCACTGCCATGTGCATCTGGGGCTCAGTCCCACCTGAGACCTGCACAGGAATATACAGAACACCTCTCAGAACGGTCCACCCAAGGTCAAGATGGAAGCATGTATCTATTGCCTCACGTCCATGCTGAGCATATAAGCTTGATGAGTGAGCTCCCACCAGCATCGGGGGTGTGAAACACTAGGAGTAGAAATGAAAGGCCATCGTGGGCACTTGGGGTGAGCAGCTGGAAGCCCACTCAGGAACTTTCCACTATAGCTGTGGCTAAAAATGAATGGGGGACGAGAGTGTGTGAATTGGGACACTAAAAGTGTGTGATACACTCTCCAGATGTGAAGAGTGGGGGCCCCCCAGCAAGGGATGGGGAGCCAGGTCCATTGGCTTGCAGACAGCTGTCTCCTCTCTGTGTCTTTACACAGTCTTTCCTCTGTGTACCTGCGCCCCTGTGTCCCTTTTTACATCCAAATGTCCTCTTCTTATATGGACACCAGTCAGATTAGATTAAGGGCCCATCCTAACAGCCTCATTTTAATTAATCACTTTTAAAAGTCCTATCCCCTAACAGAGTCCCTCTCTGAGGTACTGGGTGTTAGGGCTTCCACATATGAATTTTGAAGGGACACAATTCAGCCCCTCATATGAGGAAAGGCTAGGATTCTCTGCTTCATTCAGGGAAGCTATAATCAATTCTAAAGGGAAAGTACAGGGCTTGGTATTGTCTTGGGATTCAGTCCCAGTCAAGGTGTGAAATGGGATTTCATGCCTCTCTCAGCCACTAGCCTCCCCTCCTTCCCTGGTGGTCTCCAGGGCAGACAGACCTGCCCAGTCGTCTGCAAGCTCCACCAGGACACAGAGGCAGCGCCTGCCTTTTCCCAGCTGAGAGCAATCTACTACTTTGGGGTTGATTCACAGTCAATAGCATCAGAATGGCTTCTGTCTGTCACCGGTAAGAACTAGGCTTTCCTTCCCTTACTGCCATGAACCCTGAACCCAAATCATTCATTCAGCCATTCAGTCACTGATCTAATGTTTGTTGAGCACTTACCATGTTCCACGCCCTGTGCAGTAAATTGTAGAAACAACCTGTACCTAATGCCAGGCACAGTTGCAAAAACTTGACATCCATAGTCTCATGTTATCCTCAGGGCAGACCCTGAAAGGCTGACCCGTACCCCCAGTTTATACTTAAGAAAACTGAGGCACAGAAAGAATAAGCAGCTTGCCTAAAAGGTTACACAAGTGATAGATTAATAGGTAAAGGCAGGGCTAAGTGGTCAAGTTCAAGGGTGTTCTGAGAGGGCCAACTGGCCATGACTGGTCTTTTATGAGCTTCCTGGGCATAGAATGTGAGAGGGCAGAGAATATGAAGAGGCAGAAAGGGAAGTAAACATACCCCACTGAGTAAGCATTTCAATATTTGTTAGAAAATGGCACTCAGAACTCTTTCAGGTCAGACCTTGGACCTTGGACTCTAGACCCTTCCTGACAGCCATGATCTCAGGACTCAGAAACCACCTGCAGAGGTGATCCAAGGCATCTCTCAGATTTCAGAGAACTGAAGTCAACTTGTATCCTCCTCATTCACAGAGATCTCAAGAGCAGGATCTCCCAACCTGGATTCCCGTTAAAATAGGGGATCATTCGTCTTCTGACCCACACTCCAGACTTGGGGCAAAGTCTCCCTGGCTAGGAATCCCCATTGTTTCTAAAGTCAGACGTAAATAAAGTCAAACCCTATTTCCGAAGAAAGTGTTCTATCCTCCTTACTAGTCTCTTCTGGGTTGTGCTGTAGACAAAGCATTTCCTGCAATCAGGTAACTGTAGCTGTAACTTATTTCCTTTCCCGTTAATCTTTTATAAACTGTGAAATTAACAAACTGCCCCATGACCAACGTGTGAAACCTGCCATCTCTCACTGCCGTTTAAGCAGAACGTCTCTGCTTAGAGATGCTCTACTGATAGCACTTGAGCAATTTGGAGGACTGTTTCTCTCCTGCTCATTATAAGAATGCTAATCTTCAGATCTCTCTCTTTCTCTGTGCATTCATGAAAGGACTCCAAGCTCCCCACGCTGTGGTGGAGGTGAAATTCAGCACGGTATTTGCTGACATTACCGTGGTCCGCTCACAAGGAATTATCTGATGATGCGGTATTAAAGAATTAGGTCAAAGAATCTGGATAAACCTTTAGGATTAAAGGATCTGCGGTTGTCTCACTGACGAATATTTTGAAAATCTAGTTATAGTCAGACACAGACAGTAGAGTCATTGTTCATTCATTCGGCAGATTGGAACCTGCGCTGACTAAGTGTTCGAGAACTCTTCGGAGCACCAGAGAAATAGCTCTGGCTTTCCAGGAACTTGTAGTAGAGGGAGGCAGGTGGGAGGCAAAGCACACTGATGATGACACTCCAACGGGATCACTGGCATGGGAACCAGAGGAGAGGGTGACAAGCTCTGCCCGCAGTCAGAATGGATTTCACAGACAAGGTGACATTTGAGCTCATCTTGAAGGATGGGAAAGAGCTCGCTGGATGCAACATAGCGTGGGTACAAGAGGGCCTTCTTGGTAGAGGAAGTAGCATGTGCGAAAGAGCAGAATATGGTGTGTTTAGAGATGTGTCTACCCGACACAGGGTATGCATGGCAGACGATGTGCTAGAGAGTCCCCAGGGGCCAGATCCTGCTTGACTTGAATATCAGGATAAAAGTTGGTCTTGACACTGTAGGCCAGTACTTTCAAACCGTATTTCATGAAGTCAAAGAATCTTTAGAAGGGAGAAAGGGCTGGCAGGAAGGACGGCAAGCAGAGTACTGAGTTCTTCACCCCACTTCAGTCAAAGCAATTTGGCTCACATGGGTTCAGTGGACATGGTTGTGAGAATGGGAGAGAAAACACAGAATCACAAAGCATTTCCAAAGTAGATGCATTAGTCAAGCTTCTCCAGAGAAACGGAACCAACAGGATATACACATAAAGAGGCTTATTATAAAAAATGGAAGGGAATGGCCCACACAATTATGGAAGCCGAGAAGTCCCAAGATCTGCAGTCGGCCAGCTGGAGACCCAAGCAGACTTGACTCAGTCCGAGTCCAGAGGCCTGAGAACCAGGAGAGGTGATGGTGTACGTTCCAGTCCAAAAGCTGGCCAACTCGAGATCCAAGAGAAGCCAATGGTTCAGTTCAAGTCCAAAGGCAGGAAAAGACCAATGTCTCAGCTCAGCAGTCAGGCAGGAGACAGTCCCTCTTACTGGCAGGAGAGTCAAGTCGCCCTTTCTCTTCTATCCAGGCCTTCAACAGATTGGATGAAGCCCGCCCACATCAGGGAGGACCATCTGCTTTCCTTGGGCCACCAATTCAAATGCTAATCTCATCCAAAAACACCCTCGCAGACACACACAGAATATTTGTTTGACCAAATATCTGAGCACTCCGTGGCCCAGTCACAAAAGATTAACTAGCACGGTGGAATTAACAAAACTTAGAATCAAGAGCAAAGGTTCTGGAGATCAAAGACTGAGTCTTTGCAATAGGAAACCTATAGCAATAGAAAGGACCAGAAAGATGGAGGGAGAAGTCATCTCCTCCATCTCTGTTTCAGGACCAGGGCTGGTTCCCATAGATCTTACCAACCTACCCACACCCACTTTACAAGAAGCTTGAATAAGCATCCGTTTTGGGGGGCAAACAAAAGAAGCTGGCCGGAAACCAGCCTGGCTCCATCCACCAAGAGGCCCAGACACCTGCTGCTTTATAAGGCTGAGTGTCACCTAATGACTGATAACAGACCACCAGACACCTGTGAGACCACCTTGAGACCGGAGTCACAGTGCATGCCCATCAGGGAATTGAGGAGCCCTGCACAGCCCCTTCTCCACCTGGGGCTGGGTAGCTGAGCCCTCTGTCCTCCTGCTGATAGGACCAAGGATTCATTCCCCTTCTTCTATATTCTGGGCCAACTCACGTACCTACTTCCATGGGGTCTCCTCTATGGGGTCCTATCCTTCCCAAGCCTGCCTGTGGAGTGAGTCTGCCCAGCTCCCTCAAGACAAGCACACTGGCCCATTCCTATTAAAAGTTGTAGTGCCTCCCAGTAAATGGGCACCACGAAGAGCATGTTGAATTTACAAACTTTTTTAAGAGCACAAAGGTCTACCAGTCACGGACCCTGGTTCACACCATCTCCCTTTTCTGAGATATTCCCATAATCTCCGGGGCTCTCCGTGATCCTGGATCACTCTTCAAAGTAGAGCTCAGCAAGCTTCTCAGCCCCTCAGATCCCTACCACTCTCTTGGCCACCCAAGCTCTCCATCCTCCACCACCGTGGTGTCTTATCCCAGCACAGGGCAGAGAGGCAGGTAGGACGGAACAGAGTGTGTGAACCAGGGGCCACTGGTGGACCCCGGTTCCAAGCAGATCATTCAAGTTTCAGTGACTCCCCCATTCTGAGCCTCTGCCCCACACAGGAATGTGCCCTTGGGGTACAGCCTCTTCCTGCCCATCCCAGAATATTTCTGTCGTTTGGATGGTTGGAATCAAAACACCCTCCTCTCTGTAGCAAAGGGCTCCTTATCACCCAGTTCCACACCATTTACTTAGGATGAAATCTGACGCTCCACATCCGTACTGTGCTCTTTTCTCTCTTTCGCCTCACAGGGAATTTGTTCAGCAAGAAACGGCTCTTTAGGATGCATTGATCTCCCTCCCCAGCCTCCTGATTCTGGAATGTGGGTCTGCAGAGATTCCTAGAGGGAGGGGCTTTCCTCCCAAGTCCAAGGGCTGCCACAGCAAGACAGCATCCACTAGAGATGCTCGCAGGACCGCTGACCCCTTTCTTAAGCACAGCACGGTCCAAAGAGAACTGTGCTCAGAGTCAACAAACTCTTCAGCCATTGACTCACTTGACAAATATTTATTAAGTGTCAATCATGTGGCCTGGCATTGCCCTGAGTGTTAGGAATACATTAGTGAACAAGACAAGCATCCTTCCCAGGCTTCAGAGAACAAGCACTAAAGTTCCTTTACGTCTTTCAGCTGTGTGACCTTGACCAATGCACTTCATCCCTCTGAGCCTGATTCCTCTTCTGGTGTAGAAGGCTAATGATGTGAACTTCCTGAAATAACACATGGGACCATCCATGGGACAGGGCCGGGCACATTCTAAGCATTCAAAAGCCATGAGCTGACACGGAGAGATTTTCCATCTTGATCTGGAATTCCTGGAAACAGCATCAAGTTGATGAGAATAGCCTTAGGGCCCAACTGGATGCAAACTAGGGGGGTTTGGGATCCAGTCTGAAAACATTCAAAGTATAAAAATTCACAGAGTATGGCAGAAAAGCACATATAAACCTCTTTATGTGGTTCCCTGCTTAATTTATTTCCAACTTTGTCTTAAGTGATATTTCTTGCTGATGAACATGAAATGGAAAAATTTTTAATGAGCGTTAAAATTCCCGGTGAACGCTCCAGCATCATAAACCAGCTCGCGTGGGTGCCTCTGAGCAGGTTGGTGGTGCACTACTGCCCCCGTGTGTAGCGAGCTTAGCTAGCAAGGATCTGGGAACCGAGCAGACATCAGGATGGGTTTTTGTTTTTTTTTTTTTTTAGCAGGAACACTTACGAAGAGAAAATGGACTCTCAAAAATCCTCTTTATCCAAGATCAAATAGAATAAAACCCAATTAAGTCAGTGCAGCTGTCGGCTGTTTAACCAACTCCAATGGCACATCCTTTCCTCCCTCCCCTTGCTGCTGTCTTTCTCCCCACCTCTCCAATGTGTATTGGACACCAGGCTCCATTTACAGGGAATGGATCCATTAACCCCAGGGATAGAGAAAATTCTCCTAATAGAGTGCAGGGCTCACACATGCCCCAAACGGCAAGCTTTGAGGCCTCACGTGGGGAGACCTCCAGGATTCATGGCCTCTGCCCAGAAGAGTTTCTGGGGTACAGTTGTTCAGTTGGCCTGAGTTCTTTCCCCACAAGGCACCTTGTATGTCCTCCGCCTGTCTCAAGCCGGCACCATGGGTCTTTGTGCCAATTAGGTCAAAAAACATTTACTGAATAGTGGCTCATAACCCTGCTGGGAGCAGATAATCTAGAAGGAGAAACTAATGGAGGGGCAGACTGACACAGTGCCCAGGAACTAGACATTAGGAAGCATGGGTATCACAGGGAGGCATAGAGGGGCCAACTCTAATGGGAATCGGGAACCACCTACCAGAAGAAGGGTGACCAGGCTGAATCTTAGAAGCGGAAATGCATTATCCCACGAAGGAGTATGTAGATGGGAGTCATGGGCAGAACGTACCTCTTGCAAACAGTGTAGAAGTGTGAACGGGCACAGAAGTTTGGAGAAATGGAGTGTAGTTCAGCATGATTGGAACATAGGGGTGGTTTCAGCAAACGGGAAGTTTACAGAGGTGATTCCGGAGGCCAGCGCATGCCAAACTAAAGACATGGGCTGAAGGAATGGCCACAAGGTGTCATGGAGGAGAGCAGGGAAGTCTGCCTTTCACCAGGGCGACAAGGTGAGCTGGACAGAGGAGGTCCAAAGTGGAAGCCGCCTACTGGAAGGCCGTTCCAACAGTCAAGGCCAAAACGACCAAGTTGCAATTCAAGATCAGAAGACATGATTGGAGAATTATTACAAAGAAAAGCATTAGGTCTCGGGGTTTGTATAGCCAACCACATTCTCTTCCCTAATAGCCCCTCATGAGAATGAACAAAGAACTAACACTTTCACTCTGCCCTTGTCTGGTTCCCAATCGTCATAAAATTTGGCCCAGCTGCTGCCTTGTTGCACTTCTCAGCACGCAGGCCAGGTCACCAAGCCTTCTGTCTCTCCTCTGGCCAATTTGCCTGTCCCTCTGACCACCTGCACCCCTGCCAGAGAGGTGGAAGTGACGAGTCCTGTAGAGGGGCAGGATTTGACCAGCTCAAGGCTGCTGGGTGGCTCAGAGGTGGAAATTGTGAGGCCTCTCAGCATGACAGCAGCTGGCTCTCCCTGGGCCTGGGCTCAGACGCCTGCCCCTTAACAGCTGATTACAGAAAACTCAAGCTTCCTATTGAGAGTCCCTGGCTTTTATCAGCTCTCTGTTACATGGGGCGCTCAGAGGTATCACCTACAGGGAGACAAAATGAGGAAGTGGGAAGAGTTAAATCCTAGTACTTTTTGTGCAATCTGGACAAGCCATTTCACCTCTCAGAGCCTCAGCTCCCTCGTCCAATGGGATGGCCCACGGCTTTCCCATGGGGCAACTGTGAGGAATGAATGAGGTCATATAAGCGAAAGCACTGAGCAGGTGGTTTGATTGTTTTCATCCAAGTGGAGGTTTATGGAGATCAAGACAGGGAACCCTGCCCACCTCCTCTCACTCCTGAGTATAAAACGACTACATTGCATAAGAGCGCATCCAGGAGGAATGGGGTTTGTGTTTGGGCGTTACGGCTGATCCCTGCTACTTTAACCAACATACAACCATGGAGAACACTCAGGTGTTTGTCCTAATGTCTCCTAACAATAAGGTTTGTGCAACCAAGAGAACAATAGCTTTCAGATATTAAAGTGCTTATATGCATTGAAGAACGTTATCCACTGGGTGTCAATAAACGATAAAAATTACATAATTTTTCTCTCATAGTTTTAAAAATCCCACTGTTCAAGTGGTTTAAAAATGGAGTCAATTACTGAAAATGGATAACCAACAAGGACCTACTGTATAGTACAGGGAACTCTGCTCAATATTACATAACGACCCAAATGGGAAAAGAATTTGAAAATGTATAACTGAAAAAAAAATGTAGTACAATCCTAGGGGAAAAAAAAAATCACTGAATTGTACACTTTAAAATGGGGGAATTTTATGATATGTGAATTATGTCTCAATAAAGCTGTTATTTTAAAAAGAAAAAAAGAATAAATATTGTGAATTATTTTTTAAAAAATTGAGTCATTTACAATTGCTCTTAACAACATGGATGGATCCCATATACATAATGTTGAGCAAAAGAAGATAGACACAAGAATATGTATGGTTCTACGACATATGGTACATGTCATAGGACCATAGATACCTGAACCATATGGTACATGTGCCATATCTTTATTTATTAAGATAAAGCAGTAACACAGGCAAAAGTAATCTCTGCTGTTAGAAATCAGAATAGTGGTTGCCCTGGGGATGAGGGTTAGTAATGACTGGAAGGGCCAATGAAGAGAGCTTTCTGGGGAGCTGGGACCACTTTTTATCTTAACCTGAGTACTGATTAGGTATGTTCAGTTTATAAAACTATAGAGAGCTATACACTTACATGTACTTTATGTGTATTATGTTTCAATAAGGAGGTTTGGGGGTTTTAAGTACATTCTTACCTAGTATAAGAAAAAAGCTTTGTCCACTTTCACCATCCTAAGTTATCAACACCAAGAGTCTCCAAATGATGATGCTAACATTCTCACCTATCATTTTGTCTCTCCTGATAACCCTTTGCCTGACAATTGACAGAACACAGCTCTGTGTGATTTCTCTTCGATTACAGTGTGAGTCAAAGGCAGCACAAGAAGTCATTGTAAATGGCTGCCCTTCCAAGAAAGTGATGGTTCATCAGAGAGGTCCCAAGTGCTATTTAGGACAAATCCAACACGTACACAACCTTGGTTTTTGATTCCAAGTTCTTCATGGAAATTGCCACAGACCTCTCTTCTGCGCCAAATCTCCTCTGAACCTTACTCGAAGAGATTTGCACCAGGAATGTTTGCAAAATGTGTTCTTAATATTCAGGTCAGGCATGGAGGGCTATGTTAGCCCAGCGGGAGGGCTACCCACATGGCAGGTCTGGGAAGGAAAAAGAGATAAAAGATGCAGGAACTGGACTGAGGTGGGAGAAGTGTCTTCCTTAAGCAGACTGAAGCATCCTGGCTGGAGAGAAGAGAGAGACCATGGTTTATGGAGGGTTCAAGGCCATGGCCACAAAGTCTGTGCTAAGCATAAAGCCTCAGGCAAAGGGCATGGCCAACAACGAGAGCGTGAACTTCAAACTCAGAAGTCAGGAGCATAGAGAATAACAGACATCACGGAGGGCAGTGCCAGCCACAGAGGTGTGAGGTGTGCAGAACCAAGAGTCTGACTAGTAAGAGCAGGAGAATCTCTCTCTTACATGACGCTTCATGTAGCAGGGGGTAAATTTAAAAATTAAGAAGTAGGACAGGACAGGCTGCTGAGAGACCATATCACCTAGATTTATAATGTAATTCTGAAAACAAACATCCCAAACAAATGTTTCCCTCAAGTTTCTTTTTTTTAACATCTATTCCTCTGAAATAAGTCAATCCCCTAGTAACTGTGGATCCAATGATGAACCTGGCCTTGTGGGATACGGAGGAGGGGGGCCCTGCCCTCATGGAGAGCAGAACATCCTGAGAAACATGTGTTACAGGATACAGGCAAAAGATGCCATTAAGAGGAGGATTCAAAATGTCTGGGGACCTTGAAATGGTCCATGAACTGGGGGATTCTAGTGACTCTACCCAGACTGGCGTAACACTAGCCAGAGAGAACGAACACTACCTGCAACGGGGACCTTATACTGTCATTAACTCTATGATGGAAGTACTTCAGAAAACACTTGAATGGAATCTTCAAGTCAATTCACATAGTTCCTGGAAGATGATGTCCCTTGAGTGATTTATTCAGAGACGTTATCAGTACAATTAACCATAAAGGCCAGAGACTGAGGGGATATTCAGAATATCCCACCAAATAGAACAAACACTGGCTCAATCAGAATGGATGGCAGTACACATGTACCAGATATTTTATATATATATATATATATATTTATTTATTTATTTATACAAAAAGTGTAATGACAGAATTCTAGGACACCCAAGCTGGAAGGTATCAGGGATCTTCCCACCCCTCCTCCCCAAGTACCCCTTGTGGGGGTTTCCATTTTCCCAGGGTTTCCATCTGCCACATGCATTGGGTTTGCCCAAGAACTCAGATGATCAAGTTTCCTTTGGTACAACTGGGGGATTTTTGTAGTTTGCCCACAGGTGGTGAGTAATACAGTTAGCAAACAATTATACAGAAGCAACTTGGTCTAAATTCTATTTACTGAAAGCAAGCTGATCTGAATCTCTCTCCAAGAATGAATCAGGGCTCCAGATGCTTATAACATCCCTAGGGGATGGGGAGACTGGCCTAGGGTTTTGTGCTAGGGACCTATGGTTCTGTTCGAGGCCATCTCCAGACAAAGAGTCACCAGGGTTCCTGTGCTGGATTTTGGGGTGGAATTCTGAGGTTACATGAAAAAACTTCATCTAGCAAGAGAAACTAATATTAACCTGGCTGGAAAATCAGAGCATGAAAAAGCACAAGGCAGGCAGGGAATGAACTTGGGACTCAGAAAATTGTCATTATCCCGGGGTGCCATGAAGACCGGCCCCCTGAGGGGAGAAGACATGACTGAGAGCACATCCCAGAATCCTGCCTCTGATGGGTGTGAATCTAGCTCCGGCTTCAGATACTGAAGCCTAAGACACATAGAAGAGGATTCCAGGCCTCAAATCCAGGAAACCACACGTCTCAGGGCAGGGGTCTGCAGCAGTGCCCAGACAGCAGGTTTGGGGTGACGCTTTCTTGCTGTGGACGACTAAGTCCCTGCCCTCCTCCATCCCAGTCTCATCTGTACAACAGTCACCACGTCTCCTAGCTGGTCTGACCACGCACTAGACAAAGACGTTTGTTCGAAGCCCCCTACTGCCCAATCAGAGATGGATGAAGGTCTGATGCTCTTCAGCCCCTGGATACAACACTTAGCAGAAGAGAACTGAAGGAAGTCAAGATGGTCCTGGCTCCCGAGGCACTTAGAGTGTGTTCCAGGAAAGAGGACGTGCACCATGGCATGCTAGATCACACGCCAGCCCGGGCAGAAGGGAACAGCGTTTGGGGATGCTGGGATGTCAGATCCCATAGATCCGACTGGCAGCATAATTATGCCAAAGCTGTTTTGTTATTGATCAATGGCATTTTTTTAGGGCCATACAGCTTGGCATGGAGAAAACCTCGTAAGAGAAGAAGCAAGAGCATAAAGGTTTGAAAGTAGAAAGACCTGGATGTAACCATAGCTCTTTGACCTACTAACTATGTGACTATAATTAAGTCACTTCACATCTCTGTACTTCAGCCTCATGGGTAAATTAGAGACCAAAAAACCCATCTCCTGGATTCTGTTGACGATTAAATGAGGTAATTGACTTGACTTACCTGGCATCATTTCTGGAAATCATAAACACTCAAGCAATGTTCGTCCTTAAGAACCTTTTTTCTTGACAGAAAGTGACCTAAGCAAGCAACTGCTCTTCTGAATTAAAGTGCACTCAAAAGAGTGGCAACATGAACAAATGTGACAGCCCCCAGATGTGACCCAGATAAGGAGATGGACCGAATGGCTCGATAACAACTCAAAGCAAAAACTCAAAATAATAATGCTTGCCCTGTCCAGACCCTAAATGAACACCATCATATTATTCATCACACCTGGACAAAAGCCAGATGAATATTTGCCCGGGTGGGTCCTAGGATCCAGGTTAATGGAGGGGTGTACATCATGGCAGCATGTTGGAGCCCAGGGCAGGGTTCTTTGGTCCGGAAGCTGCTTCAAGTGCAGGAATCTGATTTTCTCCGGTGTGTGAGAAAGTTTGACTCTCACTCCATATCTCACACCAGTAGGGAACTTCCTGAACAGTTACCTTCTGAATGCAAGAACAATCTTTTCCAGGACCTTCTCTGAAGCCCAGATTCTCAGTGGGCTGGGAGGGTCCCATGCTTTGCTTTCAGAGGCTGGTATGAGCTCTGTGACAGCAGGGGTTTTAATGAATAGTCATGGGCTTTTCTTTGAAGGCAAATCTGCTGGTTAGTTTTTTGCTTCTCTATCTTGCTTTAGACTATACCCATGATGAGGGCGACCATATATTTTATAATGGACCCTGGGACACTTGAGAGCATGAAAAGAGCGCTATTAATAATTTAGTAGAACCACGGCAAAAACCAAGATGGTCACCATATCATCTGGTCATAGTGAATCATCTGTGATTTCAGTTCGTTTGTTCAGACACTTCAGAAGCAATCTGAGAAGATAGATCCATCCCTTCCCCAATCTTTCACAGTTATTGCATCCATCCTAATTTGTCAGCAATACTTTCAGCAATATGTCTATATGAAGACTTGCTCATAGATTGCATTTAGTTTTCATATACAAGCTTTCTTTCTTTTTGCAGTAATACTATATCCATCTATATAATAATTAAATTATGTCATCACAATAACAAGTGCAATTGGCATAGATAAAACTGACTCTTGATAAGCGCTCTACTCAGTGGAGGGCAGTGGTGCCTGATACAGCAGACAGGAGCCTAGTAACTTTAAGAGATCATTAAAATACGAGTTAGTATGTTTCCCAGAGGTGAGAGGCAGTAAAGCATAGTGGTTAAAACCATGGATGGTGGCTGAGCTAAGTCCCAGCTCTGCCACTTATCAGCTGTATGAACTTGGGCAAGTACTTAACCTCTCTGTGCCTCAGTTTCCCCATCTGTAAGATGGGTTTCCAATAGCATCTACCTCATAGAGTTGTTGTGAGGATTAAATGACTTAATAGAAGTAAAGTGCTTTACAATATGTCTGCAACACAGCAAGTACTATGGAAGGCTTTGCTATTATCATTTTGATCATCATTATTAACCAGAAAGAATGTTTCGTGAACTGGTTAAGTGGAGTTTGGTTGAAGGAGTTTTTACTATATGTGGCCCCCAAATATCTATAGTGTCTGGAAATAAATACATAAAAATGGTGAGGCAGCTTTGAATTGGGAGGTAAGTTAATTTTATCAACAGAGACTGGGAGGGGCCCATCATCATCATCATTTGGGAGAGGTCAAAACATCTAGAAATGGGGCTCTGATGGGTGACTCTATTAAGAATTTGGGGACGATCAAAAGAAGGGCACTCCAGGCAAAGGTTCAGCCCACACTAAGGCAGATGACTCAAGAAATCACACCAGTTGAGAAATGGTTGAAAATAAGTTGGGAGGGAAGAGAAATGAAGTTAGAAGTGATACAGGTGAGGCCAGAAAGGTAAGTAGGGGGTCAGACCCATTTCCTGGAGGAAATGAGGACAGATGTGGGAGAGAGCTTCCAGAGCAGCTCTGGTTATTGGCAGGGAGCTCCCAGGGGCTGTATTTAGCCAGGAGGGGCAGACACCGCCGTGCACCCGCTCAGCGAAGCTGCCCCAGCCTGAAACCAAAATCATGTATTTGAATCCAAATATACAAGAACAGTTCTGGGCTCTGTGCAAGCTGTCCATCACATCTGGCTGTTAGCTTGTTTACAGCAGGGTGTAAACTGATGTTCAATTACCAACGGAACTTTTTCATTAAACCAGAACTTTAAAATATGCATGTAGAATTTTAAAAAATAACCTGCACTAACGAAACCAATTTTTAAAAGTCTGAAACATGGCTTTGCCAGGTTTTCAAAGCCATCTGTTTTCAAAGCCTACCTTTCTCCTTGTTTACCACAGCCTGTCTGCTGTTTTAACAACCTCCAGTGGGATTTCACACGCCTCATTATGCAAAATCACTGCTTATGCATTCACTCTGCCACTTGCCTAACTAATCTCGACTCATAACACCTTTCTGAGGAAGATCCCCAGTCTGGAGTCTTCCTACAAGTCTGTAGATCAAGAACAGTGGTAGAGAGTGTCAGAGCAAGGCAATACATCCTCCGGTGTATTACTGTTAGGAGACAGGCTTGATCTGGGGCCCTACTTGAGGTGAGAAGCAAATAAAGAGCAATACTGATTATAAATTCAAAATCTCTCTATTCAGAAAAAAAAAAGCCAATAAACAGTGACAGGGAGCTCTTGCATCAGATATAAGTTAGAAAGGTAAGTCTGATTCCCATCTTATCTACTGCCCGCTTCCTATAAATTATCCAAATTATTCAAAGATTTTTTCATTTCTTCCTCTGCGTCAGGCTTTGGGCCTGTCATCTTTTGATTCAGAACAGTCAAGAGCCTAGGTTCAAGCCCTAGTTCTTCTGTTTCTCAGTTAGAGGACTTTAGGTGAGACACTTAGGATGACTAACAACCATTCAATCATGTCTAAATGGTGAACCAGGCAGGTAGGCACCAGTGATAGAGCTGGTCGTGTTAAATGGCCACCAGAGCAAAGCCTGGATTTCCTGCGATGGGTCAGTGTCCAGTTCAATGACGTACCTTCAGGGGACCAACCACTGAACTAGGCCCCCAAACCTGTTACACTTGGGGCAAAGTAATGAGGGTTGACTTTGTAAAGTACATTGGTTCTTAGTCTAAGGTAGGGATGCTCAACCTGGTTGCGTGTAAGAATCACCTGGTGGCTGATAGGCACCAGTACTCAAGCCCTGATACAGCGTCCATGTTCTCCTTCAGTTAGTGTAGGGTGAGGTCCAAGGGCCAGAATTTGGTTTCTTTTAGTAAATTTTTATATTGAAGAATACATGATACAATAAATGACACAAATCTTTGATGTACACCACAATAAAATTTTTTAGAAACTGAGCATACACGTGGAACTACTGCCCCAAATAAGATATAAAATATTACCAGCATCCCAAAAGCTTCCCTTCTGCATTTTCCCAATATTTGATCCCCACCCTGCAGGTAACCACTGTTCTGACTCCATCACCATAAAATTCCCTGATGTCAAACTTTGTATAAATGGAATCATACAGTTTTTTCCTTCCTTTCTTCCTTCCTTCCTTCCTTCCATCCTTCCTTCTTCTGTTCTTTCTTTTTCTTTTTCTTTCTTCTTTTGGTCTGACTTCTTTTGCTCAGCACTACGCCTATGAAATTCCTCCAAATCATTAGGTATTGCAATAATTGCTGTAGTGTATTCCATTCTGTATTCCACAATTCATCCATTCCCTTGATGATGAACTTTTGGGTTGTTTTCACTTTGGAACTTTTAGGAATAATGTTGCAATGAACATTCCGGTACATGTCACTTGGTGCCCAGGGAGAGGCATTTTTCTTGGGTATATATCCAGGACTGGAATTGCTGGGTCATAGCATCTACGTAGGTTCATCTTTAGTAGAAAATGCAAAACGCTTTTTCAAAGGAATTGAACCAGCAGTGTATGAAAGTCTTGTTGTCAATGTTATAAATGTTGGTGTATAGTGGTATCACATTTTTATTTTAACTTGCATTTTCCTGATGACTTATGACGTGAAAGGCTTTTTTGTGCTTACTGGCATTTGGATATACTCTTTTGTCAGGTGGCTCTTTTGCCCAACTTTTAAATTGGGATGTCAGTATTTTTCTATAGAGTTGTAATTCTTTAAATATTTATTATAGGAGTCCTCTGGGAAACACGTATTGCATAATGTATCTTCTCCCATTCAGCAATTTACTTTTTCACTCCCTTAATTCATGTCTCTTGATGAACAGAACCTCTTAATTTTAGTGAACTCCTGTCTATACCTGGGAGTTATATAAATGTTCTTTATGGCTCTTATATAAATTTTGCCTACCCCAAAGTCATAAAGATGCTCTTACATTACCTTCCATAAGCTACGTCTTTCTCCTTTCTTGTTTAGGTCTATGATCCAGTTGGAGTTGATGTGGGGCTATTGTGTAAGGCAGGGGTCACGGTTCTTTTTTTTTTTTTCCCCAGAGAGATGCCCAATTGACCCAGTTATTAAAAAGACCAACTTTCCCCACCCTGTTACAGTGTCAATCAGTATTTCATTAAACGTTCATGGTAGGAAAGCTGGTTTTAGTATGCTTCCATGGTTGAGATTTACTGCTCAAGATCATAGAAAAATAAGAAGTCCTCAAGGATGAAGCAAACAGTAACTAGATGTAGACTTCCGGAATGGAAAACCTGCCGATATCTTTGTGTGTATATTTAGGAAAACTTGACGCTTCACGGCTGAGTTGAGACACCTAAACATTCACTCAACAAAGCAGAATTTGGACAGCAGTAGCGGCACCCAAAATGACCGAGCTCAGAACTCAGCCCTGAATCTTGAAGAAAACAGTGACCACGGCACCAGCCCCAGAGCCGGGAGATGGTCAGGGTAAAGCAGGTGAGTGAACGCTCTTCAGCTGTGCCCAGGAACAGCTAGGCAGCTCTGTGGGAAGGGAAAGGGCTGCATCCCAACCCATGAATCTTGTTCCTACTGATCATTGGTTCTTATGAGCTAAATGAGGCAGGAACTGCTCCCCTTTCCCTAGAGAGAAAACTGAGAGTTGGGCAGGTTGAGGACTTGCCCAAAGTCACCTGTGTATGAGCCAGAGCCAGGATGAGTCACAGAAAAGACAAGTTCCCAAAGGTGGACATGTTTCCGAGCCTTCAGAATAAAGCCTCCATCCTCGGAGGAACAACTTTCCTCCCCAAGGCTCACTCAAGAGACTTTAGCAATTAATTACTAGTGCAAACTGGTAAATTGGAGTTAATTATCTGGACAGATCTAATTGCAACTACAACTTTGTTGAAATTAAATAAAACCACTGCTTAAAAGTGCACAGAGCCATTTCAAGGTATTACTTATGGGTGTCTGAACAGGTCCAGCCAAGGCTGTGAGCTCGCTGGGATGCTGAGGTTGAAGAACTGTTCTATAGCACACCGGTCCTTGGTGGACCCACTCCTGCATCTCACCCACTTCCCAGGAATCCCAACATCCCAGGATAGAAGGAGCCAACCCCTTCTTCCCAGCTCTGTCCCATAGTATGTCCAATCCAAGTCCATGGAGCGGCAGAGCCTGGTGGGTTCTTCCCTGTTGTTCCCATCTCTGCTCAGACATTGAACATCATCTTGTTATGGGCTGTTGGCTGTCATTCCTATAGAGCCTCTTCCAGAGGGCACTGACCTCAACAACCTCAGAAATTCAGGGACATGAAGCCTCCAGGGGGGCATGTTGAGTCTGGCTAATGCCTGGAGGAAGAATAGGGGTTCACCAGACAAAGGAGATAAAGGCATCCCACACAGAGGAAAAGAGATGTGAAAAGTGCTGAAAGCAAAAAGGGGTCTTTAGCAAATGAGAATCTACAGAGTGGCTGGAGGTAAACGAGCTGTAGGTGTGATGAGGCTGGAGAGGCTGAGTGGGAGCAGGGAGAACCTTGTAGGCCATCGTAAAGAGTTGAGACTTTGCCCAAAGAACATTCTAGCCACAGGAATGTATTAAAGCAGGGCAAGGTTGGAAGACTTCTCACAACAAGGTGAAGTTGTGTAACTGAAGAAGCTCTGAATTGGGAATCAGGTCACCTAGATCCCTGTCCCCCGTTGGCCAATGGGCCAGTAATTTTTCTACTTAGTTTCCTCATCTGTAAAATGGGAAGAAATGCTTGTCTAACTTCCTTCATGGGGGAACATTGGGGAAAACTGACACTTCGTGTCTGGGCTGAGAACTCTAGACAGTCACAAAACAAAGCAGAGCTGGATAGCAACACTAACACCCGAGAACCACTGAGCTGGTAGCCTGGCCCTGACGCTTCCCAGATTCCTCTCAAAGGGTCCAAAGAAAATGGCGACCATGGTGCAGCTCCAGGCCCGGGAGATGCTCTTTGGCAAAGCCGGTGAATGGGTTTCAATCACACCCAGGAACAGTGGCTAAGATGAGATCCTATGTATACACGTGGAATCCCCAAAACACTACTCAGACTTCTCAGGCTTGAAAATCTCTTGTATTTGAAGACATGGACCACCTTCCTCAGATTCTGACTTCCTCATCACACCCTGGGAGTCACCATGGCCATAACCCCAAGCCCACCAACCCCGAAGCCCATCCTAGTAGAGCATGGAGGGCACCTTCTGGTCAAGTAAGGAGTCACTCTGATGATGAATCTATCTGGCTGATGGCAAAGATTCAAGCTACCCATCTTTTCCCCCTGCTCTCACCCCCACTGAGCAAGTCATACCAGGTAACCAGTTTCTGCGTTCCATCTCTGCCTAAACTCCTGATTTACCACTGAGGTTGTGGCCTACTGACCATGACCCATTTGTCTGGACCATAGCGTCCTTTCTCAATGTGTCTGTCCTAGCCCTTGAGAAGGCTGAGCCAACAGGATCGCCCTGGGCCAAGATGGAGCCAGGGCTGACCTCTCCCCAGTTGCCAGAGCGCCTCAGGGGTCGATTCAGCCTGTATGATGACTAGTGCCAGGTCAGATGGGCAGTAAGCCTGCGAGGGGGGAGGGAGAGCCCCATCTGAGGGGCAGGATTCCTTATTCAACAGCTGCACGGCTTTGAGCAAGACACTTAACATGTTTCCTGCCCTTCTAAAGGTCATTTTTAGATTAAAATTCCCTGAGCCCAGGACATGGAAGCAAACTTCAATGTCCATCGACAGATGAACAGATAAGATGTGGTACATATATTCAATGGAATATTACTCAGCCATAAAAAGAATGAAATAATGCCATTTGCAGCAACATGGATGGACCTAGAGATTGTCATACTGAGTGAAGTAAGTCAGGCAGAGAAGGACAAATATCGCATGATAGCGCTTATATGTGGAATCTAAAAAAAAAGGTACAAATTAACTTATTTACAAAACAGAAATAGAGTTAAACATGTAGAAAACAATCTTGTGGTTACCAGGGGGGAAGTGGGGAAGGATAAATCGAAGATTGGGATTGACAGACACACACTACTATATATAAAATAGATAACTAATAAGGACCTACTGTATAGCACAGGGAACTCTACTCAATACTCTGTAATGACGTATGTGGGAAAAGAATCTTTTAAAAAGTGGATATATGTATATGTATAACTGATTCACTTTGCTGTACAGCAAAAAAGTAACACATTGTAAATCAACAATTTTTAAAAAAATAAAATTCCTGAGCCCAATTAAGATTTTGGTGATGTTCACACGGGGAGAACCAAGATTTGGAACTCCCTGGGGTCCAGGTGCACCTCTGACCACTCTGCACCGAGGGTGTCTTATGCGGACAGGCAGCAGGGCTATGCAGCCCCGGAGCTGGCAAGGTCAGGGAGATGCACAGCTGACACCCACCTCCCACCTGCTTTATCTCAGAGAGCCCTGTGTCCCAGATGCCAGCACTGTGTGGAAAGAAAGAACCCTAGCCTGGACACCAGCACACCTGGGTTCTGTCCCCCTTTCTCCCATGCCGGCTTTGTGATGTCATCGAAGTCTTCCCCTCTGTGAATGGGTTTCCTCAATGACAGAGATGGGGATGTGAACAAGATCCAGCTCAGAGATGCTCTGGATCAAGGGCACAATGAAAAGCGACATTGACGGCGCTGGTGATGACAACAGTTAACGTTCAGGGCTATTCTGTTTCAGACACTGAACAGGTGGCATGTCTGATTTCACGCAGTCCCATGTGACCCAGAGAGGCAGGCACCGTGTTGACACCATTTTAGAGGTAAGAAATGGGTACCTGCCAAGTTCCCACAGTCGTGGATGCTGCCCCTCTGCCCATGAGCCTTACCCACCACCCCACACTGCCTTAGTCTTGGATCCCACAGTCCCTTTCCCTCTAGGCCATCCCAGCATGTGGCTCCCTGCATCCTGGCACCAGCACAGGACCCACTGTATTCAAATACCTCCAGCTGGAATTACAATGTGGTCCTGAAATTCGATAGGAGAGAAACTTTAGTCAGGAGAGAAGACACCCCCTAGAGACTGTGGTTAGCAAGACTTCAGAAAAGCTGCATGTGCAAGTCCCAAGCAGCCCTCAAGGACTGTGAAAATAATTGTAGTGAACCAAACCCAGCATCAGAATATAATAAGACCCAGAAGGGGAATGTAGGTCAAGAGCAAGAGCCACCCCTAGGATGTCCGTGAGTCACTGGGGAGGACGGTGCCCCGGAGGAGGCCCTGCCTGGCCGACTGGTCCCTCCTTCCTGCCAACACCAACCAGGCGCCTGCTGTGCACCGCCCCGTGCCAGGCACTGCGGGGGCATCAGGCAGGGCCCCTCCCCCGGGGAGCCAGCAGGCTGCCAGGAGAAGGCAGGCCCAGGTAGACCAGTCCAGAGCACAGGCAGAAAAGGGGCTGCCGACCACATGAGCTGGGCACTCGGGATGCTCCCAGGAGGAGAAACTGCTTCTGCCTGCCAGGGTCAGAGAGGCTACGGAGCGAAGGCGATTTTTGAGCCAATAATAGGATTTCACCAGGCAATAAAGAGCACTTCTAGCAGAAAAGAAGGAAGGAACAAAGTTGCAAAGATGTGGACTCAGGTGTTCAGGGAAGGGGGGTTGCAGCTGAGGCTGGTAGCGCGTGGGAGAGCAGAGGGTAGGGAGTCTCGGAAGGCCCAAGAAGGAGGCAGCAAATGCCACAAAAAGTGGAGAGCGTCTTCCGCCTGCAAAGGGCATTGGCAGGGGAGTCGTATTGAGAGCAGCTAACCAGACAGCAGAGAGCAGAGTGGAGGGTGGATGGAGCGGTGGCGAGAGAGGCCCCAGGCAGGGGGACCCCTGGCCAGGACAGGCATGGAGAAGAGGCCCAGAATCCAAGAGGAAACTCAGAGGCTGAGTCATCAGGTCTATTTGGTGGCCAGGCTGGGGCCAGGTGGGGCCATAGCAGCTGACTTCGGGGGTTTATGCCCCAGCCCTGCACACGGGGGCAGCCAGCCTGGAGCCAGAACGCAGAGGGAGGCTGCTGCGCACTTAGCTTCTCCCCAGGCTCATCGCTGACACTCAAGACGGCTCAGGCGGGCACTCGAGATCCGGCGACTGGCTGCCTAGCAACCTGGCTTCTCAGTGCTGATCCCGCTACACACAATGATGCACACACACATAACATGCCCACATACACACACACAGTCATGTGTGCACACATGTGTGCCCATGCCCACACACACACACAAACACATGCACACACGTGCACTTGCACACATACAATATGTGCACACAGGCGTGCGCACACACACACACACGCACACACACACCCCGCAGCTCCTCCATTCCAAGCAGGCTCATCCCCTCCAGGCCTTTGCCCATCCAGGGCCCTCTCCTCATCCTTCCGGCGAAACCCCTGCCCCACCCTGCCTTGCCCTGGGTTTCCTCCTCCAAGAAGTTACCGCTCCAGGCTAACTGCTCACCGCCGGGGCCCTGTGATGTCTTTCTTCCAAAATCTCATGCAGTGTCATTTTAGACAGCCATAGCAAAAGTGACAAGGAGTGTATAAACTGAGCGACCCAAGGAGGGACACTAAATGTTGGCTGGGGCTGGGGAAAGTGTCTGGGGGAGGGGATTCTCTTCCACTCCATTCACTGGGGTTTGGACACCAGGCTGAGTACACAGAGCAGCCCAGGTCCCTGCGCTCAGGGATGAACAGGCTGGCAGGAGAGACAGAGGATGGGTGTGGCATCCTGGGCACAGACAGAGACCAGGCTCTGAAGTAGGGTGGTGCGGGGTCCTCAGGAGCTCTGCGACAGGGGAGGGGTAGGAGGAAGGCCTCCGAGAGCGGGTGAAGAGGACTGAATGACTTTGGGGGCCCTCCCCAGGTTCCCAGACCCAGGTCAGAAGCACACCCTAGGCAGAGCCCCAGGCAGTATGCTGGCAGGGACGGAGATGAGGCCCCCCTCCCTGGCCGGCATCCTCGGGTTTCCAATATCCAGGGCAGCGTCACCACCTGAAGAGGGAGAGAGGTGCAGGTACAGTGCTGCCCAGGTATCAGGGAAGCGGTTCTGAGAGCACCAGTGGCCACAACAGAGGGGCTGAGTGGGCAGAGAGGAAAGGAAGCAGCTGGTATGAGCCGGGCGGGCAGGGAGGCCGCCTGGGAACTCCATGGGGGGTAGAAGGGGCTTGCGGCAGGAGCCCGAGGTCTGTGATTAAGCTGGTAGGGACTGAGGCAGCCAGTCTCGCTTTGAGGCTGTCACTGCCACCCTATTCACGTGACTGCATCCCCAGGATTAATCCGTTCTTCCCCCGACAGCTCCTACTGAGCCCCTGGTGTGCCTGCCTGCCCTCACCACCACCACCCCAGCCTCTGCCTGGGAATCAGAGGGCATCGCAGGGACAAGAACAATTCCACAGGCCCGGTTCATCTGTCCCTGGTGCTTTCTTTCTGAGTCCTCCTGGATTAAAGATGCAGGGTGACTGCTTTCATCCAGTCTGCCCCATCTCGGGGCAACTGGAATCAGCCCAGGGAGTCCCTGAGTCTCCACTGATGACAGCATCCTGTTAATCAGCCAATACCCACACCCCAGAGCGCCTGCCATTTCCCAGGGATTATTAGACGGTTACAGGGACTTTTTCCTAAGAGAGGGATTAGCTTGTATTCTAAGGGGTGATGGGTTCATAAACAGAGAGCTTCCTCTTTCTCTTGTTGTTCAAAGATGGTCTTGCAGCAAAGTGGTGGTGAGGAATCAGCCCTATTTGTTAACATCTCAGCCCTGCCACTTCCTGGCTGTACAACCTTGGGCAGGCTACATAACCTCTCTGAACCTGTTTGTCTTCATCTGTAAAACAGGGTTAAAAGAAGTAGGACAGTCAGGATGATAAGTGATAATGATGTAAGGTACCTGTGCCCAACACGTGGTGACCATTCACAAAAACTGCTTCTCTTCCTTCTTTGTCATGTTTTTGTTGCCACTGACCTCAGGGGCAGTGAGGTGTGAAAGAACAAGTGAGGGTTCCAAGCTGCGTTACCCTGAGTTCAGCTCCAGCTCTGTCCTTTATAAATCACCCTAGTTTTCCAAGCCTCAGCTTCAGCAATGGTAAATTAGGAGAATGATGGAGAAGCTGCAGAGTGCAGGTAAGGATTCAACAGAAGGAGCCTGACGCCAGGTCCGGAGCACAGGAACACTCAGCCGTGCATGCCCTTCCTCTTGCTGGGGTGAAGATGACAGTGGGTTCTTCCCAGTTCAAGAGCAGCTGGGTTCCGAACCCCAGGATTTCTACTTTGCAAGAGCTGATGCAGATCTGACCAGGAGCTCTCCCCACTCTGCACTCAGGGTGACCTACAAACTTGTCCAGCTTCTACCATGAGTGGCTTTGATCCAGCAGGAACCGCCCCCCCCAACTTCATGGATTCTAGTAAAATTATAACTGAGATATTACTAATGTTAACAACAAAATGATTAAGATACGAGATTGCTAATAGACAGTTTTTAAATGCTTCCACTAAGAGGCTACAGACAAGATCAATCCTTACGATGTGCAGTCTGGGAAATCTGTCCTGAATAGCTGCTGTGCTCAGAGTACTTGCACCAGATACTATATGGGACAGATTCATTGCAAGAGTGGCTGCTCTTCGCAGTGTCACTCGAAAGCTCCTCCTATCAAGAGGTGGGCTCTACTGGCCAACAGATGTGACATGGTGCCAGTTTCAAAAAGCTACGCATGCTTCTGCTGTTCTTTTGGGCCCTGGCCATGTGAATAAGCCCAAGCTAGCCTGCTGGGTCCTGAGACATCCAATAACTCCAGCTGCCCACCAGCCAACTGCCAGCATGTAAATGAGACCATCTGAGATAGCCAATCCTCAGCCCATCTACCAGCTCAGCACAGACACATGAGCCAACCCAGCCAAGATCAGCCAGGCCTGGCCCCAAACTAACAGGTTTCTCAGCTGACATACAGACTTATGAGCAATAATATATGCTTTTTTTTTTTCTTAAGCTCCTGAGTTTGGGGTACTTTGTTGCATAGCGTTAGCTAACTGATACACCACGGTAAATCATTTGATTATCTCACTTTATCTTTATAATAATAACACTGTGAGCTAGGAATTTTTATCCCAGTTGTACAGTACAGGAAACTCCCCTTCAAAAAGCTTTAGCAACTCACCCAAGTTGTCACAGCTAGAAATGGGTACAGCCATAAATAAACCTCTGATCTGCTTGACTCAGTAGATGGTATTTTTTCTACGGCAGCAACTTCTCTCTTTTCTCCAGGTAAGAATAGCAGATGGTTACTTAAAAGGGGGATTACAGAGGCCCAAGCCATGGTGATTGCTCTCACGATGGGACAAATCATACTCTAACGTTCCTGGCCCTCGTTAGAAAAGCTTCTCAAAATTTGGGGACAGGAATTTTTTAATCTTTCCATGTAACTTCCCATCAAGAATCTCAGACCTTTCCAGCAAGTCTAGGAGCTGTAGCCTTGACCTTCCTTTGCTTGTTAATTGGGGTATTGGAGGGAAAACAGAGAAACCATGTGTACAGGCAGAAGGGGAGTTTTCAAAGATAAGTTGTCCTTAGGGCCACTCAGCTGAAAAATTTCATTAACTCATTAATTAAGATATATACCACGAGAATTCCAGGGAAAAGAGCAAATACCATCTGTACTGTGGAGGGGCCAAATTTTTCTTTTAGCCTTTAAGACCCAGTAATGAGCACATGCTCTGAGTTATCCTCCAAATTAACTGCTTCATGGGAGTAGAGCGGCATTGGCAATCCAGTTCTGTGTCAGACAGTGCTCAGAAAATTGCATGCATGAGGCTTAGGAGTCACCTTCTTGGACCTAAGTTTTATGAAGGCAGGTTATACACAGCTCAACCTAAGAAGTCTCCTTCTGAAAGTCAGAGGTGTCTCGGGATGGAGTGCGCTGCCTCACAAGGTGGTGAGTATGAGGGGTATGCAAGCAGAGCCTGAGTCCGGCTGGAGGAATTGCTATTTTCTGTGGGAGGCTAGATGAAGTGACCACTCAGGCAGGCCCCTACCAGTTGTGAGACTCTACTTCATGACTTCTAAAAAGTGATTCCCTTACCCACAGAGAATGGTTTCCTTGACTGTCATTAGAATATCAGAATATATTAGAATATTCAAACATCTTCAATGGTCATAGCAGCATGCCCAGGGTTTCAGAGACTATAGATGACTTTCCAGCAGGACGCTGGGTTCAAGGAATCATTGAGATTGGAAGCATTTTCCTACTTGGTTTAAAATTTCCAGCTTTGATCGCTACAATTGGGGCCTAGCAGGAGGCATTTCAAAAGCAAATTGTGAATGATGATGTTATTTTGGCCTCGGTCAGGCTGGCACTTTGGGTGACCATGAGCCATCAGGCAAGAAAACTCTTTTGACAACTTACAAAATGTTTAGATTAATCAAATTTTAAGGCTGGCTCCTGCCTGGGGAGGATGGAGTTTGCAGGAGTGGCTGGAACATTTTACCATATCTGGGTTGATCACAGAGGGCGATACATTTGCTTTTCTAGCAATTACAGACATTGAGTCAGACAAGTGTTGCACTGGTATGTTTAATTGGTAAAAATACTCTAATTAGATTTTTAATAGATGCCTTCTGACAGCAGAAACAACAAAGATGATTGATTTTTCTCGTGAAATCTTTGGAGGAGAAAATCTCTTGCTTTCAAATTTGTTTAGAAGCCATTTCTCTGAAGCCCCTTCAGTTAACATTTGGGCTCTTGTGAGCCTCTCGTGAGCAGAATGTATTTCAAATATTCATGGGGGCCTAAATCTGTGTTCTTTCTCAGTTCAACCTTTTGCACTCAAAATTCATGAGTGTATATTGATTTAGGCAGCCTTCCCAGGACCCTTGTATCATTGGGCTCTTTTGTTCAACGTTAATATGCCCCAGCTTATCAATTATTCACTTGCTAAATGAAAGCAATGTAAATCTAGCATTCTGAGCGAAAAGAACTGTTCTTTTCATTCCCTAAAAATACGATGGCAACAGAGGCTGGTGACTTCTCCAGAATAATGCTTGCTTTAGTAGGTAACAACGCCCGCTGGCCCCACTGTGTTCCCTCTGTCGGAGGTGCCAATGCGGTAAAATCTGAGTTAGCAAATATTCACCTTCAGGAACGGGTTTTTCACATCATATTTTGAGGAGCAAGAAAGAAAGAACAAGAGAGTAAGATTAGCCTCAGAGACTGAATATAAAGGAAGCATCAGGGATCGTCCTGAGATGGAGGTCTCTCTACTGCATCTTTCTCTTCGTCCATCTCTGCTCCCCTAACGCGACTGTGACCACGGGCCAGGTGGATGATAGAAAGCACAGCTACGGTTCATGTACGACCCATCTCCGGCCCCCAGCAGCCCTGCAAGTGAGGTGATGGCACATTTTGCAGATGAAGAAGCTGAGAAGCAAAGGGGGCAAGTTGTTGGCTGAAGATCACACCACCTGGAAAAAGGTGGAGTAACAATTTGAACCCAGTTTGATTTTCTCAGAACACGTGCCTGCGGTTCCCTCCACTTAGTCAAGGTCACACAGCTAGTTGGGGTCAGGACCAGGGTTTATAAGTGGGGCTGACAAACTCCAAAACCCACACTAGGTCTGCTTCTAGCACTGATATCCCAGAGGTGCCTCTGAGACCCGTCTGTGTTCTCAGTCAGCAAAGCAACGTTCAGTGGTGGTTAAGATACTTCCAGATTTTCTTGTCTATGAAATGGGATAGTAATGTTGGCTTCGTATAATAGTTACAAGGATTCAGCCAGGTAACAGTATTTCTGTAAAGTACCAAATGCACGTTGGATCCTCCATTAAAGCTGGTTTCATGTCCCTTCTTCCTTGACCTTCCTTCCCTTCTGAACCCTGGTAGAAGACTTAGATGTGTTGGAATATTCGCAGCATGGCTTGGAATTAGGAAGGGTTTCTGGTTAATTAACTCTCAGTTAATCAGATAATTCAATTAACCACAACACTCCCATTCCCCTGAGCGTTTGGTTAATGGAAGTTTTATTGTATGCAAAGGATTACAGAGTGTCATCCAGTAACACTACTTACAGAAAAATGGAGGCAAAAAAAGGCATTTCATGGGAGAAATGGTAGATCATGTCATCTTTGGCTCAGCTGCCTCCTCAGCCACCTCTTCACCCTCCTACCCCTTCCCTGTCCTAAGACCTTCATTCAATCCCTTTTCTAGAAGCAGTGGTTAATAGCATCAAAGCTTCTGCCCGACCCAGGACTGGCTGCAGTTTGTATACTTATCCCGCCAGCACTCACCACAGCTCTATTTACATGCTAGGGGGCAAGGCAGTGGGAGGGACTCTATTCTTAATTTAATGTATAGTCAGTGTTCTCTAGAGAAATAGCACCAGTAGGATATAGAGAGTTATATTGAAGGGGATGTATTATAAGGGATTGGCTCACGCAATCATGGAGGCTGAGAAGTCCCACCATCTGATGTCTACCAACTTAAATGCTAATCTCTTTCTGAAACACCCTCACAGATATACCTACAAATAATGTTTTGTCAGCCATCTGGGCATCCCTTAGCCAAGTCAGGCTGACACATGAAATTAACCATCGCACTTCGCCCTCTTCGTCTTCTCAGCTTACTACCCAAACACTGTTCTTCCTAAAAACTCCTCTGTCTTAAGAGACGTCTTGAAAAGGGAGAAGGCATCCAACGTAAAGAATCCTATCACTGGCTCATCGTTCATCCCAGACTGCCCAGGGTAGTAACCCACAGTGCCAGCATCATTAATATTACTGCTCCCCCACTTTCACTCTCAAAGGTTTGAATGATAAAGTGTGTAGCCATCGGAACTCTCCAGGTCCTCAGTGCTCATGTGGCAAGGGACTGTTCTGTGGCAAACTTCTCATACACTGTGGTACAGTGAAAAGACCTTGGGTTTCACTGGCCTAGCACACAAGGATTCAGAGCCTGGCTGTGTCCTTTGTTCTTATGCACATTTCCTAACCCTTCTGAACTACAGTCTTTCTACCTGTAAAATGTACGCAGTCCCCCTCATTGTATTGCTGTGAAGATGATGTCTATGAAACACTTAGCATGAAAGAAGTCCTCAAAAACATTACCTTCCTTCCCTTCCCTTTCTTTCTTCCATCCAGTTCAGAGAATTTTCTTTGTGCTTTAAAGTTGCCTTCTCTACCAATACTCAAAACCGCATCCATCCTATCCTATTTTGATCTATTCTTCCTCAATTATTTCCGTTTTCAATATCTTGGTTCCTTTCCTTTCAACAAGGACCCTCTTCTGCTTTCCAATATGATCGATTCTCCCCCACTTTCAAGGAAGTCACATTAATTAAAACATACTTTGTGCCAGGCATGGCAAAGGAGGCTTGATTAGACCTTACCTCACACGAACTTTTGGAAAATCATCTTTCCCTTCGCCCTTCTGGTTCTCAGCCAATCATCTTTCTTCACGCGTTACAAAACACTTCAAGCATGTTGTCTATTCCTCTACCTTTAGCTTCTACCCACTTCCTAACTCCCTATAACAGACCTTCTTTCCAAACACTATCTTGAAATGCTCTCTTAAAGGCAACCAAGGACACCCTGCAAAATCCAAATGACTTCACTAGTTCTTCACTAGTTCCCAACCTGTTGGAACTCTGTAACATTGGACACTTTGAGCATTTGCTTATTCATGAAAGTGAGCATGTTACTTAATTATTGGGAATGTTACTTGGGTCATCTAATGTTCATATGTTCTCAGAAAATGTGTCCTTTTCTAAGAAAAGGATAATGATGGAGGATCCAGGCAGGTGGTACATGTGAAAGACAAGCCGATGTGAAACACATGGCAAAGGCCCCTCATGTGGTGTCTCTCATTATTGCAAATGGCAGTAATAACAGGGGAGGCTTCAGGTGCCTGCAGGTGGGCACCTGCAATGCTCATTTTCAAAAACTAGCAAGCAGACTCTCCAAACTCTAGAAAAATCCAGCTTCACATGGATCCCAGGAAGAAACGGCTCTGTTTCTTAGAATGCAGAATGGACATGGCTGTAAAGAGGAGAGCAAGCTGGAACTGCCAGGGCATCTTTGTCACCAAGCAAGGAGACCCTCCCTGAAAGTAAAGCAGAAAGATGGAGACGAGAGAGAAAGAGAGAGATGCCTGACGCAGCTGGCGTCAGAGTCCAGTACCCAAAGCAGATACGGTCTATGCCCAGCTCAGTTAGCCCATACATTTCTTTCTTTTTTCTTTATTCTTTTCTCAAAGTGTTATGAGTGAGTCTCTGAAAAACCTGCCACCAGAAGCACCAACTGAAGGAACAGTTAACATGTATTGGGGGCTCATTCATGCCAGGCGCCTGCAGGGCTGTCTTGCCATACATGCCGCCATCAGACTCATTCAGCAGAAGATGGATGGAAACACACAGAGATAAGGGATGTCTCTGTGGCCTCACACTAGTAAACATCTGGTTTCAAGTCCACATCCTTGAACTCCAAATAGCACATGGTCCCCAGACCAGCAGCAGTGTCACCTGTCACTTAGAAATTTGTTCAAAACGCAAACCCTTGGGTCCCATCCAGACTGGATGCCTCAGACACGGTAGAGATGGGGCCAGGAGTCCGTGTTTCAACAAGGCTTCCAGGTGTCTGTGATGTGCTCAAGTCCCCACGCTCTGCATCCCTGAACCACGGGGATCTACCTAGAGTGTGGGTCCTGACAGCCCAACGCTGGCAGCTCTGTGGGCCTTTGGAGTCACTGCTCTGACCACACCCAGAATTTTAAACACAATTCACCTGGAGTAACATAGTGAGCACAGTGATTAAAGGTTTGGGAAATAACATCAGAGCCAGCAGACCAGCACAGGAACAACACAAGTCCTAAAGAACACCCATGTCTCTCCTTGATGTCCTGCCCTCTGACCCCCAGGTTGACCTTGTGAGTCAGTCATGCTTAACCTTGGCTACACACTGCAATCACCTGGGGAAATTTTAAAGGTATTGCTGTCCTGGCACTACTCACAGAGATTTGAAGTGAATTCATCTGGAGTGTGGTCTGGGGATGAGGATTTTTTAAAGCTCTCTAGGTCGTCCTAATGCAGGATCAGGCTTGAGAACCCGCTGGCTGCGGGATGTTTCCAGGCTTTTCTGAGACACAGCTCTCTCGTGGCCCACTGCTTCAACCATCCCCTGTCACATCTGCTGCAGGAACACGGTCTCTGCGCGGAAGCTCTTCTCTGCTGGGCTGTTTCCACCAGCCTTATCTTTTCCGTACAGTGTTGGACAGCACAACGAAGCCCATCGCTATGTGGGAAGGTGGGGTTTCCACCTAGCACACACACCATCGTTAGTTTCAGGAGCCTTCTAAGACCGCGGTTCATAAACCAAGGGAAGGAAGGCCGCCACTACACCCAGAGGCTATGCCAAATCTCATTTGAACAAGCTCCCCGCATGTTGGGTTGGGAATCACTTGGAAATATTTAAGAACATTCGCTTAGAAGTCAGTTGTCCTGGGTTCAAATCTCAGCTCTTTCCCACCCCAGGTTTGTAAGCCTGGGCAACCGAATCTTTCCAGCCTCAGTTCTTCATCTGTAAACTGGTTTTCTCTGGCTGTGTAACAAATGACCCCACACTTAGTGGCTGAAGACAGACCCATTGTCTCACAGCTCTGTAGGTGGGAAGTCTAGGCATGGCATGGCTGGCATCTCTGCTCCAGGTGTCACAAAACCGAAATTAAGGGGTCACCAGCTACGTTTTCATTTTTAAGCTCAAGGTCAGCCTCCAAACTCATTCAGATTGTTGGCATATTCAGTTCTTTGCTGCTCCAAGACTGAAGTCCCCATCATCCTTTCAGCTCCCAGCCAGGGGTCCCTCTCAGCTATTAGAGGATTTGTTTAGATTCTTACCATGTGGTCCTTCCATCTTCAAAGGCAGCAGAAATTTCCCCACATGGGCTCCCTCTCACACTCTGTATCTCTAAATTCCTCTGTCTCTAACCTCTAGACCCAGGTTTGTTTTCAAACTTTTAATGTGCTCATGTGATTAAATCTGCCCCACCCTGATATAACATATCTAATCAGGAGAATGAAATCCATCACATTCACAGTCCTGGGGATTACACAGGGTGGGTACACCAGGAAACAGGGATCTTGGGGCCATCTTAGAACTCTGCCAGTACCAGGGAATCATAATGACACTTAGTTTGCAGGACTGTGGTGAGAAATAAGAAAATGCTAGCTGAGCCCTGAGCACAGGGCTGATCATGTCGCAAGCATTCGAAGTATTAGATGTTGCTTTTCTTGGCAGCCTTGTGAGTCCAAGATGTCCTGATCCCCGGAGTTCCTTTTCAGAGACAGCCTTTGCTGGCCCCTCCAGCGGCAATCCACCCTCTCCCCTTATCAGAGCTGGGCTCTCCACCCACCACCCTCCAGCCCCATTCCGCCACGTTCTGGCAGCATCGATGCCCAGGAAGCACCAATGGACGGAACACCCTTTTGGAAACACATGAGGATGTTTCTGCTGGAATGCCGAGACAGCAATTCCTGCTGGTCTCATCTGAAATCTGCACAGTGCTCCTTGCGGGGATTATGTTGATAGATCAGTATCTCCCCGATTCCTTCCGAAACACAATGTGAATACTGGAGCTGTCAGTGTTAATAACGCACTACAATCCTGTCCTTTTTATAAAAAAAAAGGCTTCTCAAGGCAGATAAAGAGAATCTAATTGAAAACATCATAGGCAATCTTCTCTAAGTAGCAGCTACGGCATCAATATTTAGTAATGAAATTCTGTTTTGTTTTATACCCCTCCCCCTAAATTATTTACAGGAAAACATCAAAATGCCTGCTAGCTCCAGCTTGATGAGTTTTTCTGTATAAATCCTGTACTGGGAATCAAGGGGCTTAGATGTTATTACTCGCTTGGCAGCCAACGCTCAAAATAACCTCAGGCGGTCTCTTTCTCTCTCTGAACGTCAAGTTCTTCATCTGTGGATGAGGCAATAGAGATAAGTGATCCCTGAGGCTCCTTTAAGCTCTAGAAATAATCCCTGAATACTCCTGTCTACACCCTTCCCTTTGTGAGTAACCTTAGTGCCCACAGCTCACAGCACGGCCCGCAACCGTCCTATCACAGTATCTCCCCAGGTGAGTAATGTCTCTCCAGGTGTGTGATGTCTCCCCAGGTGGACTCTAAGGTCCTGAAGGCCTCGGGCTGTTGTGTATTTCATTCATTTCCTCCTCAGATATCCATTCTGTGCTGACTCTGGGTCATATATGGTGCTAGACACAGTGATGGATAAGACAGTCTCCTCCCGCAGGACGTCAGTGTCCAGTAAAGAACAGGCTGTAAGCATGTACTGGCAGTGCAGCTTCAGAGGCACAGGGCTCAGAGCGAAGGCTTGGAGGACAGTGAGGAAAGGAGGAGGAGGTGATACTGGGTCTTGAGGGATGGAGGGATGGTTGCAAATGCACAGGGCGGAAGAGAGCAACCCGGGCTGTCGGTGTGTGGAAGTTACGAAGAATTTGGGGTGGTTGAAGGATACAGCTTGAGGGTGCTGGCAAAGTGGGAGATGCTGGAGGGGCAGCAAGAGTCAGGTCTGGGATACCTCATGTCACAAGCTAAGGATCTTGGGTTGAGTCTTGCAAACATCGGGGAGCCCTTGTAAGGACTTAATGGAGGAGTCCTGGCTCCAGAGAGCACCTATCACATCGCATCCGAGGTCAGTGGTGCCCCCAAAACTCCACAGCTCATAATGTGAACAGGCCCCTGGAGTCGGGGGACTTAGCAGCTCTGCAGACGGCGGCGACACGTGTGCCCTGGAGGGGACAAGACTGGAGCAGAGAGCAGTCAGGAGGCTGTCGCCATGGCCTGAGAGAGAGAGAATGAGTTCAGAGGCAAAGCTGCAGGAGGCTGCGTCTTTCACAGCCAGAGCTCCTGGCCGGACCCGGAAATGAATACTTGATTGGAGTATCCACGTGGGTTGAAAGAGAGCGAGCGTACTCCAGGTGGGGCATGCAGTGAGAAGGGGCTAGACGTGGAGCCTACTGGCCTTTCTCTGCAGACACTGAATCCAGGTGCCCCTCCGAAAGGCCTTCTGAGCAGGTTTGGAAGTTCTCACAGGGTCTGCCGCCCTGGAGCACGCAGAGCGGAAGAGCAGACCTCCTGCATCCCGGAGCACTTTTTCTTCCACTGAACTGGCAGTGGCAACTCCAGAGCTGCACGCAGGAAGCTGGGAGGAAGAAGGGGAGACTGTAGATCCAGCCAAAGGAGGGAACCCCGCCAGTCACGGTGTGGAAGAGGGCACTGCCCAGGCACCCTCGCCCTGATCTGCTGAGCCCTGCAGCCCCTCTCACCCTGGAAGCCCTTGGTTTGGATGGGGGAAGAGCCCAAACCAAAGGGCTGGACTGAGGCATGAACCAGAACCAGGCATCCTTTGAAGTTCATTTACTCTCCAAGGAGGTAAATCTAGAGGAATGTGAGGGCCTCAAAGGCTAGTGTGACAACATCACTCAAAAAATCAATCAGGAAAGCAGCCCAGAGAGCCTCATCTTCAAAGATCTCTCAAACGGATGGCATGGTGCCCATTTTCCATTATGACCCAGCTCTACACAGTAATTGAAAGGAGGCCCGCGAAGCAGGCAACCATAAAGCACCGACCCTTCTCTCCTGGTAATTATGTGATCAAATCATGAAGCCCTCTGAGCCAGCATCTCAGCTGCGATGATGCGGTGGAAGACCTGTTGATCCGTGCTGGAGGGAGAAGGAAAAGGCCCCTGGAAGTGTCTCGCTACCATCAGAAGAGGATGCGCTTCTCCCTTCTCTTCATTCCTTTGGACTGATCAGATCCTCTTTGACTTGTAGAGTGCAGGCATGTTCCCAATTTGCATTGCCAGCTATTGTGCAAGAGTCTTAAAGAAATGAGCCTTTTGGGGGCAGGGGGTGGGGGAACAACAGGGAGCACCCCAAGCTACAGGTGCAGTTTTTTATCTTCCTGTATTCAACATCTGTGATATGGAATATGTCCTATCCTGGGGTCATTTCTTCCAAGTCCATGGATGTGTTTCGATCTCCAAAACCTGTGATTGCGAGTTGAGGTCACACTTCCATTAACGCCCAAATAATGACGTGGAGCCCTACCTGTCCCTGCAGGTCTCAAGGGCTTCCTGTGCATGCCCCTTGAGTTTTTTTTGAGAGATCCAGGGTGTTACGTTTGATGCCTGGGGAGAGTCAGTTCCGGTTCTTGTACCTGATGTCTGTATCAGTCCTCCCCTCCACTGCCTGTATGAGGAAGTCCTCCTTGAGAGGGCCCCAGACACCAGCTCCCGTTCTCCCAAACGCTAGGATCCGGAAGAACAACTGCCCCAATGACCATAAGCCTCACTCTGTCATCTGGGTCCTGAAGCAGCACGGCTCACCCAGAATCTCACACAGCTCCTCATGGAATCTGGCCTCGGCTTCTGGAGAGAGTTTCTGCAATCTCACGGATAACCATGGATCAAGCCTCTCCCATTGCTCTCTGCCCCATACACACCCCTAAAAGGGTCCACATCTTCTTACAAGTAAGCAAGATTATCTAATCATAAATGTGGCTCAAACCTTACTTACCAATGCAACAGTTCTCTGAAGGAGAAAATCCGGAGGAGGGCCCCTCTGCCTATGACACAGACAAAGCTTTTCAAATCAAACAGAGCAGTTTAGGTCCAGGAAGTCACTCTGTCTCAAGCAAATTCATTCCCAAAGAGGGTTGATGCTGTCTAGACTTTTAACCTAAAGCTACAGGTTGATGGTTTTCCTTGAGCAAAGGATCGTTCGGACCCCAAAAGTTATTCAAGACAGCTGGAAATACTTACAATCTGGGTCTTTACAGAAAATATTTGCTGATCCTTACCTCTTGCTCTAAGTGACTATCAGAATTCCTTCCATTATACAATTCTGGTCATGTCACTCTTCTCGTTTAAAGCCTTCAATGGTTTCCCACTTATCACAGGATAGGATTTAAACTCCTTAGGACAGCAGAATTCCTGTTGACAGTTGAAACTGAGCTTCTACCTCTGCTTCAGTAAGAAGGGTAGCAGAGAACCCCGTGGGTTGCCATTGGGATGAACCCAGTAAGAAGAAGGAGTAAAGCCTCTTGTGTATCAGTCAAGTCTGGGTCCCTTGGGGACAATCAAAGCACTATTGTCCAATGAAGGAGGAAGAAACAGCCATTAATGGTGTGAAATGTGGAGCGCTGTGGACAAGCGGCACGGGGGCCGCAGGGAGGGGCAGGAGATCGATTTGGGTGGGCAACGGGGTAAGAGAGTGAACAGTGGGCACTCCTCAGGACCGAGAGGCTGGTGGGGGGGGTCCCACCATGCCCCAGAGCATCCCTTCTAAGACATGGCCAAGCCCAGAGTGGTTTCACAGGGTGTTAGAGCTGGAAAAAGCCAGAAATGTCATCTTATCCAATCCTGCCATTTTACAGAAGAGAAAACTGAGGCCCAGAATCGGAAAGTACATGCCCACAGTCAAGGCACCAGAAACACAGTTCACTGGCCAGCCATCTTGCTGGGCAGAGTTGCATTCCCCACCCAGGAACAAATCACTGCTGTTCTCCAAAAAAGGGGGAGACCTTCATGTACAGAGCAAGAGCTATTCCAGGCCACCTCTGCTGAAACAGAAACACACTCGTGGTGCCTGGGGGATACACAGTGAGACCAATTACTCACTTACCATCCTCAGAAGCCAGGCGGCATTTGAAGCTGCACCGTCTTGGGAGACCACGCTCCCCCGTTGCCTGCTTTCTCTCACGTTTCTTGCCTCCATCCACTTCCATCACGCTGACAGCCTCCCTCAGACAGTGCCCCAACTAATCCACACGGCAAAAGGCATCAAGCTCAGGAAAAAACTGACCTGACGGGTTCAAATAAAAACAAGACTAATGGGGACTTCCCTGGTGGCGCAGTGGTTAAGAATCCGCCTGCCAATACAGGGCACACGGGTTCGAGCCTTGGTCCAGGAAGATTCCCACATGCTGCGGAGCAACTAAGCCCGTGCACCACAACTACTGAGCTACTGAAGCCCGTGTGCCTAGAGCCTGCGCTCCGCAACAAGAGAAGCCACCGCAATGAGAAGCCCGCGCACTGCAGTGAAGAGTAGCCCCCGCTCGCTACAACTAGAGAAAGCCCGTGCGCAGCAACGAAGACCCAACGCAGCCAAAAATAGATAAATTAATAAATAAATTTATATATATTAAAAAAACAAAACTAATGGAAGAAGAGCCGAAATCTTAGAATAGTTCAATAATGCAAAATATCCTTCTTAATAACAAGAGGCCGTAGCATATGATGATAACAATAACGACGAAAGTAACTGTCATTATGTGGTCAAACAATGTAAACACCAACCGAGACAAGAAGGGCTTGATTCCAGAGCCTGCCTGACTTACCAATTTCAAATCCCTTAAACTTCTCATTAAGTGTGATTTTTAGTTGATCTATCTTTCATCTCAAACAGTAACCTTTAATGGAGTTAATTAATGGAACATTTTTTAAATCCCCCTGTAATTTTTTTTGATTACAGTTATAAAATACACCATGGTAACCTTTCCTGCTTTTGTAATTACTGGTTTGTGAAATTCCAATGATTTCCTCTTTATGAACAATCACCTTTAAAGAAAGTTTCCCTGGTCATTGTTATGTGGCTTTCAGTTTGATAACAGAAATTATAAACCACCACAGCCCAATATCACAGGCCATAAAATCCATGTCACGTAACGTTGCGTGTAATTACATCCTGCATTAAAATCACTCATCTCTCCATTGTCAGCCTGCGTTGTGACTCTCTGTTTATATGTCTGGTTCCTCCACTAGCTTCTGAAATGTTCAAGGGCAGGAACCCACAATATGTAATTCATCTCTGAACCCCTTGTGTCGAGCAGAGGGTCTGCCCCACCAGATTCTTGTTTTGTGAGCTGATGGGTGGTTGGATAGGCATCAGAGATACCATCTGTAATGCTTCACTTCTTTTGCTCACCCAAAAAGCACTTCTTCCTTCAAGCATTTTTTCCAAGCATAAGACTGGTTTGTTTGCTTTCCTTTTCCTTCCACCCAATCAGAAGGAAATGACCCTAAATGTTAAAAATCCTCATCTTTGTATAGCAAGACCAAGGGTGGTACTTATCTTCTTCTTCACATCATTTTGTATCTTCCAAATTCTCTCCAATAAATATATAGTTCTTTCCAATCTGGACATATTTAATAAGGGGGACTTTAATCAAATAAATCTCATCTTGAAGAAAAAACATGTAGGAACACCTACAATGGGCAAAGCACATCGAATAGAGGGCAGTGCACACCACGCTCTAGGTGGGACATTCACATATTCAGTGTCACTCTATTATTACTAACTGCGTGGACCACTTAGAACCACTCATGTCAGGGCTCTGGCCCTGTTTTCTCATCTACAAGATTAGGGTGGTGGATTCCAGGATCTCTGAAGTCCCCTTCAGATCCCCAGTCTTAGGGTGTAAATAGCTAACTTTCCATAAGAAGCCATCCAACTCATGAACAAGACATGGATAAAATTATCTGAGAATGTCGAGGATGGTGAGACTACTTCCAGTCAGTGGATCAGATCAGAACAAGTTGGAGAAAAGGATGCTAGAGCTGAGTTTGGAAGAATGAGTAAGACGCCAACATGCTTGGAGGGTGGGGGAAGGGCTGTACAGCAGAAGCTCCCTGAGCAGAGGCGGGGGTCGGGGCGTGGGATGGGCGGGGGGCAGAACAAGAGGGTGATCAGTCCACAAGGGAAGAATGAACTGGCTGCAAGTAGAGAAGCCGTGGATGGAAGACAAAGCAGTTTCAGGTTGAACCTTGTAATTGACAAGGAGAAACCCTCAAGGTGGCAGAGCTAAGAATAAAAGGCTGAATCTTTGCCTAAGATAAAGCCACAGTGTGGCTGAGATGATTGGGTGGCACAGGTCACAACAGAAGGCTCTTAGCCAGCAAGATCGGGACCGACGGCTCAGCATCACCAAGAAGTGGGTTAGAGTATGGAATCGCAACAGAATGATACAAGCACACGTGCAATACCCTATTTTAACTTAAACATGTATAAATATGCATCCATTCTTTGGGTACATCCTCACTACTTGAGTTCCACTTGAATTCCAAATCTCCTGTTCTATTCACTTGAAGTAGAACAAGAACTGAAGACACTTTGAAGTGAATTCTTCCCCGTTTGTATAATCCTTCCCCAAATTGCACAGTTGCTTTGCCTGCACTCAACGTGACAGCAGTTTATAAGCAATTTGCCTTTATTAAGTCTTTCCCAAGCACTCGACTTAATTTCCATGGAAATGACAACTCTATTACCTTCCTACTCATATGCCATCAGTACTGCAATATTTACCTAATTTTGTAATTGCTATAACAAATAAGTTTTGCATGAACAGGTTTGGGACAAGGGTAATTGACTCTTGGTAAGCATCCAGTTTCCCTGATTGGAACAGCTGTGAGCCTCGGCGGGACGAGGGCATTGGTCAGCGGGTTTTACAGAGGAAAGGAAGACCACCGGTTAGCACAGCAAGACGGGTAAGTGGAGGTCAGTTAGAAGCATGGTGTGCTGGCTCTGGGTGCGGGGGCAGATTTGTGGTGTTCGCAGATGTCTATGGTGTTAATACTCTCAGTCTGACATCCCTGAATGCAGAGATGTGTACAATCAGCTGTTGTGACCCATAAGAGTCAGGTCCAGGACACACTGCATACCTTTGGCCATGGCAGTGAGAGATCTCTCCAAATGGACCATGAAGCAAGAGAAGAGGCTCTCAAGAATCTCCAGGGGAATGCCTTTCAAAGGGGCTCCATCCTTTTTTAATAGCAAGGAAATATTTTCGTAAAATAACTTTCCAGCAGTTGCATGAGGTTTCCCCTCTGCCACATCTAGGCTTTCCCTCTTCACCATTGCTCTGCTGATACCTGCAAGCTAGTCTCCAGGTTGAAAAGCCTCCAAGTCACCTGTATCACTCATATGACCCCAAACTCAGAATAGATCCCCAGGATGTAAGAGAAAGTGAACCCTGGGCTGGACCAGAACAGGGGCAGTTTGGACCTCATCCTGATGTGCAGAGGGGGACTTTGGGAAAGAGGAGTTGGAAAGGGAGGCAATGGAATCTGCTATGGACTGAAACGTCTGTGTCACCCCAAAATGCATTTATTGAAACCTAACCCCCTAGGTGATGGTATTATGTGGTGTGGTACCTTTAGGAGGTGACTAGGTCACAAGGGTGGCGCCCTCATGAATGAATTTAGTGCCTTTATTAAAAAGGACTCAGAGAGCTCCCTCACCCTTTCCACCAGGTGAGGACACAGCCAGAAGACAGCCATCTATGAACAGCCATCTATGAACCAGGAAACAGGTCCTCAACAGACACCAAATCTTCCAGCACCTCGATCTTGAACTTCCCAGCCTCGAGAACCACGAGAAACAAATGTTTGTAATTTAAACCACACAGTATATGATATTTTTGTTACAGCAGCCTGAACAGACTAAGATAGAGTCTGATGCCTGAGAAGACAGAGGCAGTGGGATCTCTGCTGCACAAGCTAGGAGAGCTGGGTGCTCAGGTCCCTGGGTACATCCACATCCACATCCGGTGTAGGTAGTCCCTCAGAAGCAGTGGCCATTTACTCTCTGGGCTCTTCCGAAGATACATTAGACCCCTGGGTCTAAGGGGGCTCTGAGAATGGACAAATGACAGGTTTGGGGGCTTACATCTAGGGAGGTCTGTGGTCATGGCCGTGACAGTTTCGCCAGGCTGGGGTCTGCTGTAGGACAATGGCTACCTCCCAAGTTTGTGGCAGGAGACCTGCTCCGGCCCCCAGTCATCCTCCTGCAGAGGGAGATCTCCTGAGGAAGGACTGGGATGGAGACACCACCAGGGATAAGTCTGGTTAAACGCTCAAGTGGGGTCAAGCTGGCTTTCCTCAGAGGTGACACGAAATGACCCTCTGAGAACCAGAGTCTGTAGAAATGGGTGCGATGGATGAGAAGCATCCTTGAGACCATTCGGTCCTCATGGTGATCAACCAGGTGCGCACACAGCATCGCCTCCCTCCTGGGGAAGGACTGGGGCTGGAAGTCAGGGGTCAGGGGCTGAGTCCTACAGTTTAAACAACTTCACCTGTGTGCCTACCATGAGCCAGGCATCCACCTTAAAGAGACCTGGTCCCAACCCTGCAGCCCTCAGCCTTCGCAAGCGGTGAGCAGGCAGATGGAAATTCCTCAGTGGTTTTCAACATCTCACATGCTATATACCACTCACTACTCCATCAAAGAAGCCAGGTCTCAAACCAAGAGAAACCCCAAATCCACATTTTCCTGAGGAGGAAATTAACATGTTTACAAACATTCTGCAGTAGCTGTCATTTATGGAGCCGAGGACTCCAAAGATACGGCACCTCCATCGGTTCTCTACAACGCAAGTGAGCAAAGCAGCAGTTTCATTAGCAATCAGGGGTTGTTACAAATCCGGGAAGCATACATGGTGTTATTATTACAGCAATTGTTGAAAAATGCATGAGTTAAAGAGGGATTGTCACAGTCATGGAGGTAGGGACCATTGAGGATATGAGAACTCTTAGAAATGAAGACCCTGTGATGCTTCCTGGAGTCCATTCTCCACCTGCCACCTGTGTGCGCACCTGGTTGATCACCATGAGGACATGGTGAATGAATGGTCTCAAGGATGCTTCTCATCCGTCACACCCATTTCTACAGACACTGGTTCTCAGAGGGTCATTTCGTGTCACCTCTGAGGAAAGCCAGCTTGACCCCACTCGAGCATTTAACCAGACTTATCCCCGGTGGTGTCTCCACCCCAGTCCTTCCTCAGGAGATCTCCCTCTGCAGGAGGATGACTGGGGGCCGGAGCAGGTCTCCTGCCACAAACTTGGGAGGTAGCCATTGTCCTACAGCAGACCCCAGCCTGGCAAAACTGTCACGGCCATGACCACAGACCTCCCTAGACGTAAGCCCCCAAACCGGTCCTCTGTCCACTCTCAGAGCCCCATTAGACCCAGGCACCTGCAGTTGGAGCCCCCTTCCCACCAAGCACCCCTTCCCTCTGGTCCCCATTAGTTGTCTTCACGCTCTTTCCATTTTCCTAAACAAGCCCCAGAAAAAATGGGACTCCTTCTGTCCATCCTACTCAGATCTTCCTCTTGCACAAAGCACGGGGCCAGCATTCCAGCTGCTGCAGGAGGATGGAAGAGGGAAGGGCCGAGGGGCACAGGAAATATGATTTGGGGGGAAACAGCAGTTATTACTTCCAAAGTACGATGAACACACTTTGAGATGTCACCTGGGATGGGAGTGGCTCATAAGACCCCAGAGGATATGTTCAAATTGCTGCAGCTGGGCCATCATCCACCTCTGAAGGAGGGGTCCTAGGCTGCCCTCCTTCACCCTCTGTCCTAAACAGCGCTGAGCAGATTTGGAGAGAGCCTCAGCGGGAGGGTGCGAAGTCGGTGACAGCTCCCCCAGGCCCCTGGCAGGCGTCTCCTCCTCAGCCCTCAAGGAGGAGCTCCAAGAAGCAAGCAAGAGCCCAACCACAGGTCCCCTTGGCTTCTGAGATGCCCCAGAGACAGGGGGAGCTTGGTGCAGTGCCCTGGCCGCCTGGGGCCTAGCTCCCGGAAATTCCTGCAGTCTCTCATATTCTCTCTCCCTCCCCAACTTGGTCTGTTTGAGCTGCCTTCACCACCTATACTTCTAGGGACATCCTGTTCAGGATCACTTGGATATTCTCTAAGACGATGGAGGCTCTCTGCAACACTCGCCTTCTCCTTCTGAGCTCTCACCAGAATTGCTTTCACAGCCTGTTCATGGCCATGGAGGCTTTTTCTAGCATCACTCCCACACTCTTTCAGCCTCCACCCGTTACCCAGTTTCAAAGCTGCTTCCACAATTTTAAGCATTTGTTATATCAGGACCCCACGTCTCGATACCAATATCTGCCTTAGTCTGTTCAGACTGCTATAACAAAATGCCATAGTCTGGGTGGTTTATACTAAATGTCCATTGAAAGATGAATGCATAAAAAAGATGTGGTATATAGATATACAATGGAATACTATTCAGCCTTAAAAAAGAATGAAATAATGCCATTTGCAGCAAGATGGGTGGACCTAGAGATTATCATACTAAGTGAAGTAAGTCAGAGAAAGACAAATATCACATGATATCACTTATGTGTGGACTCTAAGAAAAAAAAAGATACAGATGAACTTATGTACAAAATAGAAATAGACCCACAGACATAGAAAACAAACTAATGGTTACCAAGGGAAAAGGGGGTAGGAGGGGGGAAATTAGGAATTTGGATGAACATATACCCACTACTATGTATAAAATAGGTAACCAACAAGGACCTACTGTATAGCACAGGGAACTATACTTAATATTCTGTGATAACCTATAAGGAAAAAGAGTCTGAAAAAGAATATATATGTATATGTGTGTGTGTATGTGAGTGTGTGTGTATATATATACATACACACACACACACACATATATATATCTGAATCATTTTGCTCTACACCTAAAACTAACACATTATAAATCAACAATACTTCAATTAAAAAAAAAAGAATGGGTGGTTTATAAACAACAGAAATCTATTTCTCATACTTCTGGAGCCTGGAAGCACAAGACCAGGGTGGAGCGTGGTCGGGTGAGGGCCCTCTTCTGGGTCATAGACTTCTTGCAACCTCACGTGGTGGAAGTAACTAGGCAGCTCTCTGGATCCTCTTTTATAAGGACACTAATCCCATTCACAAGAGTTCCACCCTCATGACTTAAGCCCCACCTACTAATACCATCTATCACCTTTGGGAGTTAGGATTTCAACCTATGAATTTTGGGGAGACACATTCAGATTATAGCAGAGATGATGGTTTTTCAATAATGGATTTTCTCTAATGAGGTCTGGAAGGTTCCAGAAAGGTTGTGCCAGCATTGTTCCAAGGGTTTTCTATGTGGCCCTTGGATTGAGTCCACTGGTTCCCTGAATAAGCCTGTGTTATATTAAGTGTCAATGTATTATCAGGAGTCAGGCTTCCTAAAGGACATCTGCTAGTCTTTCCAGGAGGTTGAATGGGGGTTTGGGAGAACCTAGGGGCTGGAAAAGGAAGGACTTTGGGATTTGAGACGAGCCTCTTGCCAAATAAATGAGGTGACAGGTATTTAGTCTCTTAGGTTTGGGTCATGGATTATTCTCAGACACCCTTAAGGTGGCTTTTCCTAGATCTCACTTAAAAAGTAAAGGTGGGAAAGACAGATAAAATAATAGAAAAGAACAGGTGTGTTCTAGAGAGAAAAAATATAAATGGTGAAAAACTCTCAGTTATAATAATAACAACTAGTAGAACCTGTTTTTCACCCACTAATTTGGCAAAGATTAAAAATGTATAAATGCCTGAGAATTCCCTGGCAGTCCAGTGGTTAGGACCTGGCGCTTTAACTACCAGGGGCCTGGATTCGATCCCTTGTAGGGGAACTAAGATCCTGCAAGCCTCATGGCATGGCCAAAAAAAAAAAAAATGTATAAATGCCTAATGCAGCAGAGAATGCAATGATATAGTGTCTTATCTACCACTTATTGTAGTCTAAATAAGTATGGGAGGCAGAATAATGCCCCCCACAGAAGTCCATTTCCTAATCTCAGAGCCTGTGGATATGTTAAGGTACATGGCATGAGTGAATCAAGGTTGAAGAGGGAATTCGGTTGCTAATAAACTGACCTTAAAATAAGAAGGTTATCCTGGATTATTTGGGTGGGCTCAATATACTCACAAGGGCCCTTAGATGTAGAAGAAGGAGGCAGAAGAGAAGGTCAGAGTGATGACATGGGACAAGGACTCAACCCACCATTGCTGGTTTTGATGATGGAGGAAGCGGCTCTGAGCCAAGGGATGCAGGTGGCAACCAAGAGCTGCAAAGGACAAGGACATGGATTCTCCCCTGAACCTTCTGGGAAGAATACAGCCCTGCTGACACCTTGATTTTCGCCCAGTGAGGCCCATTTTGGACTTCTCACCCTCCTACTGAACTGTACAATGGGAATCGTGTTGTTTTAAGCCACGTTTTGTGGTGATTTATTATAAGAGCAACAGGAAATTGATACAATTAGTATCATTTTCATTACACTGTACTACTTTGAAAGTGTGTTTTGAAAGTCTGAAAATGTTTATGTTATTTGACCGGCAATTCCATCATTAAACTATTTCGAGGGAAGGTACCTGTGCTCAAAGATGTTCATTACAGTACTAGTAATAATAGCAACTAATAGAAACAACCTAAATGTCCAACAATATGGGACGTGTTAAGTAAATTAATACGTTCTTGGGATGCAACGTCATACAACCTAAAAAAATAGTTGAAGTAGGGAGAATCTTACTCAAGGTAAAATAAGGAAAGCAGAACCCCAAATTTTATATAAAATATGATATTTGTTTCATAAAAATACATCAGTGTACACATATGATATAGCAAAATGCCAAAACTAGTTATCTCTGGGCACCAAGACTATGGGTTAAATTTCTTTTGTTTCTTGTAATGTTTCTATTTTCTGAATGATCTATAATGAATATGCCTTATTTTTCTAATCAAGAAGAAATTTTAAATACAACTCCACAAAACAAAACAAGACAAAGCAAAAATCTCCAGGGTGCCTAGCAAGGATATTTTCCAAAAGTAAAAAAACACAAGAAGTACTAGAATTCCTCGTGTATCTGTGAATGGAGGTGGTTCTGTGTCCTAATGAAAACAGTATCTTAGAATCCTGAAATCTCGGGGTCAAAAGGGCTCTATGAATCCCCTACTCCACACCCAACTCCAGTGTGAATCTCCTCTTTGTGAGACAAAAGCTAGATTAGATTTTACCATGAGGAGTACTGGGGATGGGAAGCTCTGTGCCTTACCCTCTAGGGCCACCAAGGGCCTGTGGTCAGGATGTTGAGTACGTGCATTGACCTATGGAGAGAAGACAAGAGGAACCATCTTCATCTGCTGGACTGTGAGGTCTCTGAGGCAGGAAGCACGTCTATTCTATCCCCAGATGTGTCAAACACTTAATGGGTGCTCCATAAATATTTCCTGTGGAATGAGTCAAGGTAAAGGGACTGCGACTGGTTCAGAGCAGGAACAGGGTTCACAGTGACTGTGCAGGGAGGCCCCCCAAGTAGGTGGCCAGCCCTGCACTCCACAGCATCCAAGGGATGTCACAATCCATGGCTCACATCCTGGTATATGTGGGAACAGGCCCCAGGAAACTGGTCTTGGAGGATCAAATGCGGTGGAAGCACCCTTAGTTCCTTGGAGTAGGAGACAAAAGGGTCTTCATTTCTACTTCCTTGCCCTGGTTGGGACCAACTCAGAGTCAGGTCCCCATGACAGTAACTGGGCTGATGGGAGGCAGGCAAAGCTGGTCACAGGAGTATGCTGAAGTCTTATTTGCATGTGATCAACACAAGGAAGCTCTTGTCTGATGTACTTATGAGGGTGAGAGTAGCATTGGCATCAAAATGCTGGGCTCAAACTCTGGCTTTGGGGGCCTTCTGACCTCTCTCTACCTCCTGCCTCTTCTTTCTAGAGTTTGGCCTCATTCTTTTGCTACGTATGGGCTCCTTCCATGCTGTGGGGAAGATGACTCCCGGCTGCCGGAGTCACACCCTTCTAGCCTCATGATCCCAAAGGCTAAAGCCAGTCCTTCCAACCATACGCAGCAGAAAAATCCTGGGAAGGAGCTCTGACTGACCCAACTAGAACCATGGCCAGAAGGATGGAGCCCTCCAAACAGCCAGACCTTGTCAAGAACCCACACTTCAGCAGAGGACGGAATCACGGCTCTGCGATCGACAGCCCCTCCGGAGCCATTTGGAATTGGGGGTGGGGAGGGTGAGAGGAAGTTTCTGCAAGAAAAGAGGATGCCCGGCAGTCCTAAACAAAATATCTTTGACAACAAATCCTAACTGCTCTTCCGGACTATGCCCACCTCCCCTGCCACTGCATCAGCTCCCCCTATTTTGTACATGAATCATCTCTGTCTCCTGCAGATTCCATCCTTTCTGTTTCAGTCATGGGCCCGTTAATTAGGCCTGTTCCTCGCGGTGCTTCGGTGCCTTTGGTTCTGTGACACGGGGCTGCGGGGAAAAGCAGCTAAAGAGGCCTAATTAAGACTCGGAGAGCTTTCAATAAGGTACATGGAAATGAACAAATTAACTGACGATGCCAAAAAGGCAATACTGCCCCAGTGGGGGTTCCGCATATGGAGATAACGTTAAGGAGGCCAATAGTCATTGAGAGCAAACTAAGAATTATGAGTGATATTCAGTCCCATTACCTCCAATGTGTCATATGTAATAGCAGGAAAATGTCATTAGATGTTAGGAGACAAAACAAACAGGTTAAGAAAGCCCTAGTGGGGGAAGCAGAGCAAAGGAAACAGGGAGACGCTGAGTGGGGGAGGTTTTGCTTGCAGTAGGCGACAAGTTCCAGGGAAAAAACTGGTCTCTTATTGCCCACCAGCCTTTGCAAATATGTGACATTCTGCTGTGGTGAAAGAAGACTCCTTTTTCCTCTGTTAGCTTGGATGACACTGAGGAAGGCAACTCGAGACATTCACGGAGGATCCAACGGCATCCCCTGCGGGTACCTTTCAGACAGTGGCGTCAGATGCGATCCCAAGACCATGAGCATGAACCTCATCTGGGAATTTCTTAGAAATGTAAATTCTCAGGACCCACTCCAAACCTACCCTGGTGTGAGGGGCCCAGCACCTTCTATTTTAACCAGGCTTCCAGTCCAGGGGGACTTTGATTCAAGGCTCAAGTTTGAGAACCACTGGTCTTGGAATTAGGAGCCTGGCGTCTGTTCTAATCTGTGTGAATTACAAGTGGATTTGACCACTTAACCCCTCTGATGCTTCCAATGGCAAATATAATTGTCCTTATCCTGCCTCCCTCACCAGGTTTTCATAAGAATCCAATGGGATAACTGATATCATGGAAAACAGTGGAGAATGACACAACTATGATAAATTATCCTGATTATTTCAGATACAGTTGGTCCAGCTAAATGGAGGTTCCAGATTCAGAGGTGCAGGGGCAGATGGTACAAAGATGAATAAAGGATATGATATGAAACCCAGGTTTCTGGAAAACATGGCAATTTTTACTTCCCAAAGGGTCTTAAAAAAGGTTTGCAGGCTCTCAAACACCTTCCCCTAGACAGTTTTCTGATGAGTTAAGTGTTTTCTGATGAGTTATCAGAAGTATCTGGTTCTCATTTCCCTTTAAATTCACAGGAGCATAAAGATGAAAAAGAACTGGGGCCGGAGACAAGCGCTTTGCCAAAGCTCCCCCGCCATCCGTAGCTGAGATGGCTCCAGGCGCTCAGCCCTAGGACATGTGGTTGGGCTGTTCATCCAGGCAAAGGCCAAGTCTTCTGGGAACCAACCACCTGGAAGGTGGGACCATGCAAGATGGCAGCCCTGGACTCCCGGAGCAAGAGAGGTGGGGCCTTGGCAGATGTAAACTATGTGTTCCCTCCCCACCCCAGGTAAGGGACTCTGATGAAAGAAGAGAAATGAATACTTAAAACATCTTCGAAGAGGAAAGGGAGACCCAAAAGTAGACGTACAGCTTGGTGGTGGGAGGGGAGGGGGCATGGACAGAATATCACTTTCCTTGGATACCGATGTGTAAGCTTCAGAGGTTTCTTAGCTCAATTTCTCATCACAGGATGTTAGAGCCTGGATACCTCCAAACCCCACTATCTCCTTTCCTTTCAGAAAGGTTCAGGTCAAAATTCTAGTACTGGCAGCTTTAGGATTTGAACTCAAGTTTTGACACTCCTGGTAGAACAATCTGGATGAGTATCTCAGAGGCCAGGGTCTAAGGCATTTTCTCCTTTATCTTTCTCTAGGTTCAGCTCTGATGGGGAAAGGCTCAAAGCGAACACTTATGGGGAAATGCCAAGCATCTTGTTGGCAACACAGCCCTGGGCAAGGATGCTGAATTCACAGCTAGTATCACATTCCAGAGCAGTACCTCCGAGATGCATGGAGAGCATGTCCAGCCCAAAAGCTAACAGAAGGTCCTGGTGGGGACTTCCACAAACCTATGGCTTCCTCACTGGCCATTTCCTTTATACTCACTTGCTCTGGTTATTAATGAACGTGGCTGGGGAAACCTGGGCCACATGGAGAGTCTATGTAACGAGAGACCTCATTTGCATCACCAAATCTTGGTTGCCCCACATCATTTCGGCATCAGTGTGGGATATAAATTAATATTTAGATAAAAATTTAAAGTAAGATAAAATTTAAACCAAATATTAATATCTAGATTAAAATTTAAAATTCCCTTCCCCTTTAGGATTTGACCAGCTCTAATTATCTCTATACACCATCTCCTTCCCAATCTCTGCTCATCTTAGGTTTCCGATATGCTTACCCTGCTGAGGAGCAGACAGCTGGCAACAACCTTGGAACAAGGTCAAGGGCAGGCAAGGAGAGGGGTTGGTGCTTCCAAGTCCAAGGGTTGTGCTTAAGGTACGGTATCAAGCTACACAGACCTGTGTGGGATCACCAGCACATGAAAAAGATGACCCCAGGGGCCACCTTGGCTGAAGAGAGAGATTTGTTTGACCACCCTGTCCCGGAAAGCCTGATTGTCAAGTGATTTACCAGATCTGAATGTGCGTGAGAGAATTTCTGGATGTCTTTGTTTGATGGAAGTGATTCGTTTTCCGGACTAATTGCCGGTCTCTACACTGACACAAACATATACACACGTACTGAGCAGTGTCTTAACGAAAGCTTGGTCCATGCATCAGAGTTGAGTGTGTTCTTGGAGGGCTAATTGAGCATGCATAAATTTCCTATTGAAAATCAGAGCAAAAAATGGGGAAGAGAAGAAGATAGTTTTTTGCAATGAATAATTAAACCAAAGGATGCTTCTTCGGGGAAAGTGGGGAGGGGTGGGGTGGAGGAAGAGCTAATAGTCATATTTCCAGTCTTTGTAAGAGATAAATGCAGAAATACAGATTCAGAAATGTTTTCAGATTAGCGTTCAAGGCCCTCCCAAATATTGTTCTATTATGACCTTCTCCCCCATGGCTCCTGACATGATCCAACCAGACAGGTTGTTCTGTTTCTGGAACATGCTTTTATCCTGTGCCTTGGATTTCTCTTTTTCCACTACTTCTCTTTTTGCTGAAATACCTTTCAAGGCTTGAGTCTTTCCTCAGCCATTTCATATTTTCCCTCCAATCTAATTTTGTTTATACATCTCTCATGAGCTTGAATTTCATCTTTTGTTGTAGCTATATTGGACGGGAACAGTAAATGGTGTTTCATCCTGCATCTTCAGGTCCGGTTTTCTCCGTGAGGACCCCAGGAATGACGTCGAATTTCTCTGAATGTCACTGGTGTTTTATCAGTACTTGATTAAATTCAACTGTATAAACTGAGCCGATGACTATTCTAGGTCACTGACTCATTCTTTCATTTACTCAAAAAACATTCATCAGATGCTCATTCTCCTCCTGGCTTTGTGCTCAACACTGGCAAGTGAATAAGGTATGTGTATTAGTCTCCTAGGGCTGCCGTAACAAAGTACCATAAACTGAGTGGCTTAAACAATAGAAATATATTGACTCACAGATTGGAGGCTGGAAGTCCAAAATCAAGGTGTCAGCAGGGTTGGTTCCTTCTGAGGCCAGTGAGGGAAGGATCTGCTCCAGGCCTCTCTCCTTGGCTTATAAACAGTCATCTTCTCCCTGTGTCTTCACATCATCTTCCTTCTCTATGTGTCTGTGTCCAAATCGCCTCTTCTAATAAGGACTCTAATCATATTGGAGTAGGGCCTACCCTAATAACCTCATTTTTTTTTTTTTTTTTTTGCCGTACGCAGGCCTCTCACTGTTGTGGTCTCTCCCGCTGTGGAGCACAGGCTCCGGACGCGCAGGCTCAGTGGCCATGGCTCACGGGCCCAGCCGCTCCGCGGCATGTGGGATCCTCCCAGACAGGGGCACGAACCCGCGTCCCCTGCATCGGCAGGCGGACTCTCAACCACTGCGCTACCAGGGAAGCCCCCTAATAACCTCATTTTAATTTAATTACTTTTTAAACGACTCTACCGCCAAATATGATTACATTCTGAGGTACTGGGGGTTAGAATTTCAAAATATGAATCTTTGAGGAGGCACAATTCATCCCGTAAGAGTACAATCATTGCCTTCACACCATGTATAGGAAAAGGAGAGAGATGAGTAAACAGGCAATTACAGTGTAGTGTGGTGGATGCACAGTAACAGAGGAGATACAGGAGAGTGTGGATGGATGGCCATTTAATCCATACTTGGCAGCAGGATGGAGAAAGCTACCCATAGGGAGTGATATCTAAGCTGAGACCACAGTTCTCAGTACCACAGAAAGTGTACCTTCCATTGCCAAAGTGGATGGCATAGAAGTTCCCCCAGGTTCAAATCTACGTGGTGTCTACACCACTTCTTCACCCCTCACAGGAGTAAGAAACACCAGAGGAAGACAGTACCTGAGAATTCAATCAGCGGGCTGGTCAACATGGAAGAAAAGGAGTCTCAGGTGTTAGTCAGCTTTTGCTAGTTTGCTGTAGTAACAAGCCCTCAGGGGCTCAGTGGCTTTCAACAGCACAGGTTTCCTTCTTGCTTGTGCTACTCGTCCTTTGTGGGTCAACTGCTCCTCTGATCCTCGTTTTATTCATCCCAGGCCCCAGGAGGAAGACATGGACCCTCTCTGGACCCTCTCTGATCTTATTGCAGAAGTGGAATAGTGACGGAACCTTGCAGTGTCCTTTAAGGCTCTGCTGTAGACAGATAAATCACTTTTGTTCATGTTCTATTGCCCTTAACAGGGAACGTGGCCAGGCCTGCTGTCAGTGGGGTGGGAAGTATTCTCTCACAGAACATGGGGGTGGAGTTACAATGGAATGTAACCCTGTGAGGTTGGACCTGTTAAAAAGGGGGCAGCAAATATTTTGATGAAATCTTACAATGTACCATACGTAGCCATAGGCCAATCAGTCCCACACGTTCCCCAATTCCATCTTTCACTCAAGGCAGGACACAGAAAGAAAGCAAACCTTACTACTTTATAACTGACACCCGTCAAAACACTTTCCCTGCATGGGAATTTAATGTCATGGCCTTTGGGTCTGCGAGTCAGTGTCTGGGAGAGGAAGAAATATTGTTCTTGAAGACACCGTCGATTCAGTGTCCCTGAGAAAAGGATCTATTGGCCTGAAAAATTCCTGTTATAGTTTGTAGCGAATGGTTAGGATAAAAGTTGGTGCTTCCTAGAGGCCTGATTTTCTTCTTTCTATAAGATGATGAGGCTGACACATTACTTAAGATTTCCATCTGGCCTCGGTTATAGCAAGAAGTGTAGAGCAAAAGATGGAGCCTCGGGCTTCCCTGGTGGCGCAGTGGTTGAGAGTCCGCCTGCCGATGCAGGGGACATGAGTTCGTACCCCGGTCCGGGAAGATCCCACATGCCGCGGAGCGGCTGGGCCCGTGAGCCATGGCCACTGAGCCTGCGCGTCCGAAGCCTGTGCTCTGCAACAGGAGAGGCCACAACAGTGAGAGCCCCGCGTACCACAAAAAAAAAAAAAAAAAAAAAAAGATGGAGCCTCGTATTTCTAGTTGAATTATATCCTCCCGTTTTGTATATGGCTTCTTAAGACTTCATTGTTTCAATAATATTTTAATATTCACATATTTTAACTTCAAATCATATTTTAGAAGTTTTTCCCTAGTTGGAAAAGTCAGTGTACTTAAAACAAAAATTTAGGAAAACAATAGAAAGTTATCCATAATACCACCTCTCCCCCACAAAAAAAACACTTCTGATAGCATTTTGGTATATTCCTTCCAATATTAGCTTTATATTTATTTACATATAAATAGATGATGTATATTTTATTATTTATATATATGCATTCAATATATATTTAAGAGAATAAAATCTCCTCCATTTCTCTTTTCTACCTAGTTCTCCAAAAGAGACGGGACCAGAATGGCCCTTAGACCCAAATTTAACTGAGTCTTTTCCAAACAATAATTTTAAAGCTTTTGCCAGCTATGTTTGTGGCTGAGGAAGGAGCCATTCAGTGGTATGGTGAATCTGCTTTTTACGTGCTGTTGAATTATTCAGTCTTGAAATAGTGTTTCATGATATTAATAAAGCCTCACTTTATGTACCATCTTATAAATAATACCAGCTACAAAATTAAAAAAATTTTTCATCAAGAATTGCCTGAGTTCAGTGCTGATGGGCCAGGAAGGGTGTGTGTGCGGGCTGTTGCTTGGAGAACAAGGATGTCAGCTGGAAAACAGCAGCACCCCCAGTCTGCAGGGCTGGGTACCCCACGGCCACCCTGTGTATACATGATAGCTTCTCCTGGGAGTCCGATGGCTCTCATACTATGATTTCAACATTTATTGGTGTTGTAATTTAAAATGCCTTTTTATGTCCTATAACAATGTCACTCAAGCATTCATACGTCAGGATACAAGTGTCAGGGCTAAAATACACATCCCCCAATCAATAACTCACTGCAAAAGTTAAGGTGATAAAGCAGCATGGCATGCCTCGCTGTTGATTTAGGACACACTCAGCAGAAACGCAGGCACATGTGTACCACAAGGCGGGGACAGCGGTGCTCACAGCAGTACTGCTGTAATAGCCAAACACTGGACACAGCCCAAATGGCATCAGCTGCTGAGCGAGCGGGTAACAAAAGGATGGCATTCTCCAGCCATGGAGGGCAGTGCAGCTACACAGGCAGACAGACCCCAGCATAGATGAACAGCAACAGCATAGATGAACTGCACAACATCACAAGGAGCAAAAGAAGCCAGACCCACAAATAAATACATAGTCTATGACTTCAGTTCTATAGCGTTCAAGAAAGGAGACAAGATCCAACTAGAGCGTTGGGGAATGCATGTTTAGGTAGTGAAATTGTGAAGAAAAGCAAGTAAGTGATGCCTAGTAAAATTCAGGGTGGTGGTTCCTTTAGGGAGAAGGAGGTGGTGATTAGGGTGGGGGGGATAGGAGAGCCCCAAAGGGGACTCCTAGGCACTTGGCCCAGGTGGTGGGTACACAGGTGTCTGCCTTGTGAAAAACCACTAAGTTATGCATCTTTGCGCACTGTGTTGTGCATATGTTGTATTCCACAGTATAAAAGGTTATAGCAACCAGTGTGACTGGGTCATGTTCCAAATTGTGAACCTGTTTTTTCTGTATAAATACGCTCCTTCCCTTCTCTTGCTTTTACCCAGAAGGGCATCCTCCAAAGCCAGTCATAAAGGGAGAACATAGATTTGAAGGGCCAGAGGAAGAAGATGGCTTATAAGCTCAGTTTCTCCCCTTCCAGAGACTAGACAAAAGAGGACCTTGGGTAGGGTAGGGGAAGAAGTACCTGAGAATAGGAGGAAGATGGCAGAAGGAGATGGAGTATGGGACCTTTCTTAGCAGAAGTCCAAGATGCAGAATAGAGGGGTCCAGACCGTCCTTGAAGAGCAGCCCTCACTACACACGTGACTCACACAAACAACCTCAAGCACCCACAGAAGACACCCTGCCTGCAACCATCCAAGACTCTTGTAGGAAGACCCAGCAATGCCCCCCAACAGAAGGGAAGGCACTTGGGATCGCTATGTGGGGATGGGGGCAAAGAGAAAGACCCTTGGCCACTAACCAAGGAGAACCCAATGGAAGCAGTGGAGATATCCCCATCAGCCGGAGCCGGGGGGAACTCTCCTTCATCTGGGGAAATAAGCACTATGTCCCTACCTCATGTTTTTTATAGGCACAATCTGAAACTTTTGACCCAGCTTATTTTTAACATCATCTCTCTCCAGAACATGCAATGACATTTGCATTCAGCTTTCAAAACATATATAGCAGCGATTCGAACTTAATTCTGTGTTTGAATGACTTCAAGGCTGGCTGTCATTTTCTCTGTGCCCAGCTCAGTGCTCTGTGGATCCTTTATCATGACACGGGCTTTAGGTGGCTGGTAGCATCTGCGTTAGCTTTCTGAGCACAGGGAGGTGGGCGTCAGTGTCCCTGAGTTGTTGCCTATCTGAAGATGCCTCTTTTGGGACTTCACACAGGATCAACATCATGTACCGCGACTCCTTTTTCCTTCAGAACTCTGGCTTTATTGGTCCATGTTGTCTCCTATTTAATGCTGCAGAAGGTAAGTCTGACTTTGACTCTTTGTTCTTAGTTTCCTCTCTTGGAGTCTGCGTGGGTGATCATTTCTTTGTCCTTGGAGTTCAAGAATTTCACCAGGCTATTTTCTAGGTGTTGATCTGTTTTTATTCTCTTCACCTGGGGCCTGGTGGGTACTTTTGATCTGCAGATGTAGGTTTTTCTCAGAACTGTCTCATCCTGTTATTTCTTTGAATGCCACTCCTATCCCTTGTGCTCTGATCTCTCTTTCAGTGACAGGGGTTTTCAAAATGCTGAGGCTCTGTTGTCTGTTCCCTAGAGCTGTCCTCACCTCTCCAGGTTCTTATTTCTGGTCACTTCGCCCTTCTCTAAACAGTCTGCTCAAGATTACATCTATTCAGGGGCCTCTAAATGGAGGGTTTATTCAAATAGGTCAGTATTTGACTTATTTCCTCCCCTCCAGCTCTCGTAGATTGACTTTTCCTTCCTATGTTTTTTGCCAAAGGTAAATTCCACCCACCTGCCACTGAAACAAGAGGAGAGGTATTACTTTTGGCCCCAAGTACAGACTGTTTCAAGAGCAAGGCATGAATCAGCCACAGCCGGGCCGACTGTCAGAGACTCCAGGAACAGCCCGGGTCCTAGCTCTCTTGCATATGCATTGTACATCTGGCATCTGATCTCCAAAAGCACAGCCAGGAGAAAAGTCAGGAGCTGGTTCTCTGCTGGAGAAGTCTCACCCAGATGCCCCATTTCTGATGCTGGCAATTACAACAAGCTTCTTCATGGGGGTCGTGATCGGGAAGGTCCTAAGCACTTACTCATTGGCCATCCGACTAAGTGATACACAAGCTCTCCTCCAATTATTTGCAAGCAGGAGATGAATGAAAAGTCAGCTCTGGCTGGATTTTAGATTTACCTTCTAATGACGGGAATTAGAGTCGTTCCACGGAGTTGAAATCATGTCTATCATCCCAAGGAGAGGAGAGATTTAGGGGAAAATACATCCTTAATTTTTATGATTTCCTGAGACATCCCACAATTGTCTGTTTAAGACTTTGCTTCTCAAGTGTTCCCTGGTTACGGAGTTCCAATCATTCGGTAGCTGTCTCACCCAATGCCCTCAGCATAGCAGATGCCAGGCTTTATAGGTGGCACTGGTTGTAAGCTTCTGAAATTTAAATGATTTTTAACTGTCCTCTATCTATAAAGGCATCTCATACCCTCTTTGGGGAAGGATATGGTGTAAATTATAAAGATTTCTGTAACCTAAAAGGCCTTGGTTTCACAAGCTCATTGATACAAGCGTCCTCACACTTAAATCTTAGTACTTAAATCTTTAATTGAGTTGAGTTCTCACCTCCTCATGTGGAAAATCTAGTCTCTTAGTGAACTTATCCAGGTGAGTTAGCCTGTGCTCTCCTAAAAGGCAGAGCCAGAGGCAAGGGCTTATGTCCAGGTATTTTATTTTGAAAACTAATCCCGAAGAACAGGAGTATAATATGGAGAGAGTGAACCTGGGGGGAGCAAAGCTAATCCACAGCTGTGAGATTAAGCTGGTTAACCATTGAACTGCAAGAAACTGGAGCTCTGACCTCCAGAGCACAGCCAGGTAGAACGCACCTCAGAATTGTTTTTCCTAGGATGGAAAAGGGTAGTATTTATGCGCCAGCTCTTAACCCACAGCGGTCGTTTCCATTGACCTCACGCTTCCAGGATTGCCCAGGTGCATGTGTCAGGATGCCTGCATGGCTCCTGCAGGCATCCCAAGTGAGGGAAGCATCAGGGAAGAAAGCAAGAGACACCTGGTACAGCGGAGGAGAGGTGCTGCCAAGTTACACCTGCGGCAGCTGGTTACCACAGCAACAGTCAAGCCAAACTGCAGGCTGAGAGGATGTGAAGTTGAACACAAGATGCGACCTCTGCAGTGGGCACTGGCAAGGAGTGGGTCTCCCATGTGTCTTTTCAATGTTTACTATTGCAACCAGGAGGACCCGTGCTACTAGGCACTGGTTACAGAAGAGGACACACCACCCTGTGCACTGGGAAAGAGATGGAGATTTGATAGAGACAGACGTAGAGATAGAGAAGGAAGCTACCCTAGTTAAAAAAATGAGATGAATGGAACATTTGCTAAGTAAATATAAACTTAATATAAATATAAAAGTACTCTTTGGGAACTTTTACACATACAAACTCTTTTAACTCTCACTGAAAACACAGGAAGTAGGTATTATCTTCATCCCATAGATTATGAAGGTGAGTTTCAGAGAAGTAATACTCCCAGGATTATGCTGAATCCAAGTCAAGGTTTGGATTCAGGAACAACGTCTGATGCAAAAACAACGGCATCGTATATCACCCAGGATGATAAAATCTATCAACTCCATTATTTTAACCAACAAACTGACTTGAACATTTTTTCTTGGTTGGTTGGTTTTAAGTTTTGTGAGAGCTTCAGGCTTACTTTCCAATTGGCTGGTGATTAATGTGGCGCTGCCAATATAAAAATGAAAATATAAACATGGCAGGGATGGCTTTTGGTAATATGCGTGCTAAGCTGATACAAGCCAGCCCCACCCTTGCCAAAACAAACAGAAATTTTGCACGCAGTATAATGACAAAATACGTAATGCAGAGGTGGGTTCAAAACTAAGAAATGGAAATACTCAACTGCCAAAAACATTGAGAAAAATTAACAATAGAATAGAAAACCAAGGACTCAATAGGGAACCACTGGTTGCTTCCCCAGAGTATAGGTCCCAGTGGCTTGGGTTCTAATTCCTACAAGGGGACTGAGAATAGGTGTTCAGGGCTGAGAAAAGTGGGGAGTCAAAACTGTACTATGTGTATGAAGTCCAGAGATTCAAAAAACTGCCTCATCCTTAAAGAGGATATAGATGAATTCCATCTACCTTCCTAGGGAGGCTAAAGGAAGTTTACTGTCTGTCAGATCATTTGGCAAGAAAGTTACCTATAAAATATCCAAACTTCAGGCAAGTTCCTCTTGTTTTTTTTTGAAGATGTTAGGGGTAGGAGTTTATTAATTAATTAATTTATTTTTGCTGTGTTGGGTCTTCGTTTCTGTGCGAGGGCTTTCTCTAGTTGTGGCAAGCTGGGGCCACTCTTCATCGCGGTGCGCGGGCCTCTCACTATCGTGGCCTCTCTTGTTGCGGAGCACAGGCTCCAGACACGCAGGCTCAGTAGTTGTGGCTCACGGGCCTAGTTGCTCCGCGGCATGTGGGATCCTCCCAGACCAGGGCTTGAACCCGTGTCCCCTGCATTAGCAGGCAGATTCTCAACCACTGTGCCACCAGGGAAGCCCCAGGCAAGTTCCTCTTAAAGGCGTAAAGTTAAATTACATTAGTTGAAATATAGAGGAACTATAAACCAAATATTTAACATAAAAACCTTTGCAGGTCAGTGGACCCCCTAAATGGTATCAACAGAAAGAAATATATAACTGCTCCAAAGGGATAAATTTATAACCGAGAGCATGAAGACTTCCCACAGAAATAAAATCATCCCAGATTGATATAAATTCACAATACAGAATTGCCAAAATATGAGAAAATGAACTACACTGAGGAAGATTGAGCAGGTCTGTATGTAGAGAGATTTGGCTCCCAAGAACTGCATATAATGGAAGAAGAAAGAGGATGTGAAACAGGTATATTTAAAATGACCAGAGTTAACAGTTTAAGAAGAAAGTATAATGAAGAATAGATCAGTGTGAATAGGAAGAGGAAGATTTGGAAAAGAGCTAACAGACCTTCTAGAAATGAAAAGAAAAAATCATAAACACTTAAAATTCATGTGGTTGGTTAAACATAGGATCAGAAAAAGAAAGTAGCATTAACTGGTCAACTGGAAGATAGATTTGGGGAAATCACCAGAAGGCACCTACAAATAGAGATGGAAAATATAATAATTTTATAATATTTTATAATATTTATCTATAACTATTTTGTATATAATTATTTTTAGAATATTTATTTATAATTATTTTATATAAAATTATTGTATAATATGTGTATATAATTATATACTAATATATAATAATTTTATTAATTTTGAGGGAAAATAACTGTTGGCCTAGAATTCTACATCCAAATGAACTATTTTTAAGACTAAAGGGGAAAAGGAATGCGGGGAGGAGTCAAGACAGCGGTGTGGGAAGAAGCAAAGTTAGTGTCTCTCCACAACTAGGGTGCCTGCCGGCCGCTGGTGGGGGACTCTGACCCCCAAGGAGACGGAAAGAACCCCAAAGTGAACTGGTAGGATGTAGGGGGACTGAGGGGGGAGGAGAAGTGGAGGCCAGACAAGATCAGTGCCCCTGAGGCCAGGGAGATCATGAGAAGCAGGCAGGAGGCGCCCTCTGGAAGGAGCGGGAGAGGAACTGAGGGCGATTGCCCTGCCCACTCGGGCCCAAGGAGACTGCTGAGCTCCCAGGCCGATCCCCTGCTCTCCAAGCCCCCTCCAGGCTACGTGGGTCCTTGTGGGCATAGGAGGGAGGCTGGGGAGATCTGGAGAGGCAGGCAGAAGGGGCCCTCCCAGACCCCAGACCTGAGGAGAAGGAGAGGAGAGGAGGGCATTTGCCCTGCCCGCTCGAGCCCAGAAAGCCAGCTACGCTCCGAGGTGAGGTCCCCTGCCCTCTGAGACTGGGGTGGGGGGAACGCCTGGGTCCCTTCTGTTCCTTGAGCCCAACCCCCACCCCCCACAGCCCCCAGGGCCTTATCCAGCCCTGTGGGTCCTGAGCATTGGCCCTGCCCACCGCCAAAACCTTGCCCTTGCTTAGGCCCCACTCTCCACAACCAAGGCTTTTCCCCCCCACACTTTTTTTTTTTCTTTCCCTCCTCCTCTTTTTTACTGTTGTGGTACTGATGTACCTTCCAGTTGTTGATTTATCTATATTTTTATTTTTACATTCTTTCTAACATATCTGTTAGTTTCCTAGTCCAATTTTATTTTTTATTATGTTATTTTTCTCTCTTTTTTTTTTTTTTTTTTGCCACCCCACGCGGCTTGCAGTATCTTGATTTGCGAGCCCGAGGTCGGGGGAGGCTCCTGCAGTGGGAGCTCTGAGTCCAAACCACTGGACTAACGGAGAACCTCAGACCCCAGGGAATAGTCATCGGAGTGAGGTCCCACAGAGTTCCTCATCTCAGCACCAAGACCCAGATCTACCCAATAGCCTACAAACTCCAGTGTTGGAAGCCTCAGGCCAAACAACCAGTAAAACAAGAACACAATTCCACTCATTAAAAAAAAAAAAAAAGACGGCAAAAAAATATGTCACAGATGAAGGAGCAACATAAAAACCTACAAGACCAAATAAATAAAGAGGAAGTAGGCAATCTACCTGAAAAAAAATTCAGAGTAATGATAGTAAAGATGATCCTGAATCTCAGAAATAGAATGGAGGCACAGATTGAGAAAATACAAGAGATGTTTAACAAAGATCTAGAAGAACTAAAGAACAAACAAACAGAGATGAACAGCACAATAACTGAAATGAAAAATACACTAGAAGGAATCAATCACAAAATAACGGAGGCAGAAGAACGAATACGTGAGCTGGAAGACAAAATAGTGGAAATAACTGCTGAGGAGCAGAATAAAGAAAAAAACAATGAAAAGAATTGAAGACCATCTCAGAGACCTCTGGGACAACACTAAACACACCAACAATCGAATTATAGGGGTCCCAGAAGAAGAAGAGAAAAAGAAAGAGTCTGGGAAAATATTTGAAGAGATTATAGTGGAAAACTTCCCTAACATGGGAAAGGAAATAGTCACCCAAGTCCAGGAAGCACAGAGAGTCCCATATGGGATAAACTCTAGGAAAAACACACCAAGACACGTATAATCAAACTAACAAAAATTAAAGTCAAAGAAAAAATATTAAAAGCAGCAAGGGAAAAACTAAAAATAAAATACAAAGGAATCCCCATAAGGTTATCAGCTAATTTTTCAGTGGAAACTCTGCAGGCCAGAAGGGAGTGGCAGGATATACTTAAAGTGATGAAAGAGAAAAACCTACAACCAAGATTAATGTACCCAGCAAGGACCTCATTCAGATTCAATGGAGAAGTCAAAAGCTTTTCGGACAAACAAAAGCTAAGAGAATTCAGCACCACCAAACCAGCTTTACAACAAATGCTAAAGAAACTTCTCTAAGCAGGAAACACAAGAGAAGAAAAAGACCCACAAAAACAAACCCAAAACAATTAAGCAAATGGTAATAGGAACATACATATAGATAATAACCTTGAATGTAAATGGATTAAACGCCCCAACAAAAAGACACAGACTGGCTGAATGGATACAAAAACAAGACCTATATATATGCTGTCTACAAGAGACCGACTTCAGACCTAGGGACACATACTGAAAGTGAAGGGATAGAAAAAGATATTCCATGCAAATGGAAATCAAAAGAAAGTTGGAGTAGCAATACTCATATCAGATAAAATAGAGTTTAAAATAAATACTGTTACAAGAGATAAGATAAGATAAGGTGCATAAACATTTATAATTGTTATATCTTCTTCTTGTATTGATCCTAAATGTCCATTAACAGATGAATGGATAAAGAAGATGTGGCACGTATATACAATGGAATATTAGTCAGCCATAAAAAGAAACGAAATTGAGTTGTTTGTAGTGAGGTGCATGGACCTAGAGTCTGTCATACAGAGTGAAGCAAGTCAGGAAGAGAAAAACAAATACCATATGCTAATGCATATATATGGAACAACAACAACAACAAATGGTATTGATGAACCTAGTTTCAGGGCAGGAATAAAGAGGTAGACATAGAAAATGGACTTGATGACGTGGGGTGGGAGGGCGAAGCTGGGGCAAAGTGAGAGTAGCATCGACATATATACACTACCGAATGTAATATAGTTGGCTGGTGGGAAGCAGCAGCATAGCACAGGGAGATTGGCTTGGTGCTTTGCAATGACCTAGAGGGGTGGGATAGGGAGGATGGGAGGGAGGCTCAAGAGGGAGGGGATTTGGGGACATGTGTTTGCATATGGTTGATTTGCTTTGTTGTGCAACAGAAACTAACATGGTATTGTGAAGCAATTACACTCCAACAAAGATCTATTTAAAAAAGTAAAAAATAAAAATAAATTTAAAAAAGTATTTTTAAAAGACTAAAGGTAACAGAAAACATCTGCAGGTAAAATCAGGAAAATATTTTCATTCACATGATCTCTTCAGATGAACTACTAAAAGAGTACTTTAGTAAAGATGCAATTGATCCAGAAGGAAGGTACGAGATACAAGAAACAATAGCAAGTCCCTTCACCAAAAAACGGTAGACATGTTGATGTCTAATAAGCATTTACAGTAAAAAATAATAATAATAAAATTTCAAACGGGGAAGGGTTAAGGCAATGTGGAACGAAAACACTTGATAACAAAGTTAGGCTGAGGGAGATTGGAGTTAAAGCATTTTAAATATGTTGTACTTTTCAGAAGTAAAACAAAAATAATTATTAACCTTAAACTTTATCAGATATGCATGTTAACATTTTTGGAGTAACTGCTTACAGATCAGATAAATAGTACCATTTCCATAGTAATAGTGGGATGAGAGGCACCTATTCGACATTTATAGGTGCCTATTAAACTGAGGTCAGATCCAGGAAGATAAATGTGGAGTCAGTGAAAGGATGTGATCAGGCAGGTTGTAAGTAAGTGTGGACAGAAAAGAGATCTGAAAAGGGAGCCCTTGAGTCTCTGAAACAGGAAGAGGTTGGGCAAAGGAATCCAGTCCTGCAGTGGAAACCAGGAGCTGGTGAGGGACACCAGGAGAGTACTGCTGTCCTGGAATCCAAGGGAAGAGAAAGTTCCAAGAGGGAGGCAGTGACCGACTGTGTCACATGTTCCTGACGGGTCAAGAAAGGGCAGATGAACCGGTTTGCAAAGCAGAAATAGAGACACAGATGTAGAGAACAAACATATGGACAGCAAGGGGGGGAAATGGGGGTGGGTGCGTAGTGGTGGGATGAACTGGGAGATTGGGATTGACATATATACACTAATATGTATAAAATAGATAACTAATAAGAACCTGATGTATAAAAAATAAATAAATAAAATAAAATTCGAAGGAAAAAAAAGAAAGGGCATCATGGGAATTGGTCGAAAGATTTGGTGTTGTAGAGATGCTGGTCAAGATATTGAAGTGTTTAAAAAGTATTTATTGGGACACAAAATATGCATAAATAGGCAAATGGAGATCTCAAGAACACACCTATGCCTGAAATTGATCTTGATAAATCACACTGTTTGCATTAAAAAACAATAAAGGAAAGAACTATTCCCATGAATGGTGCCAGGACAATTGGTTACCCATATGAAATTTTTAAAATAAAAATAAATAAATAAATAACTCTAAGTCTTTAGGTGGGAAAAGATTTCTTAATTAGTCCCCCAAAGCAAAATCACAACAGAAAGCTTTGATAAATTTGACCTCGTTAATGTTTCAAACTTCCTTCCAAGACACTGTAAACAAAGTAGAAAGTTAACTAGCAAAGCAGAAGATGTTAGCAAACTATATACAAGAGATTGCCCTCAAGATTATATAAATGATTTCCAAAAATAAATAGGCAAATGTAAATAACAATAGAAAGAGCAGCAAAAATATGTGTGTACGGATAATTCACAAAAGAGAAAAAAACATATGGTCCATAAGTAGGAAAAAATAAAAATGTTTCGACCTGCTAATAATCAGGGAAATGCAAATGAAAACATTAATAGGATATGACTTCATACCCAGCAAGCTGACAAAAATTAAAGTATGACAATGAAGAAACAGGAACTACGCTAACCTCTGCTGGGAATGTTAACCGATACAGCCACTTTGGCAACATCCATTAATGTGAAGGTTTGCAATCCATACAGTGCAACTCACCATTCCTAAGTGTATTGTTTGGAGGAACGGACATCCATATGTAAAGAGACTGAAGTCTGTTCATGTATCAACTTACATAAAAATGAGATATTAAAAATAACCTTTAAAATGAAGTACAATCTGTAAAAATATCAAATCACTCTGTTGTACACCTGAAACTAACATCATAAATCAACTACACTTCAAAGATTAAGAAAGAAAGAGAAAGAGAGGAAGGAAGGAGGGAAGGAAGGAAGGAAGGGAGGAAGGAAAAGAAATAACCTAAATACTCTCCAAGAGCAGAATAGGCAAATTAACTAAAATATATTCTAAAATGGAATATCACAAGTCAGTTAAAACATAAGCTAGATCTATACAAATGAATGTCGAAATATCTTACATAACGTTGACTGAAGAAAAACAAATTGCTGAAGGATAGTATATTATAAGAACATTAATATAAAATTTATAACACAAAAATCAGTACTAACCTTTCTTACAAATACTGACATTAAGAATACGAATGAAAAGGAAACATACCAATTTCAGAATAGTGCACAGCTCTGATGAGAGAGAGGAAATGAGGTCAGAGGAGCCCAAAGAAGGCTTGAACTGTATCTTTAATGTTAGCTCTTGAAAGATATTTCAAATATGCAATAAAGTTGGTTAAACACTAATCTGTGTAATTACAGCAATGGCTCCATGAGAGTTTCTAATCTTTATTCCCAGCACTTTCCTGTAAGTCTGAGAATATTTTCTGAGAAAACAAATAAGCATGATGGGAAGTGTGGGAAAGGAGTGATTATAGAGATTCACGAATGGAGATCTTAGTAGAGGCCAAAGATAGGGGTCTTGATTTGAGAGTTATCAATACTGATGTTGTTTCACAACGAATTGTCCACAGCCTACTGGTGGCCCAGAGGATTCTTCCAAGGAACTATGAGCAGATGCAAAAATTTTAAGTCCTTACTGTGGTTTTTACTGGAAAACAGCTTTTAATTCCATAGGCATTCATTTTTATGTATATATGGAGCTTACTCTCTAGATACTAATCTCTGAAGAGAATTTTTATGATCGACACAAGTAAGTCATAAAGTAAAATTAGTGCACTATCAACAGTTTCCAAAGATTCTAATTCCGTACTCTATTCGGAGATTTTGCCATCAGAACCAGGTCAACATTGCAAATCTTCTAATCTGTATGTGTTCCAAGTTACTCCAAAACTTGTTAGCTTAAAGCACTAATGGCAAGAATCCTGAGAGAGAGGCTCACATCACCTTTTAGGACCTTGTCTTCGAAGACCCATAATATCATTTCCCCCACATTCTGTTGGTCGAGGCAGTGACAAAGTTCAAGGGACCAGAAATACTGCAGTGTCCATTTTTGGAAAACAGAGCGTACACAGACATATGGAGTCTGTGGTCCCTAAAATCCCCTCCAACTCAACAATTTCATGAAAGTCCATCCATGTGTGCATCCTCAATACTGTCTTGAGTTAATCACGATTTTCAGTTGCTGCTACTTAACTTACAATTTCATAATTAGTCCACGATTATCAATTTAGTTTGCTGAAGGTTATTTGCTTAACCCTGTATGGGTTAATCATGCATATTTATATCAACAATGTTTTGCTATATTTTTATAATAATTAAAATTTAAGATGTGTATGTAGTATTTTGAGTAGGAAGCACCAATAGATGTATAATCACCCCAAATGTACTCATAGAATGAATTATGTGCTGCCCATGAATTCCGGCTCTTTAAATAACTTGCAATACATTATCAAGTGTAATTAAAGTACTTTTAGGTTTATAAGCATTTTATGAAGTAAATATACAAGCTCATCCTGAAACATTTGTTTAGCTCTGTATAATTATTAAATTAGTCTCTCATTTGGAAGTGGGAATGGAAAGAAGCAAGACAGTAATATTTTATCCACCCCAGGGGCCCCAGGTAGGTGCTCAACAAGATCTAAACTGAAGTGTATAGCTCATTCATTCATTCATTCATTCACTCATTTATTCATTCAAGACAGTGACTGATTTGTGGAGGAAGGTGAAAGAGATGGGAGAACCAAGGATGACTTCAAGGTTTCAGTCTTGGACAACTGAGTGAATGGTGGTGTTTTTCCTAAGAAGGGGGCAGGTATTAACCTGTCCAGGACTGTGACCTCATCTGTATAATGGGAAGAGCCTATATGCCCTACCACCTTTCTATCAGGGTTGTTGTTTAGATCTTGTTAACCTGATGAGGTGTCACCACTTATCATATCTAAAATGAGTCCATCTCCACCTACACCAGGCTTGGGTTACTAACAGCTTCACACACCCTTCACCGATCAGTGGTACAGACCAAGCAATCATAAAGACAGCACAGAGAAAACCACTGATTCTCCACTCAACCTAACAAAAATAAGCCTTTTAAAAACACATATACATGGCAGCATGTACTCATGCCAGATTTGGTGAATAGGACATGTGATCTGACTCTGATTTGCAGTAGTGAGAATGGGCTACACTAATCCATCCCTTTATCCACTTTATTTACCAGAAGTATGTAAAATTGTAAAACTGAGGAGAAGGAAGGGGCATGGACTGGAGCAGTGTCCTTAGGCCCACAAGAACCCATCTTCCACGTGCAAAACAAATCATGAAGAAAGGAGTTCAAATTCCTGTGCAAAGATGTGCTTCCCTCACCCCCTTCCAGCGCACTTACTTTAGAACCCCAGTCCACCAATTTTATTAATTCCATTAAATTCATTAATTCCACCATTTTTTCATGACCTCAATTTCTCACATTTCTCAAGTTCTCACTTCCCTCTTTACACAGTTTAGGTTCTGTGTGTCTCTAACTATAACGGCCTCTTTACAAACACCTCTTGTGCACATCTCTCATGGCAAGATCCCATTGTCAGATCCCATCCCAAGATCCCAAGATTCCACTGTCAGATCCCATCCCAAGATCCCAAGATCCCACTGTCAGATCCCATCCCTCACTGAGACCACTCACCCGCCTCCTCTGTGCCTGCACTCAGGAAGCTGAACACCGCTGGAAAAGAAATCCCACAATTGTGCTAACTCGTCTCTCTTTCAATTTGTGACGGTGTATCTCAAACCAACACTCACCGACAACCTGCCCTAGGACCCTGGTAATTTCACTTTCGGAGATGCTATCATGGCTTCTTCTTGTCAAACCTCCAAAATACCTCCCTACCACCTGGAATGACAGCATCATCTTGTGATTCTTTGAGAAAAATAGGAACCATCAGGGAAGAACAACTTCCCTCTCCCATTATCAAACCCAGCTGTCTCCTTGGCATTCATGTCCCTGTCCTCTGCCTCCCATCCAGTTACAGGGGATGAATTGTCCTTGATCCTATCACAAGCCACTTGAGCTGTACATTCTCTCCCCTTCATCATTCAAGGGCTTTATTACTACAACTCTCCTTTATCTTTCTATAAAGTGTTCTATTATCTTCCATGGTAAAGTTACCCTATCCTGACTCCAAATTGTCCTCCAGCTCCTGGCTCGTTCTCAGCTCCTCTTCATGGTAAAATTTATCAAAAATATTTTCTATGGGCTTCCCTGGTGGCGCAGTGGTTGAGAGTCCGCCTGCCGATGCGGGGGACACGGGTTCGTGCCCCGGTCCGGGAAGATCCCACATGCCGCGGAGCGGCTGGGCCCTTGAGCCGTGGCCGCTGAGCCTGCGCGTCCGGAGCCTGTGCTCCGCAACGAGAGAGGCCACAACAGTGAGAGGCCCGAGTACCGCAAAAAAAAAAAAAAAAAAAGCTGAGACCCATTCATATGTCTTTGTGTGAGGTTCCCACAACCTATAAGTGGCAAAATCAAGACCAGAATTCGTGTCTCTGAACTCCTGTTCCTTTCAGGATGACCCCTCTCACACCTTTGATCTCATCCCTTATCCCGCTGACTTGACTTAAAACTGATATCAGAAGAGCTTTCCAACTGGCCGTTCCCTGAAACAGACCCGGGTGAGTCAATCACTCACGTAGATGCCCCTCCCCAAGCCACGCCCAAATTCAGACTCCGCACAGCCTCCAGGTAGGTTCCGCAGGTACCTGTGAACTCCGGAGAGGCGGAAACGTGAGTTTGCCAATCACATTATCTTCAACATCTCGTGTTTCCCCAAGCTCAAATTGAGTAAATCATATCCGCAATTTAACTCTTAATCAAGAGGCCCTCGAGTCTGACTTCGGAGACTTACTTTAGGGCTCCTCATGTGTCAGGTATGAAAATGAAGAATGTCTTGTTTGCTCCGCGGCGATGCTCAGTCACGGTAAATCACAGAGGCCCAGCGGTGCAGGGAGGCTGTATTTCAGGAAGCCAAACGCGGAGGGAGGGACCTGGCACAGCGACGGGCGAGGAGAGAAGAGGGAGCAGGACGCAAAGCCAGACGCTCAGGTGTTTGGGAAACGTGCGTTCTGGAATCCAAGCTGACACAGCACAAGGAGAAGGTGTTTCACTCCCGCTGTTTTCCCAGGAACAGTCCTGGGGCAGCTGAGTACAGCGTCCATGAGCCAGGAACTCTACCACTTCAGTTCACCTCCACAAACCAGAGGGAGGAATCTGGCCAACTCCTGCCTTTCAGTCTGCTAGGTCCCCATTTACTATGCTATCATTCATACAATTACAAATACCTTGACCTTTAATATACCTGTTCCAGGTGTTTCCCCAGATGTCATCCTCTCACACTTCCATTCCTTTTTCTCTTCGTCCTCTACTTCCTGCTCCACACTTAGTGGCCTTATTTTATTTTGGTTTCCAGGATAAGTAACCCACTTTCTGGTAACTGACTACATGCTCAATCCTGAAAGCCCTTCTGATTTTATTGCTCAATCCAGAAAGCCCTTCTGTCTTTTGTAGTTCCACAGGTCCCCCACTCTCCTTTACTTTGTCAGAGAACTGGTGGGCGTGGAGGTGGAGGAGAGCTCTTACAGAAGTTTCTTCAGAGAAAACTGTATTTTTAATTAACCAGATTTTCAGATAGGAATATCATAACAGAAACCCAACCTACATACACTGGCTGAACAAAATAACATTTTCTTTTTCTCATACAACACAAAGTCCAGAAGTAGGGTTTCCAAGGCTAATTCTATAACTCCATGATGCCATCAGAGACCTTAGCTTCTGCTTATCTTTCTGCTCAGCTGTCCCCTAGTGAGTGCTTCTTGCCTCATGGACACAGTATGGCTGCTCTGCCTCCCACATCACAACTAAGTTCCAGGAAGGCATCACGAGAAGGTTCTCCTGCTGATCTTTGGTAAGCTCATTCATGCCTCTGAGATCAACTGGTCCATGATGACCTCGCTCTCATGTTTGATGGTTGGGCTGGCTGTCAGCAGAGGCAGCAAGGATAACAGTACTATGTGTCTCTCATCATCCAACAGGCTAACATGGGCTTTTTCACGTGGTGGTGGTCACAGTTTATCAAGAGATGTGCAAGCACTTTTCAAGCCTCTGTTTGCATCTCATTTGCCATCATCCCATTGGCCAAAGCGAATCACAGATCCCATGTGGGGAGGGCACGGATGCAGCAATGGGAAGAATTCATAACCATTTTTGCAATCGAGCACACTACCCTGAATAAACTTACATTATAAACAACTATAACTGCTGTAACCTATTTTGTTCCAACAGAAATTAACCATTCGTGAGAAAAATCTTAACTTAAAATAATTTTATTTATTTATATACATCCTTCTGTGTAAACACATTCACCTTCGTCTTAGATAAAACATCTCATGAGAGTAATAACAGAGCTTGTAGAAAACAATATGTCATTGTCCTATTTAAATACCAATTTTGGAAGAGTTAAGGAGTTTTTGTCAAAAGCATGTCTCTAGTTGTATAATTCTTATAAACACTTTTGTGCTTCCCGTGTTGAGTTCAAAAGAGGTGACTTTAATTTTATACTTTGCAAAAATCCTAAGATTTTAGTTTTAAAAGACTAAGAATGCACTCAATTCTTATAAACAGTTGCATCCCTTTTGGCATGACTCATACACAATCACAGATGCTGCGGCTTGCCCAAGAGTTCACGTGAAAATCACGCCCATGGTATCGCTGGGGAAGTATGCACAATCCTTGGCTCAGTGGGGACTATTGAGAGAAGTTCAAGTGCTACAGGGAAGACAGTGATGGGGGGAGGGGTCAGTTAATACACCTGGCCTGGCCAGTGGCCCTGGTGCCCAGATCTGATTGGCACAGGGAAAAGTTCATGTTGTAACCGTTTAGGATTGATGGACACAGCAAGGTGAGGGTCTTGAAGCAAGTCTGGATAAGTATACAGTTGTTTGATCATTGAGCTGTTTGCCCAGATGAACAAATGATTGCCTGAACAAATTGGTTTTGAGAAATTTTCTGATCCAAGCAGTGAAGTTATTTATTGGTTTACAGCCTTTCCTTCTGGACAAGAATTTCCTGGAACAATTTAACAAAGTCATATTGACACAGAGGTAGTCTCAGTTCAGTCCAGATAGTTGAGCTCTGTGTATGTAGGTGGTCTCCATCCTCAATACTGAACCAGAGTACAGCCCTGCCCCAGTGGTGGCTAGGGACCTGCATGTGTCCTGAGAGCACAGGGCTGGTTAAGAGCCCCTTTACATTCACCAGGCTTTGAACAAACCAGGCCAAAAGATATGCAGAGTTCACAGAGAAGCTCTTTTAGGGAAAGCTGTCCTCCAGCTGCCTGAGAGTCCGGGCTGGCATCTGAAGAGAAATGCTGCCCTGGGGGCACCCTGAAATATTCCCAGCCTTGATCCAGGACATGCAGAATATTTCCTTGGACACTTACAAGTCAGCCTGTTAAGTTCTTTAAAGATAGATGCCTTCAGACATCATCATGAAATGAAGCCAGGTAATACTGGGCAGTAGAACTCTTATGAGTCAGTAGCATTTGACAGTGTAGCAGGTGGAGACTTGGGTTCTCCATTCAATGTGTATTATTGGTTGCCCCTGGCCCCAGCTATTAAATGCTAATACCTGAATGTAAAAGTTTAACCCTGAATGTACTTGGATAACATATGGATGAGTATGTATAGTTTGTTACAGTCAATAAGACAATAAATCATAACTCTAGCATTTACCTATAAATTGGCTTTCTCTTCTTGGTCTTGTTATAATTTCCTCATGCCTGATCCTGCCCTTCAACGAACAGATGGAAGTGGGAGGAACAGAGAAGGAAGATAATACTTATCTTAAGTTGCACTGAGGGCAAGCTAAGGTGCTTGACACCTCAAATTCTGAATGCATTTTCTCCCAAAAATATGACTAATAATAGTGCTTGTAGGAAAGATCTTGTTGGAATAATTTGGGAAATTTCAACATGGAATATAAATGAATATTTCTTTTCTCAGGTGTGATTATGTAAAGAATGTAGTTGTTCCTTGGAAATGTATGCTGATTTATTGGTTGGTTAAGTTGCATGATGTCTACAATTTATATCTCATGGTTCATCAAAACAAACAAAAAGATATTTACATACATAAAATAAAACAAACACAACAAAATAGTATCAATGTTGAATGTAGGTGAAGGATATAACATATAAGTGGTTCCTGAATTATTCTTCCAACTTTTCAGTAAATTTGAAATTTTCCTAATGAAAAGTTGGGAAAAAATATGGCTATAGGCATTACTGCAGATGGAAGGGGGTCAGCTGTGAGTGGGTCTTCTTCCCTACTACCAAGAAGCTAGAAATAAGATTACACACTGAAAGTTAAACTATGAAATCACCCAGAATGAAACAGAGAAGAGCTTCGCAAAATCACATTAAAACAGAGTGGCTCCCAGGCCAAAGACTGGACTAAAGCTGTTAAATCTAAAGAAAGCATAGGCTCAACCATGGAAGTGTAGAAAAGAGAGAATCAAAGAAACAAATGCTTGTGTGGCAGTGACCACCCAGGCTCTATCCAGAGGACAGGACACCTTGTCAAGTAGGCTTTGGACGTGATGGTCTCACGGGCAAGGAAGTCCCCTGTTACAGACATGGATTCAGCAAATGTCCAGCCCTAAGTCTCTTTCAAGATCACATAATTAAAAACCCCTTTACTTAGATTTCATGCTCAATAGGAAACCTTCCGATGATTATGTGGCTTCCCACAGAGATTGCCTCCAGGGAGACAATGTGCTCCAGGACATCTTAAGTGTCCATTCCTTCAGCAGTTAGCAATCTCATGATAAATTATAAAATTGGCATTCTGATTTTACGTAGCAGACTGTTCTATCTGAATGAGTCCTTACCTGAGAGATAAATCCACAATTGGTGTGCAAATAAATTACATTTCTGAACCTGCAAGACTGAAAGATTTTGAATGATGGAGAATGCATCCTAAGATAGCTACCTGGACCTCTCCTAATGAAACCCACACCTTGTAGCTCACCTGTCTTAAGAAGTAAAGCTTGCACTGTCATTTATCTAACCACCACACCACTCTCTTTGTATGGAAAAATATATTCTGACATCACAATTACTAACTTATAGATGCATATTTGGAGCACAACCCATGTGACTTGGAAGCTGCCAATAAAGTATTGGAAGGGATTTCAGGTCAAGGCTGTGCTCATGCATGAAGCCCGCCTCACTCTCAAAACAGAGAAATACTACATAATGTATATGGCTTTTAAAAATTCAAAATACATTGCACGTTTGGTGGGAATGTAAATTGATACAGCCACTATGGAGAACAGTATGGAGGTTCCTCAAAAAACTAAAAATAGAACTACCATATGACCCAGCAATCCCACTACTGGGCATATTCCCTGAGAAAACCATAATTCAAAAAGAGTCATGTACCAAAATGTTCATTGCAGCTCTATTTACAATAGCCAGGACATGGAAGCAACCTAAGTGTCCATCGACAGATGAATGGATAAAGAAGATGTGGTACATATATATACAATGGAATATTACTCAGCCATAAAAAGGAACGAAATTGAGTTGTTTGTAGTGAGGTGGATGGACCTAGAGTCTGTCATACAGAGTGAAATAAGTCAGAAAGAGAAAAACAAATACCATATGCTAACACATATATATGGAATCTTAAAAAAAAATGGTTCTGAAGAACCTAGGGGCGGGATAGGAATAAAGACACAGACAACGTAGAGGATGGACTTGAGGACATGGGGAGCGGGAAAGGTAAGCTGGGACGAAGTGAGAGAGTAGCACTGATATGTATACACTACGAAATGTCAAATAGATAGCTAGTGGGAAGCAGCTGCATTGCACGGGAAAATCAGCTCGGTGCTTTGTGACCACCTAGAGGGGTGGGATAGGGAGGGTGGGAGGGAGACACAAGAGGGAGGTGATAAGGGGATATATGTATACATACAGCTGATTCACTTTGTTACCCAGCAGAAACTAACACAACACTGTAAAGCAATTATACTCCAAAAAAGATGTTAAAAAAAAAGAAAGAAATTATGTGAAAATGAGTCTTGGGCTTAAGAAACTTAAAGTGGGTCAGCAACTACAAGGAAGGAGCATTTTATCCCCCAGGTTTCAGGATTTGGTCAAGGTCAGTAATAGACACTGTATCCAAAAGCTACCCAAGCAGTTCCCAAGTCCAGTATTATATACCCAATTCTGAAGTTGTTCACAGCTCTCACCATGGCCTTTCTAGCATCTCAGACTATTCATCCCTGAGCATCAAGGCAGAAGAAGCAGCCAGAATTTCAGAATAAAAAGGCAGAATTTTAATTGCCTCTAAAATGTGAAAGAAGGATCCCAGCTTGAGCCTTAGCCCCTAGACAACTGATAAGTGGAGGGTTGAATGAAGAGGGCACGTGGGAAAGAATTGCAAAATCTGATTCAAGGGCGATGATCAGCTCAGAAGAGGAGGAGATATTCCGAGTCGGGCCAGCTGCCCATCACTCTGACAAGGCTTTGGCCCAGGCCCCCGTTGGCTCTTGCCTCTGTCCTAGAAAAGGGATGTTGTAACCAAAAGGCCAATAAACACAAGTCAGCCTGACTTCATCTGGAATCAGGAAAGACCGCCTCCTCCCGATGACGTCATGTTCCCCTCTCCACCTATGTGACATTATTTACTCAGCAAAGCCACTCCACCTTCCCCCCATGTTAACAGGTAAGACCTGCATGATTCTAAGTATTTGCTGACTATAGCTGCTGGGCCTGGGAAGGGCGCAAATATGCAACTGTCAAGCCGAGTGTCTCATAATCCAACAACTCGCAAGGAAAAGAGAGAGTCTTCCCAGGACAGATGTGTCTGAGCTAAAAGCGACTCTCAGTGGCAGGCTAATTTCTCCTTTCTTTCCTGATAATGGTTCATTACCTGACATAGGATGGGAGCTGTCAGCGTTGCAAGTGGCTGAAAGTGGAGAGCAATGCCTATTGAAGACAATTTTCCTTCCTTCCGTGATCTCTGTTCAGAATGTTCACTTTGCAGCCCTGTTTAGGTCCTGCCTCTCACGACGCTTGGCTTGGCTTTCCAGATGAGCAAATCTACCAGTCATTTCTCAGCCAGAATGGCCTGGGTCCTCTCTGAAGTTCCCTCCAGACAACAAAGAGTCGTAGCTGCCTGCAGACAGATCCTCGCATGGGTGTGAAAATATCAGACCCTCGGCTTCACCATAGGCAGCCTAGTGCTTCTTACGATGCGTGTGTGTGTTTCCTATGGTCAAGGCTCCAGGTTGTGAGGTAGTGGCCCCCCAGCCCATTCTTTCCCCATTTCTTAGGTCAGCTTGGACCTTGGGAGGTGGCAGAGCATATGAGGAGGTACAGACTGCTGCAAACCAGCATCATGCCAGTGCCGAGGACAGGATCAGAAGAGGGAACCCAATTCACATTCCCGAATATGGTGGAATGCCAGGTCAAGGGCTCGGCTGCAGCATGAGACACCCCCTCCCTGCTATCCCTGGATGCTGGGGAAGTCAGAGCCTAGACCTCTGGGCCCCAAACTCTGGGGATGGACTGAGACACACTTAATAAACACAATAATGAAAGCTGGGACATGGGAAGAGGGAAGGAGGCCCTCTGTCAGTGCATAGTGTCATATATAGCCTATAGCATCAAGCCATATAATATCAGGTCTAGCATGTACAAAATGATGATTCTTTTTCATATTATTTTACCATGGACTTTTTTTAAAGTGCCTGATGGTAGGCATTTAGGAACCATTGAACTGATGAGTTCCCTTGTTCTCTCTCCATGTGACACTATGCATCCCTCACTTGGCAAGATCAGGGCTGCGTGTGGTTAAGCTAGTTTGGACTGGCTGTTTATAGTCATTGCCTAATCATCGAGATCATTTGCCCCACAGAAAGGATCATAGCCACCCATTCAACATGAGACTGTGGTCCGACATTTGCACCATCTGGGGCCAAAGCCCCCTGCAGACCTTGGCTTCATCTCCTCTCCTGCCTCCCAGGAGAACTGACAGAGGCTATGCAAGGCCCTCCCCTCTTGGCTGAGACCCTCCAAGGAAACCACCAGATCAAAGTTTCATTGGTTAGAGGGCACAGCCCTGACTGCCCCTGCAGAAACTATCTAACGACGCCACAAAAATGCCAGCCAGGCTGGGGGTCACTGCTTAACAGGTGCAGATGTGGACAGGAAAGTTCCCTGGGCTCCTAACCTGTTGCCCTCCCTGAGCCTCCCTGCCTTTGGTCCATCCCATGCACTCCCTACTTACAGTGTTGGATGACTTCCCATCCAAGCTCAAAATCTTTACAGTCTGACCCCAACCTGTCTCATCTCCCATCACTCTCTGCATCATATCCTTTACTCCAGCCATACAGAGCTAATCTCCATCCCCCCAAATACACCACGCTTGGGTCTCAGGGCCTTTGCACGTGCTGTTGCTTCTGCCTCCAATTCCCTTCCCTTTGACTGTGCCTATCCAACCTCCGAGGCTAACTCCAAAGAGCATCCTCTGTGCCGCCTCCCCTCTGAGCTCCTACTGAACACTATTCATGCTCCTGGCACCACGCTAATCACAGTGTGTTATAAATTCACTTTCTGTCAGTTCCTGAGCTCCTCAGGGACAGGAGGATGTATGACTCACGCTTCTAGTTTCTGCAAAAAAAATTCTGGCACAAGGTCCAGTACAAATCAGTCAACAAATACTTTTGAATGAACTAGAGTTTGAGGGTCCATTATCACTTACAAAGGACTTCCCCACCCAGCCTCTAACAGGGCTGCAGATGGTACCTATCCTAGTACTTCTGGGCCTGAGATCGTCCCTTGCAGATTTCAGTGAAGTTGAGAGGCCCTAAATTATTCCACTGATCAACAAATGCTGGATTTACTTTACCCTCCTATGTATTTAGGACTGAGCTAATTAGTGTGGGAACTTCAAAAGCAAGACCTTGTTTTGAAAAGATTTGCATTCTAGGACTCACACAAGCCAAACAGTGACAGAAAGGTACTTGGCAAATGACTAGAACTTAAAAAGGTAGCAGCAGTGCTTTGAAAATTTCAGGTCCTGATACATCAGTGGCCTGTGAAATCAATTTGTTAAAACATGATGAAAATTTTGGGATGAAATGGAATAGAATATGATGGGATAGGACAAGACAGGCTTGCATGGCATAGCACTGCATAGACTAGACAATGTAAGACCTAGTGCATCAGTGGTAGTAAGTATTATAGGAGTGTTTTGAGTCATGATATAGTAAGTGTTTTTTACTATGGGTCATGGCCAAAACATTTGAAAGCCACTGTCTTAGATCTTGGAAATCAACAAGGAATAAGCAAGGAGTTGACCAAAGTGCCTTGTATAAGAAATTTGCTCCCAAGAAGAATGGAGAAGAAAAGAGAAAAGAGAGAGCAAAACAGGGAGTGATCTATGATCAAAGGTCAGAAAAATTTCCCTGGTGATGCGTTGTCAAACGACATTTTAAGAATGAGATGCCTAATGTTCAATTAGAGGTCATTTCTCAAAAACAAGAAAGACTTCTGAAGTCTACTAATCCTACTCTGCCCTTCCTTGACCAAAATATACACATGAACCCACTCTGCAAATAACAGGTTAATCTCTGTTTAAGCAGCATTACCACTGATTTAAGCTAATTATATGTAGAACAGAGACAGAAAAACAGCCGATAAGATGGTCCAACCACAGCATGAGGGAGAGGCGCTCACAGTCAAAAGAGCATAGCTGCAAGCCCTCTAAGAATCTGTACAATCTTAGCAAGGTCTTCATAAGGCACAGGGGGCAAATGAGGATCTGGCCTTCTTCTCTAGCTCTCAAGGAGACCCCAGCCAACATCCAAGTCTTCTGTGAATAGTCACATTGCCTGGTGGTGAGAAGTGCAACAATCAGGTTGCAAGGAAAGAGAGCTAAATGACAGGTCACCCAATCCAGCCATGTATCCCTCTATCCCCTCCTCCGGAAGCCAACCAAATGCCACCATATGCATCTGCAGAGATGGAGATGGCGCTGTTCCCTGCACCCACCATCTCGCCATCAGTTATAGCCCTGAGGCCACACAGAACAAGTCTAATATAACATCTCCCCCAGATCCTGAGTGCACACTCTTTGCCCTCTGTCCCGAGCCTTCTCTCCTGACCGAATCCCCCAGGCTTTCCTTGGAGGACATGGCGTTTATTGCCCCTCACCAGCTGGTCACCGTCATCCAAACACACTTTAATTCATCCGTGGTTCCTTTACAGCCCTCTAGTTATGGGTGGCTGTGCACAGGCTCCAGAAACCTCAGCCCCCTTGTTTCAGATGCTATATTTGTATTAAGGCAACCTGAGCTCCCAGGAATGATTGCAGCTGGTGGCAATCATTGAGTTTGTCTAATTAAGCTTGGAGGAAGTAAGAAATTTATGCACATCTTATCTAGCTGCCCCATGGCTTTTAAAGCACAAGTTCTTCTTGCTAATGCAGTAAAGGGTCTGTATTTCCTCTACCGAGATCCAAACAATAGAAAACGCGATTTCTGGCAGCTTATTCATGATAACCAAGTTCCACCACAACAAAACAGTTCAGTGTTCCTGTGGTTATAATAGTGTTGTTATTATTTTCACCCGACAACCAGTCTCATGGAACTTTCTCCTTGCTCTGAATTTTTGAAATCATGCTTTCAGCTTTGTGTAACAGAAAGAGAATGGGGCATGAAAGAGGCTGTCTGGGCTCAAGGCTTGACTCCATCCTTTATCAGCTCCGTGACCTTGTAAGTGACTTGACCTTGACCTAACCTTGACCTCTCAGTGCCTCAGTTTCCTCACGTATAAAATAAGAACAGTAAAAGAAACCATTGGCTGCTGTGAGGTTTGCGTGCAATAGTGCACGTGAAGTGCTTGGCACAGGGCCTGGTACCGGAAGAGTGTCCCATAAGCAGGGTGGCAATTTAAATCTATTGCCCCAATTGGGATAATTCTGGAAGAAACACTATTAAAAGTTATGTACAGACATAGTATTAACTGGGCCATAGGACCTACGTGTCCCTATGCATCCGCCATGATGATGGTGATGATATGCCTCACACCTAAGCCCTCACTTCCCAGTCCACGAAAGAAGGATCATGCTATCTATCTTCTAGGATTATTAAGAGAATTAGAGGCAATCTGCCTAAATTGCCTGGCACAGAGTAGTTGATCAATAAACAGCAACATTTAAAATATCATTTTTATGGCTTCCAGTCCAAAGTTCATTTCCTTCATGATGTACCTCCTCTGGCATCATAAACAGGAGGAAAACCCTGCATCTGGTGGCTTTATTTCCAATGTAACCAGTTAATAACTGAAGAGGAAGGAACAGCCACGCAGTAAGAGTCAATCTGAGTCCTTTCTTCGCTCCAGCTGATGAATATAAACGATTGGAAAATTAAAAAGCCATTAGACTATTAAAAATAGCTTCTAGGAACAATCTCTCAATAAATTCTTTTCATGCTTAAAAACCTGACTAGAAAGAATATAAATGGTAATACAAGCCATCTGAAAAGTCAATAACCAGACATAATGGTCAATTTCTCTGATATTATTGTCTAATTAAGCAATTTTGCTATAGTCGTGATTGCATTTAACTGAGTCAGTATAGTCTAAAAGTGATGTAGAACCGATTCCTTTCAAGCTAAGGAGAAAAAAATAAAACTTGAGTACAAAGAGGAACAAATTCTGATTTATGTTTTATGCTCAACTGGCTGACTTTCCAAAGTGCAATTCAAGAGCTAAAAAGGAACCCATCAAACGAGCCAGGTGCCCAGCCCAGAGACTCAGACACCCAGCCTTCAGGAGGTGGCAGACCTCTGCAGGTCTGTGTATGTGGGAGATAGGAAATGCTCTCCCTTTATGTCCTCTTGCCTACAGAAGCAAGGGGTCCTGGATGGTTCCTTCTCAGTTCCGTGATTCTCAGGCTTTGGGAGCTTTTAAAAATCCCAATGCCCAAACCACTTCCCAGACCAATCCATTCAGAACCACTGGGAGTGGGACACCAGCTGTAGCATGTTTTAAAGCTCCCCAAGAGATTCCGATGTGTACCCAATGTGGAGAACCACTGTTCTAGATGGTTCCTGAACATCTATAAGCACAAGTCAGGTGGTCAAAAAATTCCTTAAGGGCTTCCCTGGTGGCGCAGTGGTTGAGAGTCTGCCTGCCAATGCAGGGGACTCGGGTTCGTGCCCCGGGCCAGGAAGATCCCATATGCCACGGAGTGGCTGCGCCCGTGAGCCATGGCCGCTGAGCCTGCACGTCCAGAGCCTGTGCTCCACAACGGGAGAGGCCACAACAGTGAGAGGCCCGCGTACCGCAACAAAAAAAAAAAAAAAAAAGAAAAAGAAATTCCTTAAGCACATGAACTTTCCAGTTTCTGGCCTCAGTGTCCTAAAGGAGAGTCAGCAGGTTCTCCCCATATCTTCACTCACACCCCTTAGGATCCTAGGGGAATCCACCCAGCAAGAAAACTGCAGCATAAAAGATGAATATTTCTTGTGCTGACAGCAAAATCCACCTGGGCGAGTACGATGGTTACCTTATGCATCAACTTGACTGAGCCATGGGGTGCAAAGATATTTGGTCCAACACTATTCTGGGTGTTTCTGTGAGGGTGTTTTTGGATGAGATTCACATTGAAATCAGTAGACCAATCAGATTGTCCTCCCTAATGTGGGTGGGCCTTATCCAATCAGTTGAAGACATGAATAGAACAAAAAGGCTGATCCTTCCCCAGTAAAAGAGAATTTCCCCTGCCCGAGTGCCTTTAAACTGGGACGTTGGCTTTTTCCTGCTTTTGGACTTGAACTGAAACATCAGCTCTTTTTGGATCTTGAGCCTGCCAGCCATCAGACTGGAACCACACCACCAGCTCTCCTGGAGCTCCAGCTTACCTACTCACCCTGCAGATCTTGGGACTTGTCAGCCTCCATAATCGTCTGAGACAATTCCATATAATAAATCTCTTTCTATGTATATACATCCTATTGGTTCTGTTTCCCTGGAGAACCTTGGCCAATACAGTGAGTCTGCTCCTTACCGCTATTCCCCCAAGTACTCACCTGCCTAAAAACTGCATCCTGGCCCTGAACCAGTGGCATAACCAGCAATGTGTATGTGCAAAGCAGCTCCCAACATGGTCCGCATAATCTCCAACTCCTGGTGTTCACACCTGTGTAGTCCCCTTCCACACTATCTGGGTTGGTCTGTGTGACCAACAGCATAAGGCAGACCTGACAGTGTGTCACCTCCAAGGCCAGGTCCTAAAAGGCATTGTGGCTTCAACCTTGCTTTCACTTGTATCAGTCACCCTGGAAGAAGCCAGCCGCCATGTTGTGAGGACACTCAAGCAGCCCTATGGAGAGATGCATGTGGCTAAGAACCAAGGCCTCAGTCCAACAGACGGCAAGGGGTTGAGGCCTCCTGCTAATAGCCATTTAAACCTTCAGATGATCTCAGCAAGTGGCACCAACTCCTACCCCGCTCTCCAAGCTCATCTCCCATAGCAGTGACCCCTGTCAGCTCTCTGTGTACAAGGTGTCTCGGGTGCATACAGTTCTTCGCGTTTCTTCAGTCTCCTTCCCAGCTCATGCCAGTTATGCCTCATTGGGTCGACATCAAAAGTCTCCTGACTCCTCTCCCTGCTTCCACTCTTATGTCCCTCTCAGCTGTTTTCCACACAGCAGCCAAAGGGAATTTCTAGTACAGAGGTTATATCAAAGGTTCCCAAACTTTCTCAGTTCAAGTCAATCTTAGTGACTCAGCAATTTTTTTTTACAGCATCCCCAGTCCAAAAGGAATAGCTAACAGTCCTGCTTGGTTAGGGTCAAGCAGCTTAGTAAGTATTTATGTTCCAACAATTTAGTTGCCGTTTGAGAAAATCATCCACATAAATTGAAAGAAAAAATGAATATTTTTGTATCTTTCTTATATAACCACAATTACTCACCAGTGGTATGGGTGCACCCATTGGGCACTGCACAAGGCCTAAGACTTTGGAATCAGATTAGACCCTGCCATCCTCACTTCCTGTTTCATGTCAATTTTGGCTTTTTATCACAGCAACCGCCAGCCTTAATGATAGGGTTACATGTGTCTCCCTTGGGTCTAATCACACTGCTCAATTCTACAGTGAATAATATTTACATAATCACACTATTGTAAATGCTGTCTGTGAGTTCTCAGTGTTTTTCATCAGCCTATAGTCAAAGCCTTTTCTATGGTTTCAGAAGAGAATATAAGTATTATAAACCCGTAAGTGCCAAAGTGATATGGGGCAGGGGAAGGATAGGCAGCTGCATTAACCATCTAAAATTATGGATCAAAAATCAGTTGTAGGGCTTCCCTGGTGGCGCAGTGGTTGAGAGTCTGCCTGCCGATGCAGGGGACACGGGTTCGTGCCCTGGTCCAGGAAGATCCCACATGCTGCGGAGCGGCTGGGCCCGTGAGCCATGGCCGCTGAGCCTGCGCATCCGGAGCCTGTGCTCTGCAGCGGGGGAGGCCACAACAGTGGGAGGCCCGAGTACCGCAAAAAAAAAAAAAACAAAAAAAAAACACCAAATCAGTTGTAGGGTATTTCATGCAGGGTTATGATGGAAACCAGTACAAGAACTAAAGGCTGAAAGGCCACTGAGTTTACAGTTTGAGCCAAAGATGGAGGTCGGAAAGACTTTTACCATTCATTGCTGTACACTCTTCCTTTTCTATCCTTTGGAACCACTGTTTAACCACATGAACATTAGTTTAACAAGGAAAACAAAACCACGTCTTTCCATCCAGATGGGATTTTAATACCTCCTTTCCACAAGCCTTCCTTCCATCCATCCTCCCTGCTGACAAACCAGTTTATAGTGACTTTTTACTTATGTGCCAGGCATGGTGTTTGACTGCAAGAGTTCACGAATGTCCTGTATCATATTACTTACTCTCTTCTGGTGCCGCTCTTCATGTGGTTCCTTTATATAGCCCTCTGCAAATATGGCTTCCAACTCCTCTATCCAACTCCTCAGCTTCTAGAAAGCAGACTGTGTCTTAAGTCTTATTTATATGTAATCCCCTCTCTGTGCCCAGGGTAGAGCCATTCACAGAAGGTATTCAATAAATAGTTGTTTCCTGACCCCAAGTCCATTTGGCTACAAAAGGAGAGGCTGAATATTAGCCTCAAGGGAATGCAGCATTTTTTAAATCTGTCTTCTCCACTGGACTCTATTCTCCCTGAGGGCAAGTGCTCGATTTTTACACATTCTCAATTAGAGACTGATAGATGCTAACAGACAAAAACTACTCAATACCTGAGTATGGAACGAATAAACGAATGAGTGAATTCAGCCAAGTTGGAGGGAGAATCATCTAGAATCAAAATCCTTGTTCCTGCAGAAATTATCCAGTAAGGCTCTTTCCTTTGAATTCTATTGTTCATTAACCTCTGACATTAAACACTTATCCATTTTGTCTGTATCTACTGTGTGTTCAAAACCCACAGTATTTAAAGGAGGTCTTTGGTAGAGAACACAACACATTTGTCAAAAGCCTCCTTCAGATCTGAGTTTGAATGAAAAAGGAGAAATTCTAGATTCGTTTTCTTTTTCATGTTTGTTTTAATTTTCCTCAGGAACAATACAAAATTTCGGGATGCAGCCAAGACGGTGTGTTCATAATCAATCTCTCTCTCTCTCTCTCTCTCTTTCTCTCTCTCTCTCTCTCTCTCTCTCTCTCTCTCTCTCTCTCTCTCTCTCTCTCTCTCTCTCTCTCACACACACACACACACACACACACACACATCTGTCTCTCAGCCTTTTGAATCCCATTGAAAGCCCTGAGAATATGTGAGATTTTATGAAAGGTTGTCTTTATGTGACACATATTCAAGGTTTCCTCTGAGATGAACCCAAACTCTTGAAATACTCCAGGCTGAAAGCTATTACCTACATCAAGTGCACCTGTCTACCTCTTCAAGGTCTTTTGACTTTCCAAGAAGGAGTATTCTACATTGCCTTTGGAGCTAAGAAAACCTCCAACTACTGGTAGACAATATGACAATGAAAATATGCCAGCAGCTCCTACCATATTATCCCAGATATATTTCCTCTGCCAGGCCCAGGGCTGGCGGCAGCATCCCATCTTGTATCTGTTGGATATTGTCCTCTCATGACCTCAGCAAAAGGACCAGTGAGAAGGTCACCGGCTGCCGCCATTTATCAAACATCTATCATGTGTCAGAAACTGTACTGTGAATATAAAGAACCTAAGACAGTGGCCACACTGTAAATGTCACCAAGGACCAGGGGTTACTCCTCGGTGGGTCTGTAGGTGCCCAGCAGACGCCAGCATTACTGTCAACTGGCCGCTGGCTCTTTGGTGGCTCGGCCTGCCTCCTTGTCGTCCACACTGGAAGAACCAGGCATCCCGCATCGGTACTGGAGGGCAGGGCTGGAGGCATGGAGGGGAGAAAGCCTCCCTCAGCCAGGCAAACAAACGTGTGTGAATTTGGATGAAAGATTAACCAGGTTCAGCTGTTCTCCACTGCAGTTTCAAGCAATGAGTCCATGTACAATGAGGGATCAGGGTGGGAGTCCCCACTCTTGCTGACTTGTTCTCAGGCCCCCTTCTCTGCGTGCATAGGACCACACCCCTAGACTCCCAGAGTGCTTCCAACGGCCTCCCCTTGAACAGCAAAGAGGACCCTCCATGCCCCCCATCACCCCCATGCTTTTTTCCCCTTCCTTCTTCTCCCCCAAATCCCCCACTTCCTCATCTGCCATAGATGTCGTCATTTCTACTCCACTTGACAGAGAGAGAACATTTGAGCCCTGAGAGGAAGAAAAGACGCTCAAGGGGAGAGGTCTTTTCGGGTTAGGCCTCCAGGTTCAATACCTTACGAAAAGAAAATACTCAGTCAGATGAGTTGCCCTGTGAAGGTTTATCCTTTGCGAGCATATCCTTGGACGGGGCAATCCAGGGAGACGGTGGGCAGAGAAATCCCACCCCAAACATAGAAGCACTGCTGCTGCTGCTGTTGTGTGCCTTGTGTATATTACCTCATGGCAGCCACGAAACAACTCTGCGTGAACAGCCCTATTTCACAGATGAGGAAGTCATGCTCCGAGAGCTTGCTGGGTTATTCCAATGTCAATTATGTTGGTTATGTTCACCATTAGCCCTTCCCTATAGGGTTCTGAGTTAGAGATGGCCACAGGAGGAAGCTATGGAAGATTGGGGGGCGGTGTGCAGAGGTGAAGTGAAGCAGGGGCTCTCTGAAGGAGTTCAGGGTCAGGTTTGGGGACACACAGAAACAGGTGCCCATCAGGTTCCGGCTTTTTCTTCCTTTCGTCCATCCCATGTCCTGCTCTTCTTCCAAAATGCTAACTCTGCTGACCAGAGTGACCCCACCCACCACCCCCAGATGTTTGGCCGCAGACCCACAGAGGGAGGAACTTCCTGCCACCCTCTGTATGAGCTCCCTTTTGCTGTCCCATTTTGGCAGCTGGATATGCCTGACCAACTCATCACCAGAGCTTCAGGAAGCCAGTTTGTGACTTCTCAGATCCTGCAATTCCCCTTCTAGATCTAAAGTATAATTTCTATAATTTACCCCTTCTTCCAAATACATCTAGTTCTGCTTCCCAGACTGAACTTCAACCAGTAAAGAGAAAATTAACTTATATCCAAAGGCCACAGACCTAGGAAGTAGAAGAAGCAGAAGCCAGGAAGGTATGAAGTCAGTGGTCAGCACTGAGGGTGGGACCAGAAGTGGCAAAGCTCATTTAGCCCTATAGGCTAGTTCCAAGGGAGCCCCTGGGGCTCCAGGCATGTTTTCCAAGTCACGACAAGTGCCAGTGGGCACTGAAGGCCCTGGTAGTAGAGTGTCCCATCCAGTGGCGGCATCTAGTGTCCAGAGCAAGTGGGTGAGCCCCTCAGGCTTGTGGACAACCATCCTATCCATCAGAAGACCCCATCAGTGACCAGGTAACAAGGGGCATCCTTCCTATCTCCTCCTTTCCAGGAAAGAGGACAGATCAGCTATCAGAATCCAGCCAAGCAGGGCCACCACCCCCATTTGGAACTAGAATATGAGGCTCAGGAGTTGGACTTCAGGAAGAGGAAACAGCCAAACCCCAGCTCTGATTTCCAAGCCCCACCCCAGGACAGGCTGTGGCTCTTAGTGACCGGTCTGCCCTGATGAAGCTTGGTTCAGGAACCAAGGAGCCTTTGGAAGGAAGCCTTAGTAACACCCTCTGGAAGGGCAGGACTGGGGAAGGGTGGCAAGGGAGGTACTGACACCCTTGGATTTTCCAAAAAGAGCCTACGGAGAAACATAGCAACAGAATTGAGAGCTCAGACCCCAGAGACAAACAGAGCAGGGGGGAGAATAGGACACATGTTCCTCATGGTACCAAAACCCTCCTGTATGAGTGGTAAAGGGCTCTCAGCCTGCTGTAGACAGTGTCCTGTATTCAATGTTGAACTACAAAGTACAAGTAAAGCACATCACTACTACAAAGTCTAAGCAAGCTGCCTGGTTTTGCAAGTGAAACCTTTGAAGGCATCTGTCTTCCTCCCTGACCATCCCTACCTAGAAAGCAACCTCCTCTCACCAGTCCTGCCTCTAGTCAATGCTCAAGATCAATTCATCTAATTTGTGGATAAGCGCATAGGCTCGGTCACCACGTCCACTGGCTTAAGGTCCCAGCCTGCTCACTTCCTCCTGAGCCGGTTTCCTCCTCTATAAAATGTGGATAAAAGGAATATCTATCAGAGCTCACCTGAAGATTAAGTGACTTCATAGTGTAACTGGCTAGGAATACACAGGGCTTAATATAAGGGTTTAATAAATGCTAGCTCATAATTAAGCACTTACTGTTTTCCAGGCAAAGCTGCAACAGATGTAATCTTTGACCTCATCAAGGGCTGGTGGGAACTCTGTTGTGTGTAGCAGCAGCCCCAGCTCAGAGACCACATAACGGGTATCCTGTCTGCCCAGTCCGTGGGCAGCACCTTCCAGACAGCCACAGCTGGATTTGCATTATGGATGGAATTGTGCCCCCTGCCCCCTGCAAAAAAAAAAATAGTTGACGTTCTAACCACCAGTTATCACAGAATGTGACCTTTTGGGGAAATAAGGTCTTTACAAAGGTAATCAAGTTCAAATGAGGTCATTAGGGTGGGCTCTATTACAATATGACTGGTGTCCTTATAAAAACAGGAAGTTGGGTCACATAGGCAGACAGGCACAGAGGGAAGATGACATGAAAACACACAGAGAAGATGGCCATGTGACTGACGGGAGGCATCTACAAGACTAGTGCCAGCAAACACCAGAATCCAGGAGAAACAAGGAAGGATTCTCCCCTAAAGACTTCAGACAGAAATCAACACCCTGATTTTGGACTTCCAGGCTCCAGAACTGGGAAACAACACATTTCTGTTGTTTTAATCCACTCAATTTTGGTACTTTGTTATGGCCGCCCTAGGGAACTGATATAGACTCTGTGGCCTTGACCCATGGCTAGAGCTGCCTGGACTCTGGAGTGATGGGGGGCCCACCTCCCACCTGACATGGGGATAGGGAAGCAAAAGAAGCTAATCAGCAAAGAAAATAGAATCACAAAAAAAGCAATACATAGAGAAAGCCAGTTTTGGTTGCTGTTAGATTCTGTTTGGTTGCTTTTTAAGTGTTGACTGAATTCCTTCCCTGAACTCTGAAAGCACCTAAACGTCCTTGTAATAAATTTTCCTCTAGGTCTTAATCTAGCTCAAGTGGGTTCTTATAATGTGCAACCAAAGAAACTTAAAAAATATGACATCCAAAAAAAATGCAGTGGCCACTACGGTTCAATATGGTTAATGTCACCTCCCAGATACGGCAGAGAGTGTTAGCACCAAGAATGTGTGGAGGACAGAGGTTCCCTCCATATGACAGTGGAAGGAGGTTTTCATGCCGAGACTTCACGGGATACCTAAGAGCTGACCAGCAGAAGAAGCACTCCAGGCAGCAGGGACCACGTTTTAGATTCTTGTGTTTCTGCAAGATTAACACTGAGCTGGTTGATATCAGGAAGGTTTTTATTATTCTTGAGCTGAAAAGCAATCAACCTGGAAACAAAACCACTGCCCAGTTGCCATGTTAAATTGAGCTAGGCATCGAGAGCTGTCCTGCATCTTCCTGTTTTCAAAAGAAAGCCTCCAGGTCTCTGCCAACTGAGACCACATCTATTGATCCCACAGCAAATGGACTCCCCTGCCTGTGTATCGCAATTCAGACATGGACGTTGAAAGATGTTACCTTCTAATCACAAGAGCAGCAGTCGAGCTGCACAAATATTTGCTTTGTTCCTTGACACTCCACCAATTAAGACAAAGTAGAGAGGAAAATCTCATTATACAGCAGGTTGAATGAACGGAATGCTGTGGTTTGCAGGCACCCTCAAGGGATGCATGGACTTGGGAGACAGGTCTCACGGTCAGACAATAGATCCTTCCCTCTCATCCCAGGATGGAATAATGTAGGATGTTTCTTTAGAGTATATTGTGATCCAATTGACTCTTAGTACAAGGGTCCGTCCCATAAAGAAGCATCCTTTTCTAATCCCGGCCCAGAATCTCAACCACCCACTGTGTCTTGCCCTCAAGTTCTTTTGCCTTCTCATTTCCTCTGTTTCCATTTTTCTTTCTCTGCTTTTCTGTTCTGTTTTTCTCTTACTCCATCTTAGTTGGTGGTCTAGTGGGAAAGCAGCTTCCTGCCAAAAAAGAGGGAAAGGGAAACAGTGGAAGCATTCTCCATCTGCCGGTGACATCAGGGGAAGAAAAGATGAAAAAAATAAACGTGTGATTTCATTCCATTCCGGCGTCAGGCTTACTGCTGCCGACGTCCTCTTGGTCCCAGGCCAGGGCATCCTGTGTCCACGCCAGGCTGAGCCAGGTGTAATGGGGAGATTAAGAGCCCAGCCCAGACCAGAGCAGCTCAGGCAGTCTGGCAGCTCTTATCACTGTCAAACTGCAGGAAAACAACCCAGTCCACCCATGTGCACCACCAGGAATCTCAAAAACTGCGTACTGGAGAGAAGGGAAGGAGAAGCCTTTTGGGAAATGACTGCTACCTGCGGTCGGGGCACCTCAATGGGCACCACCAAAGCTGTCTGCAAGGTGGTCTCCAGTGAATGATTGACACTTGCTCTGTCTGGGTCTGAGAGCCGTAGAGGCAAACAACACACTCACGGGGCCTTGGGAAAGTTCCAGGTCTAGAAAGAGCCTTGCAGACCAGGTCCTCCGTGCGGACACCTAACGTGAGCAGAACATACCCAGCCACAATAGAGTAAGGCTGGAAGGTGCATGGGAGGGAGGCCGGTGAGGAAGGAGAGAAGAGATTCCAGCAGAAGGAACAGCAGGAGAAAGTAGGGATACAGCAGGAATACATGGAAAAAGCAGGAGGATCAGAGATGATCAGCTGGCCCAGGGTGCTGGAAATTGATGGCCCCGAAGAGAATGGAGCCAGTCCTGTGTCCTTACACCTTGTCCCCTAGACGTTTAATGTAACATGAGTAGCACTGTTCACAGTAGCCAAGACATGGAAGCAAACTAAGTGTCCATGCACAGATGAGTGGATAAAGAAGATGTGGTACATATATACAATGGAATACTACTCAGCCATAAAAAAGAGTGAAATAATGCCACTTGCAGCAACATGGATGGAGCTAGAGATTATCATACTAAGTGAAGTAAGTCAGACAAATACCATATGATATCACTTACATGTGGAATCTAGGAAAGTAATATACATGAACTTATTTGCAAGACAGAGAGAGACTCACAGACCTGGAAGGCAAACTTGTGGTTGCCAAAGAGGAGGTGGAGGGAGGGATAAACTGAGAGTTTGGGATTAGCATATGCACATACACGCACTGGGACCTATTGTAGAGCACAGAAAACTATTTTCAGTGTCCTGTAATAACCTATAATGAGAAAGAATCTGGAAAAAAATAGATATTAATAGATGTGTATGTATGGCTGAATCACTTTTTTGTACATCTGAAAGTAGCACAGCATTGGGGATCAGCTGTACCTAAGTTAAAAAAAAAGAAAGAAAAAAAATATATATATACATAACACAAAGTGTACCACCTTAACCATTTCTAAGTGCACACTTCAGCGGCATTAAGTACATTCACATTGTTGTGCAACCATCACCGCCATCCGTCTCCAGAATTCTCTTCCTCTTCTCCAACTAAAACTATATCCACTAAACACTAACTCCCCTTCTGCCTCACCCCGCCAGGCCTTGGCCACTATCCTGCTTTCTGTCTCTGTGAATTTGACTACCCCAGGGACCTCACGTAAGTGGAATTGTGCAACATCTGTCTTTCTGTGAGTGGCTATTCCACTTAGCATAATGTCCTCAAGGTTCACGCATGTTGTCACGCTGACAGAATGTCCTTCCTTTTTCAAGGCTGCATAATAATCGTAAGAATGTTTGTACCGTGAGCATGGAACTTGTACGATTAAAATAAGTTGAACTAAATAAAATAGGCATGAAAAATGCAAAAAATTAAAATTAGAAAAGGAAATCTTTTGCTCTCCAGGACAGAAAACCCAGCCCAAGCTGACTGAAGCAGAGAAAAGTGCTTGGTTGGCTCAGGGACTGAGGAATCCAGGGCAGGGCTGGCCTCAGTCACGGCTAGGTACAAGGGCTCACTGTTAACACCACCTGGACTGGCAGGGGCCAAGCGCTGGGCAGGATACTAGGAATAGAGGGGGGATTAAAGCAAGCACAGCCCCAGCCCTAACAGAGCCAGGGCCTTACTTGTCACCTCTCCTAACAGCTGCACCCATGGCAGACATCTCTAATTGATCCCTGCACTCTCTAGCCTGAGATCAGCTGGGCCTTTGGGTCTGCCTTCACACAGAGCTCCAGAAAAACACCACTCTTGGATTGGAATTGGCTCATGACATAAACCCACCTGCCATTCTTCCCCTAGAGCTCAGTGATGATAAATACAGCCAACACTTATTCAGGGCTCACTGTGTGTTCCAGGGGGGCTAGCTATAGTAACTCGTTTAACCCTCAGAATAGCCCCATGCAGTAGGGGCTCTGTCACTAACCCTATTTTACAGATGAGGAAACAGAGGCGCAGAGAGATTGTGTAACCTCTCCACGGTTACAAAAACCAACAGGTTATTGAATCCAGATCTGAACCTAGGCTTGCTGGCTACCCTGCATGGTGTCACCTTGGGAGCCAGCCAACCCCCAACACTCTGCTGAATCCTCAACCCTTCTTCAAACCATCATGGAAACATGGAACACAACGACAGGATTCTAGAGGAAATGACACGATTTTCTAAAGTGCTTTCGCTTTTTATCCAAACTCAAAGAGAGGAGCTCAAATGAATTAAATTATAATTGGACAATATGGGGTTTGGGCTTGTAATTAATTTACCATCAATATAATCCAAGGAGTTAAAAATAATGGATTGAAAATGATTGAAAACCCATTGAAAATGTAATACGTACAAGTGAAATACTCGTCTTACATCGAAAGTACTTAACCGAATATGACACAAGCTAATAAATCTCTTTCTTATTCATTACGTGCTGCCTATGTTACAGTTCGCAGGCAGCTTATCAGTGGGGGATAAGGAGTGGCACAATTGCTCTTTAAATCCTTCTCAAGACCCCCTTTTGGCATCAGAATAAATTTCGCAACAGCCTTCTTTTAACGCCTCTGCTTCTCATGCTTGGATACATATTCTCACGGGAGCCCTCGGCTCAGGGCCCCACGCAAGGGAATCAGAGCATCAGAAGCTCTGGAAACACGGGCTGGGGTAGCAGAGGAGGGGGTCAGTGTGGTGAAGGGCACTGTTCTGACATCAGCCAGAGCTGGGTTCCAATCTCTCAGCTTGGCCACCGATAGCTGGGGGACTTTCAACCTCTCTAAACCTTGGTTTCTTGATTTTTAAAAACTGCACAAGTAAAGTGCCTTCTCAAAGGGTTGTCATGAGAATTTAGAGAGATAATTATATCTGGGAATGAGTCCAAGCTTCCTTTCCTCCCCAGAGGCCACAGTTCAAAGGCCAGCATGTAAATAGGGATAGTCATGTGGGTCTCGTAGGATTAGTGTTAGGATGAAAATTATCATCCAGGATTCACTGGTACCCTTTGAGGTGCCAGGAACACTGCTGAGACCCACACAAAGCAATGAACAAGAACCCTCTTACCTTCAGAGAGCTCATAAGCTAGCACGGGATGAAAAACTGACAGTGCGTAAGGGCCACAGTGAGGTGTGTCCTCTGGGAAATCCTGAGGTGCTTTAATCTCTCAGAGTGCCCTGCCTTATACCTCCTCAGTGATGTCCTGTGTCTGACATTCCAGCCCCGAGGGACAACAGGAGAAAGCTGGAAGGATGGGGCTGAGGGTAGAAAGAACAAAGGCAAAGCTTTAGAGAAACCTTCGAGCAGGATGGTTGAGGAAGTAGAGAGCTTACTGGAACACCAGGGGGTTGGATGGACTGGACCCTGGGCCAACTGAAATCAACATCTGCTGGGAAAAAGAAAGTCAGAACTGGAAGAAAAATCCATTCCTGACTTCCAGGCACTCCAAACACAAGGCTGGTGGCAGCCACCTAGCCACAGGCCCACCTGCTGGAGCACTGAATACAGCTCAGACAGTACCTGCTAAGTCCCCAGATGGCGGCCACAGCAAGAGACACTCTCTGTGGCCAATGACCTCAAATAAATTCACCTTCCCCAGACCAGAACTGCCAAAGGGGAAGCCCCATTCTGTGCACAGTCCTTAAAAAGGGAAGGAAGGGAGGGAGGGAGGGAGGGAGGGAGGGAGGGAGGAAGGAAAGAAGGGAGGGAGGGAGGGAGGGAGGGAGGGAGGGAGGGAGGACAAATTCACGTGAGAACCACAGGTCCAGGCAGCTGTACAGATGAGGCTGTTGGAGAGTGACAGCCGCTGCTTTTTACTTCAGTTTTACCACCAGTCAGGGAGATCCTCCTTTGCTCTGAATAAATCCGCATTTAGATGAGAGAGATGTCTAGACACCTCTAATCCAGAAAATCCCTCCTTCTGAAAGGAAATCATTCTCTACTTGGTAGGGATATCAAAAGGCAGTTGTAAGGTGATATAAAAAGCATGGATTTGGGCATCAGACAGATCTATGCTCCAAACCCAAGTCTGGTACTTACTAAATACCTTTGTTCTGGGAAAGTCAGAATGTCCCTGAGTCAGATTTTCTAATTACAAATGGGGTGTTGTTAGGATTACAATTTCATTCAGTATTCACTGAGACCCTCCCAGGAGCCAAAAACTGTGCTCGGACACACACAAAGCCATGAATAAGATGAGGCTCTTGCCTTGGGAGAGCCCATATTCTAGCATGGGATGGAGAGCAAAGAGCCGCAGTGCAGCTCTCTGGCTTGTGTAGTAGCATCTGCATCGCAGAATCATTAAGCATGGGGCAAAACAGCTGTGCTGGAGAGCGGGGGAGGGAGGGAGAGTTCACAGAGGAACAGTGTTGAGCTTGTCTCAAAGGACGACTTAGGGCCTTCTGGTAGACCAGATGCCACTGGTATTCCAGGCAGTGGCACCTGCAAGGGCAAAGCCATGTACGTACAGGGGGAAGAAATGGTAAAAACAGTGGGAGGTGACAGCAGAGGGGGAGGGGTGGGCACACAAGGAGATGAGGAGGGTCTCATTCGTTGGACTCAAGCGTCTGTTGGTGCTTTCCTGCACCAACATGATGCTTTAGCTCTATCTTGTCTTATTCACAAAGGCTTTGAGGGAGCCAAGTGTGAACTCTATCCAAAGGTCATTGAAGAGTGACATTGGTATCCAGAGAAAACTCTAATTGTAAAAGGTACATGCACCCCAATGTTCAAAGCAGCACTATTTACAATAGCCAAGACATGGAAGCAACCTAAGTGTTCATGGACAGATGAATGGATAAAGAAGATGTGGTATGTATATACAGTGGAATACCATTCAGCCATAAAAAAGAATGAAACAATGCCATTTGCAGCAACATGGATGGACCTAGAGATTATCATACTAAGTGAAGTAAGTCAGACAGAGAAAGACAAATATCATATGATATCACTCATATGCAGAATCTAAAAGAAAATTATACAAATGAACTTATTTACAAAACAGAAACACTCTCAGACATAGAAAACAAACTTATGGTTACTAAAGGGGAAAGGGGGAAGGGATAAATTAGGAGTTTGGGATTAAAATATACACTATTATATATAAAATAGATAAACAACAAGGACCTACTGTATAGCACAGGGAACTATATTCAATATCTTGTAATAACCTATAATGGAAAAGAATCTTTAAAAAGAATATATATATATATATATATATGAATCACTTTGCTGTACACCAGAAACAAACACAATATTGTAAATCAACTATACTTCAATAAAAAATTTTTTTAAAGAGTAATATTGAAGTAACACAATTAGTCATGAAGTTTAGTAAAGTGTCTGAAATTAGTAAGTGCTCAACACATCCTGGTTTCCTCCTATGCACTGAGATGGCAAACATTTCATTTTCTGGATGTTTCCATCTTCTCAGAATTTCATGTGATTGACTGTCTCAACATCGCCTGTAGGGGGCAGGAGTAGAGAGAGGGGTCACGTCAAAGAAGGTCATCAAGCTTGAATGGAGCCATCGCCACAGGCAGGGGAGGGGTAAGGGAAATGACCAAGCAAGCTGCTGCACAAGAAACCCCTGGATCCTGTGGCTTTGACAAGATAGAAGGGCATTTTTCTTCCATGTAACAGTCCAGGAAGGGTGGATAGGATCTGTGCCACGAGGTCCCTCAGGGACCCAAGCCCTTATCTTCAATCTTGGGCCTGAAGCTGCTACATTTCCACATATACATTTAACCAAAGAACAGGGAAGTTGAGGAACTTTGGGGCAAACTGCTTGAGGTTGGAGGTACTTCCACTCACATCCTATTGGCCTGAACTTAGTTGCATGAGCACATGTATGTTGAGTTGGATGCCTCCAGGCTGTCCAAGCAACAGCTAGGAAAGTAAGACTCAAGTTCGAAAACTTGCAGGGGGTAGGGGTGGGGTCCTCTGGTTCTTACAGAGCCTGGAACCTCCCCCGACCCCCCCCATCCCGTCGTCTCACAAAATGCCCTGGAGGTTAATAAAGGCGTTGTTGTCAAATCATAATAACACGGCCCTGGGGTGCAGTCACTGCTTAGCTGCTTGCCAGACCTTGTACACGTCGCTCACTTGACCTCTCTGAGACTTTCCTCCTCTGTAAAAATAGGTTATGACGACGATGCCGGCAATTTAAATAAAATACAAAAAGCGCCTGGCTGATGGTAAGTCTAATGAATGCTGCCTCCCCTTCCTTGTCAAGAGAGGTGATTGAGTCTCTGAGTGAGACTAGGATTCACTGAAAAAGTCTGGGGGGGTCACTAGAGTCTTTCCATCAGGGGGACCTCACTGGAGCTGGGAGTTACAGTACATGGTCACAATCATAAGCAGACAGAAGTCACAGAAGCAAATAAAACACTCCATCTTTCAAGCAACATCACTGAGCACCCAGGGACCTGGGCTCAGCTTAGGACACAGTGAGGCCAGGAGGGAAAAGGACCAGCGTCGGAGGTGGAAAGTTTGGGTTCAGTTCCAATTCTGCCACCCAATGGTTAAGTGGCCTCAGGAGAGTCCCTGGAGCTCTCTAAACTTCAATTACTTTATTAATAGATGACAATAATGATACTTACTGCTATGGAGGATGGAGCCCCCAAAACAAGATTAGCGCCCTTATAAGAAGAGACCAGAGAACTTGCTCTCTCTCTCTCTCTCTCTCTCTCTCTCTCTCTCTCTCTCTCCCTCCCAAGTGAGGACACAGAAAGAATGCAGCTGCCTGTATGCCAGGAAGAGGGCTCTCACAATGAAAGGAATCTGCCAGCACCCTGATCTTGGACTTGCAGCCTCCAGAACTGTGAGAAATAAATGTCTGTTATCTAAGCCTGCCAGCCTGTGGTATTTTGTTGTAGCAGCCCAGGCAGACTAAGGCAACTTACTCTGTTGGGATAGTGGATGAGCTGCTGAAAAGGTAAGTAAGGTGCCTAAATCAGAGCTGGCCCATGGTAGGTGCTCAATATATAGGAACGATGGTATCATCATCGCAATTATTTCCATCATCATTTTTATCAGGTAACCCCTGCCCTCAAGGAGCTCACTGTCTGGTAGGGGAAACAGATATGGAAAACACTGCCTGGCATAATAACAGGAGCATGCGCAGGCACTGCGGCAGCCCTGGGGGTTTCAGAAATAAGGGGATCTTCCCCCAGGAATAAAGTTGGACTCACACCAAAAGGCATGTAGGCTCTTCTGCTGCACCAGGCGCTCTGGTACAGCTGAGCCTGGAGCAGGGGCTCCCAGGCAGGTGAGTGGAGCTGCCAAATGCATCCCGCCCCTTGGCCTCGCAACTAGCCGGGTACCGCTCTCCGCAGACACAGCAGGCACGGAAAAGCCGGCCATCTCCCGAGTTGTGGTACACGATGGCACCCTTCTGGGTGCACAAGCTGTCCCCATTCTCATGCCAGAAACATAGCTGTGGCAATGTCATATGGAGATGGGTTTCGTCCCCCGCCCTCCCTCTCCACTATGCCTGGCAAAAAGTTAACTGTGCTTTATTTCACTTCAGGTCCATATGGCATCTCAATTTCTGATCAGAGGTATTACAAATTACAGTCTGTCTCTGCAGAACATTAAAGTAGGCTCATTTCTTTTTCTGCGTCAACATGTTTGTTTCAATTGTTGGAGAGAATAGGCTAGATGGCGTTCTCGTCCTTCGAAGATCATTTCTTTTCTCTGCTCCCCAGTGACAGGACCTCGGTTAAGATGTTCACCTCCCCTCCCTACTCCATGTCCTTCCCATCATTTAATCTGCCCAGGGCAGGCAGGTTGTTTTGCAATTAAAGTTTGCCATCTACCCATCGGAAGAGAGATTAATTAAGGAAGAAAGGATTTTCTCTCTTTCTTGTGTATTCAAATGCTTCTTTAATAAGAGGAATCAATGGAAATCAAAATAAAGGATTGGAAACTGGGTCCCTTGAACCTCCCCCTGCCCCGCAACTCCCCAGGTCTCCGCAGTCAAGCCCTAAGGCACGTGGGTCTTTGGCAGTCTTTCCCCCATAGCCCCCATCAGATACCCTCAGAGAAATCAATTGGGCGCCCCGTGGGGATGAGATGGACAGAAGGAAACTTAAACAGGATTTTTATAAATTTCAATACTAGCACAAAACAGAAGCAGGACAGCTTTATTGATTTAAACATTAAAATAACATGTGCTTTCTTTGCATTTTCCCAGAGGTGATAATGTTTCTTATTTTTAATCTAGATTGAAATCTCGGAGACTTTCCACAAGCCTCTTGTGGTGATTACCAAAGATTAGTAATAACATGTCTAATTAGTGTAGGAAGACATAAAAATCAATGGCAGTGTGAAATGTTATACTGACTGGCAACGCTCAGAGGAGAGCTGGCATGTGTCTCCAGAGATGGGGCAGCACCTGGCAGCCCCCATCTCAGCTCCAAGCCCCAGGAGTGGGCTTACGCCCATCCCGAAGGAAGCTGAGGGCTTTGCAGAGGCTTTCCACGTTCCCAGGTCCCCTTTGTGTGAGCTTCTGATGTCTTTGTTGGAGGAAACAATAAAAAGGGAGCATGATTCATTGGCAGGGGGGGCCAGCCAATTCAGTGAGCGCCCTGATTCCCAGTTCTGCCTCTCAGCGCAATTCAACAATATTTACCAAGCACCCTACCCCTCACCATGCCCAGGGAGCAACGGAGGAAAGACCCAGCCCCTGTTCTCCACAAGGCTCTGATCCACTGAGCAAAGGAGGGTCCTATGGATGGTGGAGCCCCGTGTGCCCCATCTCAGGCTCAGAACTCAGGAAGAAATTCCCAGGTTTGTTCAGTTCCATCTGGGCAGGAGGTAAGGGTCCCCTTTCCATCCCACACAAGACAGCCATACCTCCACCCACTGTCCAGCTCATCCTCTAAGACCCTTTCCCTCTTCATCTCATGGCCTCCCATGCTCTCTTCCCCAAGGCCCAGGGTCACCCAGGCCAGACAACAGGAAACAGCCCTGCAAACTCTCCAGGGAGAATCTTCCTTCCACACCCAAGAAGGTATTTTCTCAGAGTCTCTGTTTCTGCTTCACCATATGTCTCTGAGTGGGGGAGACAGAGGGAGGGAAAGACACCTAGGATGTACAGATACAAATACCTGGATTATAGATTACAGGTACAGCTCACCATTCAAGCCATGCTAATAACTTAACACACTATCCTAAGATGTAGAATGAAGGGCCTCAGAAACGGGGATGAAAGAGGCGTTAAGAGGTTGGAGATGGGCCTCGAAGGATGCAGAGGTGGGAAATGGTGGTAAGACTCATGAGAAGCACATGTACAGGGGCAGAAGCATCAGAATGAGGGGGGAGGGAGAGTGAGGGATCCATGTGGTTGAGGAGTGATGGTCTCCCCTCCCCTCACGCCTCATCCCACCACCATCTCCCTCTGACCCCAAGACCAGGGCATCTCTCTACCAGGACGGCCAAAAGCCAACCAAGGGGCAGATATTCCCAGGGGTCTCTCCCAGCCTGGGAGATTATGCAGGACAGAGTGACAATGAGGACACCATGTGGCCCTAAGCAGCAACAGCAGTCTCTGACGATCCTGAATGTGGATGTGGGGTTAAACCAACCCCATTTTGGATTGTGATGCTCAAAAAAGTCAAGATTGGGACAAGCTTCAGAGAGAGATACAGACTTCCTGGAAATAAGGCATGTTGGCTCTTAAGCCGTTGCATGGGAAAATAAGACCTACGTCTTCACTTGCACTTGGAGTTTGGGAAGCTATTCATGCTGGTTCACAAAGGGTAGGGGTGTGGAGTCTGGGCAAGTTGCAAAGTGCAGTGAATGTCACTATGGAAAGTCCACCGTTTAAATTTCAATTTATTTTTTAACTTTGAATTTTGAAATAAATTCAGACATTTTAAAAAAGCTTCAGTAATAGTACACATAATCCCCATATACCTTCATCTTCCCTCCCCTAATATTAATATCTTATGCAACCACAGAACAATGATCTAAATCAGGGAATCCAAACTGACACATGCTAGGAATTAATCTACAGACCTTATTCAAACTTGTCCAAGTGTTTTGTTCATGTTCTTTTTCTGATCCAGGACCCTGTGCAGGATCCCATATTGTATCTAGTTGTTGTGTCTCCCCCAGTTGAGACTGTTCTCAGGCTTTGTCTTTTATGACCTTGGTATTTTTGAAGAGTATTGACTAGTTATTTTGTAGAACGTCCCCAAATTTGGATTTTTCTGAGCCCCCCTCATGTCTAAATTCAGTATCTTTCAGCAAAAGGACCACAGATGTGAATGAGGATGCCCTAGTTGGTACATCGGATCAGAACACACCTGATGTCA